>NW_006287260.1:1261969-1313863 GCF_000327345.1 Myotis davidii | reverse complement strand
GACACCCCTTCCGCAGCCCCTGGGCCTCTTTTTCCTCTGAGCTCTGACCCCTCTGCTCTGCCTTCCTGGTCATCGGCCCAGTTTGCAGTGTTGGTTTCTGCCGGCTAATGCCGAGGTCAGGGGGTAGGAAACCAGCTTGGGAGTGAGACCTGCACTCCATCCGGGCTCTGTCCTGCCAGCTGGGCGACGGGCAGAGCTCCTTCCCCTCCGAGTCCAGTCCCCCCCCCGCCCCCTTGTAAAATGGAAATGAGAGCAAAGCATGGCAAGCATGGCTAACGCGTCCCTGGGTCGTAGCATTCCAGGTGCAGTGTGGCCGCCACCCACGGAGGCGGGGACATCCGTGCCTCCTGCCAAAGGTCACCAGAAACGCAGCTGGTGAACAGGCTGGGCGTGTGACTCAGCGCGCAGTGGGCCCGCGGGCTGAGAAAGACGGGCTGGTGCTGCAGGGCTGTCCCAGTGACTGTGAGCCTCAGGAGCGCAGGGACAAGGCTGGGGGATGGGTGACTGGCTTCTTAGAACCTGCCGTGTCCCCATTCTGACCCCCAGACCCATCTTGTCTCCAATACTCCAGCCCTCTCTGTCCCAAACGGCAGGGCCAGCAACTCAAATCCTCACCGCAATTGGCCACGAGACCTGTACAAACAGAAGTCATGACGCCTGGGCCCCTCGGGAAGGACACAGCACGGGAGCCCACAGCTCTGGCCCCAACTCAGATTCCCATGCTCCTCTGCGCCTTTCCAAACCCCACACGACAAACTCTCCGGGAGGTGGGAGCAGCAAGGACAGCCTTGCACATGGGGGCCGCTCGTGGCTTGTTAAGTCAGCTGACCTTTTCCATTGATTTTTAGAGAGAGTGGAAGGAAGAGGGAGAGACACAGAGGGAAACTTCGATGTGAGAGAGGCACATCCATTGTTTGCCTCCTGTATGCACCCTGATCAGGTCTATCCACTGAGCCAAACCAGCCAGGGCTCAGTTTCCTCATCTGTAAAACAGGAGTAGGTAATTATTCCCACCTCACAGGGTCATCATGAGGACTGAAAGCGATGACACAAGAGGTGTCCAATTCACGCCTGGCACATAGTAGGTGCTCGCTGGGCGCTCCTCCCCCGTGTTGTCCAGCTTTGCCTCCCCAGCCCAGGTGTGTGTCCGGGAAGGTTTCTGAAGAGGCGACTTCTGAGCAACACCTGCATGGGCCAAGCAGTGAGCCCTCGGATCTCTGGGGAGGAACAGGTGTGTTTCCTCCAAACTTCCACATCTGATCCAGCCTCCTCCCTCTGCCCGCTCCCCACCCCCAGCAGTCTCTGGTAAGTCCCTCCTGGGACCCGCTCAGACACTGGGGCAGCTTGCTGGCCTCTGGCTTCCTGAGCCATCCCTCCCCAGCACCTCTGCCCTCTAGGGGACTGGGGCCGACTCAGCGCCGGAGCAGCACTTCCATCAGGCCTCTTCGCACAGGCCCCTGAGCTGCAGGAGCTTTCTCAGCCTCCCAGCCCCGCCCTCTGACCTGTCTGCTCCCTGCCTCAGCTTTAGCACCCCCTGGTGGAGGACAGGGGTAGGGACCGCTCTGCCCCCGTGGCCCTCACCGCTGCCTTGCCGGGGCCCCTGAGGGTAGACTTTTCCCCTTCACAGGTACACCGCCCTGGCCCTCACTCCCCCACCCACCACTACACCCCGAGACCCACATCCCTCCACCCAGCCTGCAGGACTGGCCCTCGGTCCAATCCTGTGAAGGTGCGGCCGGGGGTCCTTCTGTGGGATTCTGCTCTGCTCCTGTGACCTCTGCGTTGTCCTGTGTGGTATTCCGCGCGGCTGCCTTCACTTCTTGTTGTCCCTGCGTGGTGGCATCTCCCCTGGAGCGACACCTCGGTGAGGGTGAGGGCCAGGGCCAGGGCCAGGACAGCTGCCTCGCCACTGCTTCGCCCCACCCCGTGCGGGCCGGCTGAGCTGCTCAGGGAAGCTTAGCGAATGGTGAATCAAGGATTTTTTATTATTTCTTATTTTTTAGCGGAAGCAAAGTTTACTGAGAGAAGCCAGCCCTGGGAAGGGGGCAGCTGGGGTTCCGGGGGAGCCCAAAGCAGGCCAGTGTCCAGAGCTGCAGCCGGTGTAGTTCAGCACCCGAGCTCAGTCCAGTCCGTCCGTCCGTCCATGCGTGGAGTCCCACACGGCCATTAGCCACCTGGGCCAGGAGCCCAGGCGCCAGGGGCAGAAGGAAAAACGAATCAGAGATTTTGCTGTCTCTTGTGGGTATAAGGTGGAGGGTGGAGGGGAGTGGTTTGAAGACCTAGTGCCAATGGTGGGGCTGAGGAGCAGTAGGGACGAAGCTTAGCATCAGGTCCCGGGGACCGTGGGCCGTGCGGTCTCTGTTGGGCTGGACTGAAGGGTTTCGGTTCTCCTCTGCTCGGCCCTCGCTCCCGGAGGCCCGGCCTGGGAGCCGTCTGCCTGTGTGGCTTCCACATCCTGGCACGAAGCCAGGCCTGTGTGTGGTGGGAGAGGTTTTTGAACCAGGGGGCACCACCCAAATCTGGGGACTTCTTCTGTCGCCAAGAATTGGCGCCAAACTTCCTTCCAAAGCTGGCCCCTCCCTGCCTACGGCCCTCACTGTCCCCACTGAGGTCCTGGATAAGCCAGACCCCCTCCCCTTTGGAACCGCCCTTCCTTCCTGCGCGTTAAAGTTCAGCTCCAAACTCACTTCTCTGAGGACAAGCCATGGGGTGAACGCCAGACCTGTTCACCTCATGACCCCGGTACTACCCTCCTGACCCCATGACTCTGGATGATGTCCACGCTCTTTGGGTGAACTTGAGCTCCTGTGAGCCACTGGAGGGTAGCCAAGGACTGGGAGGCAGAGCTGGGCTTGACTCTTGTGCCAACACCTCCAGCTGTGTGACCTTGAGCAGGTGCATGCATGTCTCTGAGCTTCCTGGTCAGTAACATGGGAGCTCATTGCTCAGTGGAGGAGGATGTGATGAGACTGGATTGACGAGGCCACAGACACTGTGTGTGGTGCTCCCTCCCATCCTTCAGGACGGCTCAGATGTCATTGCCTCTGAGAGTCCTCCCTGACTCCATCCCAGGCCCCGGCTGCCTGCCTTACCTCTCCTCATTTCCCTTAAAGCCTTATCTCTCCCTGTTTGCCTGTTTATCATCTGTCTCTACCGTCTACTTAGAAGGCCAGGTCTATGAGGGTAGAGGTTTTCTATACTACTTACTAGTGGCCCAGTGCACAAAATTCATGCACGGCAGGGGGGCAGGGATGTCCCTCAGCCCAGTTTGCACCTCTCCAATCTGGGACCCCTCAGGGGATATCTGACTGCTGGTTTAGTCCCAATCCCGGGCCTCTTGAATCCAGGACTGCTGGCTCCTAGTCGCTAACCTGCCTGCCTGCCTGATTGCCCCTAACCACTCTGCCTGCTGGCCTGCTCGCCCCCAACTGCATCCCCCGCTGGCCAGCTCACCCCCAACTGTCCCCCCTTGCTGGCCTGCTCACCCCCAATTGCCAGCCCCCGCCAGCCAACTCGCTCCCCCTGCTCCCCCCTGCTGGCCTGCTTGCCCCCAACTACCCCTTCCACCAGCCTCATTGCCCTCAACTGCCCTCCCCTGCCAGCCTGATCACCCCTAACTGCCTCTGCCTCGGCCCAACCACCATGCCTTTGTCCAGAAGGTCTCCCGGTCTAATTAGCATATTACCCTTTTATTAGTATAGATGTCCATCGCTGAAACCCAAACGCAGCATCTAGTGACTGACTGAATGGCAGGTACGAAGTGGGAAGTGGGGGCTGTATAAACGGAAGCTACTCTTATTACTGTGCATAGGCTGCCCAAACTCACCTTCATGCCTGGAGCAGTCCCAGCTCGTGCCTGCCGAACAGCAGGAACGGGTCACTGGGTCGGCCTGCTCCTCCCCTTCTATGTAAATAGTCAGCACCAGGACTCAGGGATCGTCCTGTGGAGACCCAGCCCTTGTCAGGGTCACAGAGACCCAGACCAGACTCGCAGGACTGCCTGCCACGGCCGAGGCGTGGGCTGCGACTCCAGCTCTGCCCAAAGTTGCCGTGTGCCCGCAGGTACGGCCCTGCCTCCCTCCTATTTCACACAGTTAACAAGTGCTGACAGAGTGCGCATTACCTGCCCCAGATCGCCCCAAGCGCTTTATGTACATGGAACTCATTTAATCCTCTTAAGAACCCTGTGACATGCGTCAATAATGTCCTCTACTTTACCATGGCAGACACGAGGCACAGAGAGGCCAAGTGACGTGCCCGGGGTCACACAGCTGGTAAACAGCAGAGCCAGGACGCGAGCCCAGGCTGTCCGTCCGCAGTCAGTGCTGTAACCACTGCGCTCCGCCCCACGGGCAGTGCCCGCGAAGCGCCAGCGAGGCCCTTAGGAAACGGAACCTCCTCCGGAGGGCGCCTCACACTCATCTTCCTCCCGGTCCCATTTGGCCTCCCTGACAGGGATCTCCCTTCCTGCCCTTCTCCAAAGCTAGTAACTGCATCTCCCCGGCTTCCGGAAGGAAACGGAGGATGGTGTGCTGGGCTGGCCGTGGGGTGGGGAGTCCTGGAGCACAGTGTTTGTCAGTTTCTGCTGCATAAAAACCCCTCCATGGCCAAGCTCAAGGTGCGGACCCGATGTCACTGAGCACGGAGTTGAGAAGAAAATCCGTTCTGAAGAGCCACAGTGAAGGGGCTCCCGCACACCTGCCAACAGGGGTGAATAAGGGATTACTCAGGTACAAACCACCCACCGGTCCTCTGGGCCGGGGACTGTGCTCCTCCCACCTCCCACTCCCTTCCTCTTCCTCACCCCGGGGGAATCTGGCTTCGGCCCCTGGAGGGTGCAGCCGCTGTGCAGCTTGGGGCGGGACAGCTGTGACAGGCACCCCGCTGGGATGACGCCCAGCTCAGAGCAGCCTTTCCTCCTGACACCCGTCACCCCCGCCCCGGCAGCCCCGGCAGCCTGCAGGGCAGAGTTTCAACTCCGCGGCCTGTGGACAGGGCTTGCCTCATCGGGACCCTGCCTTTCTTGCTCATCAGATCCTCCACGAAGTCTCTGCACGAACAACCTCCATTCTAGCCACCTCACACACTTGCCTCACCCACCCATCACCACACCTGTGCTGAGCTGCCGCCCGCCTAGAATGCCATTCCTCCGCTTCGCCACGGATGGGGGGACACTTGGGCCTCCAGACCTGGCTCTGCCAGGCCACTCCTACCCACGTGCCCCCCGCCAACCCCTTCCCAGTCCCCCACTCCAGCAGGTCCTTAGACTCGAATTGCCAGTTACCTTTCAAACAAAACTAAACTAAGTTTCTTGAGGGCCTGAGTGGCTCATCTCTCTGTCCCCTGTACCTACTTAGCGATGTATTGCAAAGCCTTAATCAACTCAGCCTGCTTCTGTGAGCACTTGTTGAGGCATTGATGATGCATGGGCAAACGGCACCCCAAGAGGCTCATACCTTGAGGGAGGGGAGCAAAAAGCAACCAGCACACCGTCCCCTGCAGGTGGGAGGGCAAATGGGTCCAGGGTTTCAGAACTGTTTGTTATTGAAACCGTGAAAATGAGCATCTCTTTTATCCTGGGAATTCCAAGGCCACAAGTTAGTCCACGCAACACAGACAAGGGCACGCGCTTACCACTGTATCATCGCCGATAAAGAGGCGTTTCCAGCGTCACGGGAAAAAGGTAAAGGAGCCCGGCCGGCGTGGCTCAGTGGTTGAGCATTGACCTATGAACCAGGAGGTCAGGGTTCGAATGCTGGTCAGGGCACATTCCCGGGTTGTGGGCTCCATCCCGTGTGGGGTGTGCAGGAGGCAGCTGATCAATGGTTCTCTCTCATCATTGATGCTTCTCTCTCTCTCTCTCCCTTCCTTTCTGACATAAATTTTTTAAAAAAGAGCAGGCTGCTGTTTACTTATTTTTTGTTTTTAGGTTGTTTATTTTTAAAAAAATGGTAAAAGGAACAGCAGGGTGGACTGTTCCCGATGAGGGAGGGGCTGTTATTGCCACATGCGCCTCGCACGTGCGCTGCCCGTGTCTGTAGCTGCCAAGAATCAACCCGCTCATCCTGCCGCTTCCTCTTCCACCCGGAATTCCTGGTGACATCTGCCCATGTGAACCCAAACTTGCTCGGGGTTTCTCACCTCGGCACCAGTGACATTTAGGCCCAGTAATTCTTTTTTGGGGGTGTCCTGGGTAAGTAACAGCACCCCTGGTCTCTACCCCTAGCTGCCACTCCCCACCCCCAGCTGTGACCACCAAAGATGTCTCCACAGTGCCAGCTGTCCCTGGGGCTGGCACAGTCATTGTAGTTCATCTGTTCTCACGGCTGCCTAATGTTTCGTCGTGTGAATGAATGGGCTGCACCGTGTTCTCCTGCTGGTGGGGTGGGGTGGATGGTTCCGGCTTCTCCGCCATTCCAAACGATACTGGCGGAAATTCCCCACTCAGTTCCCTGAGTCCCAGCGGGAACGTGTCTGCTGAATAATTACCCGGAAATAGAACGCAGGCACGTGAGGCCGCAGCTCCGCCCGCACTGAGTGCTGCCAACGCTTCGCTGTGACAAGTCTTAAGCCTGTGAGTCGTCACAGTCATTAGCCTCTCCCTGTAGGGCCCTGGGTTTGGGGACTTGCCTCAAACCCCGACTGCATGTAAATCTCTGGTCCGACTGAAGTGGCTGCGGCTGAAGGAGGAGAGCAGGTAGCCCGCCGGCTCCACCGTTTGCTGACTGAACAATATTCGCTCATTTTGGGAAAGTGATGCGTGTTTGCAGGGTTAGGACATTTTCTGGGAGTCCCACCCACCTGCGAACAGCTGCTGTTTCCGGGTGGCGGGGTGAGGGGTGTTGCCTACATTTAACATTTTTCAACAATAAACATGTCGTATGTGTCATGAAAGAAGAACAATCAGGAAAAGTGAGGTGACGATGCTGCGACACCGGCCAGCTTGGCGCAAATTCCAGGAACACCTGGAGTGGGCACCTGACTCACCTGAGGCGGAGAGGCTGGGGTGGGGGGTGTTTCCTAACCGGGAGCAGGGCGGGGCTTGTTGGGGCAGATATCCTCCAACTGGGGTCACTCCCCACCACAAGCACCATTACCAGACAGTCACTGCCTGTCCCTGGGCAGAGCCGGCCGCAGCTGTCGTGCCTGAGCGATGGCCGAGCGAGCGAAGCGCCCTTGGGTAATGGTGGTGGGTGATGCCGTCCCGCCTCACAGCCGGAAGCAGTGGCCGCCCTGGCAGCCCTGCAGGTGGAGCCAGCCGACCAGGTCGAGGTAACACCTGGAGGACACAGGGCTAGATCTCCCACAAAACAATCCCCCTCCGTCGGCCAGGCGAGTGCCAGGGAGGTGGGCCCGCGGTACAGCACCCGGCATGGCCACCAGCAGCCGGCCCTCAGAGGCTCTGTTCTAGGGGTGCGGGGAACATGGAACGGGTACTGTTTCCAACTGCCTTCCCCGCTTTAGGAGGCCAACTCCGAGAGGGCAGGAGTGTTTTCCGTTTCCCACGCTCCCAGTGCCCGGCACAGAGAAGTGGCCCGGTGTGTGGAACGGCTGAAGGAGGGTGGAAGAGACCGCCCTGACTTCCCATCCCCTCTTCCCCTGACGTTTTCACGGGGACGCGGCAGAGGGATGGGGAAACAGGAGCACTCATCTGGCCACGGCCATCGCCACCTTCAAACATCTTTTGATTCTTGGCCCAGTTCAGCAAATGGTTGTGCATCCAACGTGCACTGCACAGTGAGATGGAGGCGAGAGACTCAGAATCCAATTCTGACACTGCCTCTTCCTAAACCGTTTCGTAGACAGGACAGATACTCTGAACATATCTGGTTTCTTCCCTTAGATCATCTTTGTTTCTAAAGATTGTTGATTGCAAAGGCAGGAAGCAGAGGACAGGGTGGTTTGCAATGATTAAAAGGTGACAGTCACTCTGACTCAGGGAGTCGGAGCGGATGCCCACGGGGCCCGGGGTCCGTAGGTGATGGGGCCACGGGAGTGAACAAGGCAGTCTGTGCCCGGAGCTAATACTTACTGAGCATTTCACGTGTGCCAAGGGCTTTCCAGGTTTTAACTCATTTAACGCTCACAACTCTATGAGGTGGGTTCAGGGGGTAGGCAATCTGCCCTGGATTGTACCCCTAGGACTTAGAGGGGCTGGGATGTGGGGTCGGGCGGACTGGCTCCAGAGCCAGCGTCCTGATCCTCGAGCCGGTGATACAAACACGAGGCAGTGACAACGCGGCGGGGCCAGGGCCACCACCGATCCTGAGGACGAGTCCGAGAAGCACGGAGGGGACACCTGATCCCAGCTTGGGGACGGTCAGCGCGGACGGATGTACAGACGGAGCGATGTGGAAAGTTAGCCGGCAAGTGGGGAAGGAGCAGGCGGGGCCCAGGCCGAGGGGCTGGGGGCCCCACGGTGGCGTGCTGGTGCAGAGCAGCACAGGGAATGGCAAGGTGAAGCTGCTGCAGCCCTCCGGCCCCTGCTCTCCACAGGCCTGGAGGTGCGTCTCTGTCCTCCCTGCTCTCCACAGGCCTGGAGGTGCGTCTGTCCCCGCCGAGCAGGGAAGCCAGGGAGGCGGCTGGGACTGGAGGTGACAGTGCCCAGCGGTGGCTGCCATGGTCAGTGATGCCCTTTTGACACCTGTACTTGGCCAGCAGCAGTCAGCAAGTCCTTCAAGGAAATGATACAGAAATAATACATTTTTCTTGATTTTCTTTCAAAAACCAAGAGAGGCACGTTTAACGTCAGCACCACAGATCTCTGGAACTGGGATCCTTCGCTGTTGAAAGCAGGGCGATCTGTTGATTCCAGCCTCAATTGTAACGTGACTCTGGCTGAGAACTTGGCACATTACTTGACTGGAACATACAAATAAAAATATGCATTGCCTGATGTACCGTGGGATTCAATAAAATAACTACTGTTTAGTAGGGAAGGGGGAGGCGAAGGAGAGAGAATAGTCTCAACTGTCCTTCAATTTGGAGGTTTCACTTCTCAGGGCTCCACATCCCTTGAGTGAGAACTCAACGGGCCACTTTGGAAATCTGTGGGGCCACTTTGGGCCGTTGCCACGGTGACCGGGGCTTCACTGAGGTGGCGCGCGGGACCCCCGTGCAGTGGGAGTCCCACGGACAGGCGCCTCCTACCACAAACATACACCCTGCCGCCCTGCAGGGAGCAGCCTGCACCTGAGCCTGGACTGCTACTTGATTACAAGCATAAGACAAAGTCCCTTACGCGTTAATATACTTAAAATGTCCGGGACCACAACCACCGAGTAAATAAAAAGTGATTGTACTTGTTTTGTTTGAAGTTTTACCAAGAGCTGCTCACCAATTTCAGGACGTCATGGGACTGACAGCCGTCAGTCATGGCATGTGAGTGGACAGCACAACGCAGGTCACACTCAAGGGTTAGGAGCCAGCACCTCACCGCATCATCTTTGATGCTGAAGTGCATTCCTATTTTTCTAAGATGTATACACGCCTAAAGAGCTCATAGCTCAATTGACATTTCTTTCCAGATTTAACCCCCTGGAATGAATAATTATTCAAAGTGTGTATACATTTTTGGGGACAGCCTATATAGATCATTATATTTTCTTTGAAATTGTATGTGTATCTGTATGCGACCTATGAATTTCACTTCAGGATCACGAAAGGCATACTGCAAAATATTGTTATACGAAAGCTGCTGCATCTCATGAAGTTGAGAACCGTTGGTCTTTTCAAGGGGTGAGGCTGGTCATGTGGTTTTACATACATGTTTTTCCCCTCAAATGACACTAAAAGGTGATGGAAATACTTGTATATAGAACTGCAAAATTTGACTTAAGGTTACTTCCTCTCTTAATTACTTGGTGACTTCTAAACACAGCACATTCTTTACGCCCTGGCTGGGGTGGCTCCATTGGTTGGAGCATCATCCCGTGCAGCAACGAGTTGTGGGTTTGATCCCTGGTAGGGGCGCGTACGGGAGGCAACTAATCGATGTTTCTCTCTCACATCAGTGTTTCTCTTTCAGTCTTACCCTCTCCCTTCCTCTCTTTCTAAAATCAATTTTTAAAAAATAACAAAAATAAACAGCACATTTAAAAAACTGAATTAATCAAATAGGTTTGCAGCCAACAGTATCCCACTGGCTGTGGGCAGTCGCTCAGACCACAGGCTCCAGCTCAATGATGAGTTCTCCAGAACCTGCACTGGAGCTGGCCTGGGCCGGTGTTGTCTCCCGGAGCTCTCCTCCACATTGGTTCTAGAAACTCAGTTCCCAGAGACAGAACACCACCTCCAACAGGCCAGCCTCAGTGCCCAAGGTCAACTCAAGGGAGACGTAAACCAGTCAGTAGCTTGTGCACAGCAGGCACATGGAGGTCTGGTATTTCATTTACTCTTTGCAATCATGTGGAAGCTAGAATCTGTTACCCCAGGGTCATATACCTGACAAGAGCTAGAGCCAGGATTTGAACCCAGGTCTGTGTGGCTTCAAACCCAGTATTCTTGCCCTGGCCAGTGTAGCTCAGTAGGTTAGGCATCGCCTTGTGCACGGAAAGGTTGCTAGTTTGATTCCTGGGTTTTGGGTTCGATCCCCAGTAGGGGGTGTGCAGGAGACAGCACATCAATGTTCTGTTCTCACATCGATGTTTCTCTCTCTCCCTCTCCATCTCTAAAAATTCAATAAAAATATTTAAAACCACCACCACCCAGTATTCTTTCCACTGTAACTCATCACCTATCTCAGAAATCTTGCAGTCATACCCCAGCTTACTCTCTCAATCTTGTTTGTGGATAACAGCCAAAGAGCTTCTGAACAAAGGATAACTTTATTCACTCAGCACCTACCTCGTGTGTTTTTTTAGACATGAGATAGCCTTAAGCCAGCACTGAATATACTTTCTTCCGAACTGCCGAGTAACTAAGATCTTCCTTTTTCCCCAGAAAGGATATATTCAGGTCTTTAAAAGGGCCTTGCCTGTTTGTGCTTCCCTTCAAGAGACCAAACCATTTCATGAACTGATGACAGGTTAGTAGGTGTGAGCCTTCAATTCTTTCAAGAAAAGAGGCTTTGGTATTCTGCAAGACTGGAGCTGCCTCCAGCTTCAGACCGGGGGTTCTCAGCCAGGAATGACTTTGTTCCCAGGGGACGTGTGGCAATGTCTAGAGCAGCGGTTCTCAACCTGTGGGTCGTGACCCCTTCGGGGGTCGAACGACCCTTTCACAGGGATCGCCTAAGACCATCGGAAAACACATATAATTACATATTGTTTTTGTGATTAATCACTAGGCTTTCATTATGTTCTATTTCTAACAATGAAATTGGGGGTCACCACAACATGAGGAACTGTATTAAAGGGTCACGGCATTAGGAAGGTTGAGAACCACTGGTCTAGACAGTGGGTGTCCAAACTGGGAGGGGGTATGTGTGCTACTGTCATCTTGTGAGTGGAAGATAGAGAAGATGCTTAACATCCTACAATGCACAGGGTGGCCCCCGCCACAAAGAACTATCTGCCCAAGATGTCAATAGGGCCAGGGCTGAAAAATCCCGCTTCAGATCCGTGAAACATTCTCTTCTCCTGGGGAAGAGACCACCAAGCCCTGCCCCGGGAGAGAACCCTGCAAAGCCCGAGGCCCACCAGCTGGGGGGAGTCCTGTCCTGAAGAGGGGGCTCTGGCCCTGGCAAAATGGAAATTGGGGAATGGTTCCCGGTCACACAGGCTGTAAAAGTCTTTCTCATCAAAATACATTTTGATTTTTTTAAAAAATTATTGTAATAACTATGTATGGCAAGCATGTCAAACTCAAAGGCTAACACGGGCCAAATAAACAAGGTTTAAGTTTCTGTGGGCCACAAAAAAACAAAAGCTTCAATTTTCATAGAAATGTAGGTTTATTTTGATAAAGACATGCTGAATACAGAGGGCTAAAATAAATGAGTCATCATTAACATAAAATATTCGCTGCTAGTATTAATGGAGAGAAATGGTGCGCCTGGGCATAAGGGAAATGAATGCAACACGATTACAGTAATCAGTCATTAGCGACCGTTGTATAGTGGGGCCTTGACTTACGAGTGTCCCCACTAACGAGTTTTTTGAGATACAAGCCGTCTCTCAGCCGATTTTTTGCTTTGAGTTGCGAGCTAAAATTCGGGTTACAAGCCAGCTTCAGATACCCCACCGCTAGTTGGCGCAGCGAACGTCACAGTGAACGCCACATCAGCCCAGCATCACGTGTCTCACTCGTTCACTATTTGATTTGACATACGAGTAATTTGAGTTACGAGCTCCATCACAGAACAAATTAACTCGTAAGTCAAGGCCCCACTGTAGTTTGTTATTAATAAGTATGTATAACAGGATATTATAAAAATTAAGCTATGAAATTTTTATTAAAACATTTCATACCATTATACTGGCTGGGCCGCAAAAATATTCATGTGGGCCGCATATGGCCTGCGAGTTTGACATGCTTGATGTATGGTACCAGGTGGGCACTGGAAAAACCAACGGACACTTTGTAAAGTATATGATTGTCTAACCACTATGTTGTACACCAGAAACTAATACAAAATAATACTGAATGTCAACTGTAATTGAAAAATAAAATTTTAAAAATTACTGTTTGAAAAAAAGCAAATGTAAGAGAAATTGTACAGATAGTCACACCTGGCCGGTGTGGCTCAATGGTTGAGCGTCAACCCATGAACCAGGTCACGGGTTTGATTCCTGGTCAGGGCACATGCTGAGGGTTTGGGCTCGATCCCCAGTAGAAGGTGTGCAGGAGGCAGCCGATCAATGATTCTCTCCCATCATTGATGTTTCTCTCTCTGTCTTCCTCTCCCTGAAATCAATTAAAACATTACAAAATAGCCGAAAACGGTTTGGCTCGGTGGATGGAGCGTCGACCTGCGGACTGAAGGGTCCCGGGTTTGATTCCGGTCAAGGGCATGTGCTTGGGTTGCGGGCACATCCCCAGTGGGGGATGTGCAGGAGGCAGCTGATTGATGTTTCTCTCTCATCGAAATCAATAAAATATATTTAAAAAAAAAACATTACAAAATAAGCCCCAGCTGGTTTGGCTCAGTGGATAGAGTGTTGGCCTGCAGACTAAAGGGTCCCAGGTTTGATTCCAGTCAAGGGCACATGCCTGGGTTGTGGGCTCAATCCCCAGTGTGGGGGCATACAGTGATTCTCTCTCATCATTGATGTTTCTATCTCTCCCTCCCCCTTCCTCTCTGAAATCAATAAAAATATAAAAAAAACCCAAACAAAATAAAAAACATTTAGAGCCACGTCATCCCAGTACCCAGAGGTGATTGCGGAGTTTGGTGTGTGTTCCTCTAGGGCTTCCCTAGCCATAGGTATCACCATCAATACAGAATGGGGGGTGGTATGTATGCTTTGCCACTTACTCTCTCTCTCTCTCCTCACCCATCTTGCACACATATCACGCCCAGCTCTATGGTTTTCCACTATACAGATCAATTAAGTCCTCACTGACAGATGTGTGGTTCACTGCCAATGTTTTGCTATTACAAAGAACATAACACTGAATAACCTTTTCCTTTTTTCCTTGTAGACTTAGGAGGCCTCTAAGCTCTGAGAAGTGTAAATGCGAAGTTCAAAGGGAATGTATATTCAAACATCTGTATTAGCAATAAAAAGGGTCTTTGTTATTCCTCACAGACTCATTAGCCGAGTCCCTGTGAAAGTCACCCCAAGAAAACACTCACTGCTGAACTGTCATCAAGCCAGTCCCTCCTTGTCCACAACCCTGGGAACCCAGAGTGCCTATCCTACCCTTTCCAGTTTGTCCTCCATTAGTCTCTAACTGGTTACATTGTAAGCATATGGCAAATGACACATATAATGGAGATTAATTGCAATAGTTGCAAATTTAGTAAAAGATGGTGGATTTGGTGAACTTTTTGTAAACAATGCTAGAACACTGCTCAAATACCAAGCAAAGCCACTGACTTGGCGGACTCAGCCCAGTTACTGAAGAGAAAGGTGATAAAGTGATCACCGATAGATGCCAATAAAAAAGAACAATGTGATTATCAAGATTGCGGTCCTTAGGAAAACTGAGCAAGACCTCAAATATTTTTGCAAAAATTGCCTTAGATTATGCTGCAAAAGTAAAACAGGAAGGATATTGTAGGATACTAAACACAATTTCACTTTAAACCCCAACACTTGATTCATTCTTTGTTCATTATAAGAATACTAGTGGCCTGGTGCATGAGATTTGTGCACTGGGCGGGGGGGTCCCCAGTCCAGGACTCCCTCGGGGGCTGTCCACCTGCTGGCTTAGGCCCGATCCCCCTGGAAATTGGGCCTAAGCCAGCAGTCAGACATCCCTCTTGCAGTCTGGGGCTCTCGCAGTCTGGGACCCCTCACTCCTTACCACTCGCCTGCAGTGGAGGTGGTGGGAGAAGCTCCCGCCACCCCCACTGCGCTCGCCAGCTGTGAGCTTGGCTTCTGGCTGAGCAGCACTCCCGCTGTGGGAGCTCACTGACCACCAGGGGGCAGCTCCTGCATTGAGCATCTGGCCCCTGGTGGTCAGTGCACATCATAGCGACTGATCAATTTGCATATTACATTTTATTATATAGGATATTTGAAATTATGACTTTGCTTTTATAACTTTGGTTTCATGGTAAAAGTCCCAAGCAGACTTCCTCTCCCTGCCCCCACATACTATGAAATTTTGGTCCTCGTTTCTATGTGGAATCATTTAAGTGAGTTTTTTTCTGGCCTCATGTCTAGTGCGTGAAGGCAAAACATTTCCTACAACTGCCTGGTCCTTATGGGGGCTGACGTAGCACATGTGACAACCGGGCGCCTTTTCTCTGAGCCCTTTAAGAAGTCACAGAGAACAGAACAGGATGAAGACGAGCCTGTGCTGGGTTTGCCTTCTATAACTGCCACCATCCCTGACTACCAGCCAGGAGCCAGGTGACCCAGGACACAACCCACCCTGGGCACCTGCCAGCATGTCCAGCCACCGAGAAGGGAGCAACCAACACAGATCCTAAGAACAGCTGAGAGAACTCGGGCCCTTTAAATCCTCGGACGTCCTGAAGAATACTAGCAAGGGCCATACACAAGAGTCATAAAATACATTTGCTTAAAAGTCTATAATCAATGTACACACAGGTACACATCCAACTTCCTCTCTAGAAATTTAAAAATAAAAATATACTTTCTATGGGTAGTCTTAGAACGTCAAACCTGAACAAAACCAAGCACCTACTTTAAAAAACTTCATTTTACAAATGAGGAAATGGAAATCCTGGGTCAGGGGTTGGTCAACTTTTTCTGTAAAAGTGTAGGAAGTTTAGACTTTGTAGGCACATGTTCTCTGCCACAACTATTCAGCTGAAGGCAGCCACCGACAACACCTAACCTAATGTGTGACTGTATTCTAATAAAATGTTATTGGCACTGAAATTTGAATTTACATTATTTTTCACACGCTACAAAAACACTGTTCTTACTTCAACCATTTAAAAATGTAAAAACCATTTTTAGTGGATTTGGCCCCTGGACTGTGGTCTCTGACGCTGTCCCAGGCTACTCTGACGCCCAAGGGCAATACGCCTTGTGCCTGCCTCCTTATACCTTGTTTACCTGCCCTTTGCTTTACCCATTCGATTCAAAGACTCAGATCTGCTTCACCATAAATGTACAACCAAGGAGCTCTATCCACGTTTTTTTGAAGTTTAGGAGTAATATTAAGATCTGTCAGAAGCATACGCCAGGCCATAGCTGAAAGAACATTGATATAAAGCCATGTTGAGCATTAAATAAAAATGATCAAGAGGAAAATGAAATAAAATTGAGATACTCACTAAATTTGAAAAATAGGCTTTATTTTGACCAGTGGTATTGTGTGACATCCTATATGGGATAACTGATTACAGCCAAGTTCACAAGTACAAATAAAATAGCAGTTTCCCTCATTCTCTCTTCTGAGTTCTGCTCAGAGAAGTCAGGAGATGGGAGCATGATTCTCAGACACAGGAGCCCTTCCCCAGGCTGCTAAGCTCCTAACACCTGCAGAGACCTGGACGGGAAGGTATGCAGAGCAGCACGTCGGAGGAAATCACACTAGCACGTACAACCCCACACGCTGACAAAATTCACCCTGCGGTGGGCTGTGAGGATCTGAACTGCACGCAGGAGATGAGGCCTTTGCATTCATTTTCCTTAAAGAGGGGACAATCCCGGGTGTGGCATGACCACCATGAGCTGCCTCGTGCCCTCGCTCCGGCTGACTCGGCCCTACGCTGTCCTCCTGGAGTGCAGTCACTGCACTGTGACAGAAATGGAAACACCTTGCGCCAGTGAGAGATTTTGTCACGTGGCCGACCCTGCAAGTGGCCTTACACTTTCTCATTTCACAAAAGGTTTAAATACCTGGGCCCTTACGTAGCACAAGATGCCTGAAATTCAGAAAATTATGAAAACGACTCTTCTCCACCCCTGAGGATATTTCATCTTTATAAAGTTGAAAATACAAAATATTACAATAATTTGCCCTTTCTCCCCATCAAAGGAATCACATTCTCAAAGGATTCCTGCAAAATACAAAATTCATTTCTCCCTAAACCGAGACCAAGAAGCCAACGTTACGCTGCCAAGAAGATCCTAAAGGTGGAAAAGACACCTCATTACTTTTTTAGAAAAATAACCATATTTAGACAAAAATAGAGAAAGGAGTTCTGGCCTCATGAGCGTTTATTTTTCACTTTGATTTCGGCGTTTCTTAGCATTGGTATTGGGAGGGGAGAGAATGACTTGTTTCCAAAGGCTGAGGTTTCCTGGGAAAAGCCCCATCTTTCCCATGATGGCTCCTCAAAAATAGTTTCTTGAAAACCAGATGGCAGGAAAGAAAATGCTATATATCCATCTGTTCCATTTCTTCATAATTTTCACATCAAAAGCACCTGGAGTATCAATTGTGTTCAACACAAAATAGCACGGGGGGCTGAAGAGAAGATGTCACCTGCCCATAGCATCAGCCAAGGTGACACGAGTTCTGAACTCCCAAGAAGTCCTCACTGGCGCACTTGCCTGGCACCAGGGCCTCCTGAAAAAACAGGGCAAGCAGCTGTGCATGCTCAAACAGCAAGGCGTGCAAGACATCATCACTCTGCTAGGAAGAAAGAGCACACAGGACGTCCACAGACAGCAAGAGCCGGCCTCTGGCGACTAGGTCCAATTCTCCAGAAACCTCTGCACTGAAGGGGGGCAAGCAGAGAAATGGCACAACACCCGGGATTGAGAGAGCAGCACATACACGCATGCCCACACATGCACACGGAGCCTCTGAAGGTTGTTTCACAAGGTCGTCCACCCAGCTGACTACTCGCCTGGCTCAGAACTTCATCTCCGCACTCTCTTCTCCCTTTTAAGGCACAAACATATGTAGAGTCCCAGATACACCTGCTGAGTTCTGAGAATGGGACCGAGCGAGCTCTCAGACAGGCGCACAGAGCCAGTTGGTCCTTGTGGCTGTACGCATCCCAAGGACAGCTCCAGAGCTGCAGCAGCCAGAGGGGCGAGCCTTCTCTGTGCCACTGTGGTCAAAGTGGGCCCACAGGAGAGGCCAAAAGAGTAAAAGCATGACTGGATGTAGGACGCTGAATATTTGTTACTTTGCACTGAACAACCCTAAGAGCCGACTCACGAAGAAGCGGGAGCAGAGGCGGCCACGGGGTGTCTGGAACGCCACGGAGTCACTGTGGTCGCAGTTTGCTGCTCAGTCTCTCACCCTCCCACAAAGACAGACACACACACTCACACACATGCGTGCACGCACACACCCCTCTTCCACCATGGAGGAGATCTTCGCAACAGGAGGCACTTGGATGAGATTTGGAGAGTTCCCGTGAAAAGGCCTTCCCCTCACAGTGAAGTGGGATCAGCAGAACAGAAACCAGGTGCTCAGGATTCCATCTCTTCTTGGTCAAGGGGCGGAGGCACAAAGCTGACAACTTCATCGTAGGTCAGGCCTAGGGGTTGGGAGGAAAGCCCAGGTGAGGTCAGGCTGCTCTGTGCTGGCAAGCACTGTGCTTCTTTCTGGCGCAGACCTGCCCTGCCTCTCCCAGCTGGTGCTGGGAGGGACACTCCCAGTAACCATTCGCTACCTTGTGAGATCCCACTGGATCATGTGACTGCCCAGAAGTTCAAGGACACATATCTAAACCCATCTTCCTTGTTTCTTTCTTGCTCAGTGCCTCCTCCTAGGGCTCAAGAATAACGGAGCAGCCCGCCAACACGCTCCAGCAGCAGGAAAGCCTGGCTTTGGGCAGTTGCCCGGAGCTCCGGATTTGTGTTTTATGGAAAGAATATGAGGTCAGGCCAGGGTCCCATTTCCGGCTGTGTCCCTAACTAGGTCTAAGGTAATAGTAAGATATTTTGTCCCAATTGTATCAGGTATAAAACTGTAAAAATCCCCTTCCTTTACTCATCTCAGAGAGATGCTGTAAAGGAAAAGATTCTGAGAACCTCAGAGACAAGGCAGGTGTGAGGGGCTGCGCGCAAAATCAGAGTAGAGGTGAGGGTCTCCCAGCTTGGAGAGTGTCACCCTTCACGCTTTCGACAGAGGCGCTCACTCTGGGCGAGGCCCTGACCACAGTTTTGGCGAGCTGCTGCCAGCCAGGCATTTTATTCTCCTGTGCACAGCTTACGGCGAGCGGCTCACCGAGGAAGGACTGTCAGACCAAGCTCTCAGGCAGGTATCATGCTGCCTTCGTGCCTTACTTTTCCATTCATCGATAAGCAGGTCCCGGCTCTCGAAGGACTGGTCGTAAGGGTCGGCCACGGGCTCGTCGTCAGGATCGTGGTACTGAGCAAAGTAGTCGTGCGCGAGCGCTTGGGCTGCTGTGATCCTCTTGTCCGAGTCCAGTACAAGCATCTTCTCCAGCAAGTCGACAGCTGTTAGTCCATAAAAAAAGAAAGGTTTTAAGTTTTAACACGTTAGCAAAAATTCTGCCTTACTAAGCAAACACACAGCTTCCACCCTTCAAGCCTACACGAAGAATTCTCCTCCAGAGCGTCGGCTCCAGGACATTCTTTCACTTTTCTCTCTTGTGTGTATTTTGTATTATTTTTAAAGAAAATGTTACTGAAGAATTAAAAAAACAACAACAGATTCCATGTGAACAAGCAGACATTCTGTGGAATGTCCGGCCAAACTGTTACCACTGTAGTCCAACTGTGTCAAAGCGAAAGCCTAAAACTAAAGTGACCTAGAGGAAGTAAGTAGGGCTGGTTTTTTTTTTGTTTGTTTTTTAAAAAATATATTTTATTGATTTTCCACAGAGAAGAAGGGAGAGGGATAGAGAGTTAGAAACATCGATGAGAGAGAAACATCGATCAGCTGCCTCCTGCACGCCCCCCCAGTGGGGATGTGCCCGCAACCAAGGCACACGCCCTTGACCGGAATCGAACCCGGGACCCTTCAGTCCGCAGGCCGACGCTCTATCCACTGAGCCAAACCAGTTCGGCAGTAGGGCTGGTTTTTAATTTTTCAACTTTTTTGTCCCCCTCACTGTTTATTTACTAACGTAAGGCAAATGACTATTCATCAAACGGGTCTTCAAACAATGGACAGAATGAGGGCTTTCTTTGCATGGGTGTGTGGATGAGAGGCAGGGCATTTGGATAAAGTGATATTTTATTTTTAAAATTTTCATGTGAAAATTTTCAATATACAATACAATGAATACTCATGTTGACCACCCACATCCAACAATTAACATTTTGTATTTCTTTCTATTTTTTGCTGCCACAATTTATTTTTATTTTTTTAAATATATATTTTATTGATTTTTTTACAGAGAGGAAGGGAGAGGAATAGAGAGTTAGAAACATCGATGAGAGAGAAACATCAATCAGCTGCCTCCTGCACACCCCTTACTGGGGATGTGCCTGCAACTAAGGTACATGCCCTTGACCAGAATCGAACCTAGGACCCTTTAGTCCGCAGGCCGACGCTTTACCACTGAGCCAAACCGGTCAGGGCATTGTTCTCCCATTTTAAAATAAAATTATACACATGATACTTTACAGCTAAATATTTCCACATAAAGACATCTTCCTGCCCTAACCGGTTTGGCTCAGTGGATAGAGCGTCAGCCTGCGGACTGAAAGGTTCCAGGTTTGATTCCGGTCAAGGGCACGTACCTTGGTTGCGGGCACATCCCCAGTGAGGGGTGTGCAGAAGGCAGCTGATCGATGTTTCTGACTTTCTATCCCTCTCCCTTCCTCTCTGTAAGAAACCAATAAAATATATATTTTTAAAAAAGACATCTTCCTCTATAATCATAAAACTATGACATCTGACAAATATGTAATTCCCAAATATCTAACATCCAATTCAAGGTAGAATTTCTCCGATTATCCCACTGTCTTTTACACCCACCTTGTTCAAGCCAGGACCAATTAAGGGCCACACACTGCATTTGATTGGGTTTCTTTAGTTTCTCAAAATATCTTACCTATTATCTTAGATCTAGTTAGAGAAACTAATTTTCCCTTTTCCTATTCAGACAGCCCGGTTGTCCTGCGAATGTTCACCATGAATCGACACCCTTGTTTTCTCCTACCCCCTGTAATTCCCTTGAAAACCATGTTAGATCTAACAATTAGGTAAGAAGTGGGTTAAGCATTTTTGGTAAGAATGTGGACTTGAAGGAGCAGTAAGGCCATTTATCCCGTTATGAATGATGCTAAATTTGGTCAATTGGGTTGTTTCTTTTTTGCCCTAAACAAGTGATCTGCGGGTACTTTGAAACCACATGAACAGCCTCAGGCCCTTTCACTTAAGGCTTCCAGCATCCCCTGATTTTTCTTCACAGCAGTTATTTCAGTAGGGTCACAAAAGGGTGATTTTCTAACTCTGTCAAATGAGGGTGTGCTGAGTTTCAGAGGATGCAGGACAAACACTGCATGATCACAGGCACCACCTGTGAAACCAGGTTTCTGAGGCTTTGCAAATTACTGACAGTCCCTCCCTGCGAAGGGGTGGGGAGAGAACAGGTTCCTGAAGAGGTTACTGCTGGGTACACCCAGGGGGTAAAAGACCCCATTCTGTAGCCTTCCAGAGAAACCAAAGAATTTGGTTTCAAGAGATAGAGAACAGGTGGCCAAAACCGGTTTGGCTCAGTGGATAGAGCATCGGCCTGCGGAATGAAAGGTCCCAGGTTCGATTCCGGCCAAGGGCATGTACCTGCGTTGCGGGCACATCCCCAGTAGGGGATGTGCAGGAGGCAGCTGATCGATGTTTCTCTCTCATCGATGTTTTCTAACTCTCTGTCTCTCTCCCTTCCTCTCTGTAAAAAATCAATAAAATATATTAAAAAAAAAAAAAAGAGATAGAAAACAGGTGAATACTTAAGTGTTGATTCAGGCTCAGTTTACACTTAAAGCCTTGCGGGAAATGCCTGGATATATGTCCTTCTCTTCTTAGAAAAAATAAACGGCATCAGCTGTTGTTTGAAGCATATGGTCTTTGCCACCCCGAGGGTAAAGGGTACCATGTCCTGCAAACAAGCCCCTGACAAGGAACACAATCGGGGTAAGAAAGAGGGTCCTCAGATCTGGGCAGATACAAACACACACACTACATCTAAGGGCAGTTTCAGTTTTGTGTTTGGAGGGTAACGTGAAACAGGAAGTCAGTGACTGACATAACAGGTGTCAATATTTACATGCCTGCTCAGCCAACAGCTGGGCACAGATTCCTGGTCAGTAACACCATGTTCTCAGACGTCTGCAAGAAGAGACTGTATGGCATCAGCGCCTGGCAGGGCATCGGATTGAGGTTCCCGGAACGGCAGTGCGAGCACAGATGGCCTAATGCCTCCACGCACCTTGCTTGCAGTCTGCAGTGCTACGTGGTGTCTAGTCCTTTTGAATGTTTACATGTTTTAATTCCAGAGAAGGGGACGCCTATCAGATGCAGGTGACCTAAATAAACTGCTGGTCACACACCTACCCTCCTTTCCCCCAGAAAAATGAATAAATACATTGGAGTCAGCAAACAGGAAGTCAAAGTAAGCACTGCCACGTCTGAAACATGAGCCGATGTGATGAAAAACACCCAGAACAGAATGAGAGACAAGAAAGCTACCAGCATACAACATCATCTCCCAAATTCTTGGAGTACTTACAACTCAGAGAGCGTCTCACAGATCCCTGAACTAGACAATACAGCTCAAATATGTCAGACACAGCCAATGAGAGCACAGCAGGGCAGATGCCAACCTAAACCAGCCCAAGAATTTTGCACACCCCCCGAGAGTCTGTGGATTTGTTCCTGGAAGCGAGCGTGACCAGCTGAGACCTGAGGAACCCTTCACCTCCAGGATGGACATGAACTCACCAGCGATCGCCCAACACTTCAGAGTGAGAGTACCTGTGCGACCTTGAGAATGACCACGTGACATTAAGACTGCAGTCAACTGTGATGATGGGATATTTAAAAGGTAAAACCTCTCAGTCTCACTCCAACCTCTAAAGAGTCCTCGCGACCCTGAGGCACAGCTGCTGGGACTGTTGAGCAGGCTGACCCACCATACACTCTTGAGAAAAGTGAGAAGGTTGGTCACACCACCATCATAGGCTCTCCTTGCTCCCCTCTGGTCTGAGCTCTCTGCGTTCACCACTGTCTACTGCACTGAGTCAGGGTGCTAGAGCCTCAGATGAGGCCACCTTCCGGGGCCACTGAAGCACACATCGGCCCCAGCTTTGGGGACTAAGGCAGCTCCTTCTTTAGCCAGGGCAGTATACATCCTGCAGCTGCTAGTCATGTCCCTTTGCTAATGGTCCTGGAAGTGGTGGTGGCAGGAATATGGGGCCATTCCTTAAAGCCCGAGGCGGCATATTAGCTCCAGTGAGAATGGCTGTTTCTGAGGAGCAGAAGAAGAGGGGAAGGGAAAGTGCGAGAGGATGACAGACCTGCAGCACCTGAGGGTAGAGGCGAGCAGGGCACACAGCGGGGAGCGCCGGGGCCCACAACACTGTCTGTGCCAGTTGCTCTTGCCCTCAGCCTGGGTAAGAAACGACAGTAGCTGTGAGCAAGTCACAGACTTCAAATCCCTAACTTTGTCATAACCAATTTCATATCCATGACATGAGGATACAGTCAACTTACCCAAGGGGTTGGCACCAATAAACACATTTGCAAAGTTCATCTTCGGCATCTGGGTCAAAGACTGAATGTAGTTTCTTGCCTGCAAAAACAAAGGGTTTTCAAAATGGCTTTTTGTTCAATGATGTTACTGCCCTCAGAGAGTCTTGGGCCTGACCAGGAAGAAGTGTTAGCTGACAAAGTCTGCTAGCTCCAATGTTCATGACTGTCTTGGGTAGTTATTAAATGAGACCTCTCTCTTAGTGCTGTCCTAAACTTCCTTATTTATGTTCACTACCTTACTTATATCCCTTGCTGTATCTCAGTTCTATTTCAAGTGGACGAGAATGCTAACCAATCAAGTTCCCTTTCATTAGCTTTCTGATCAGAAGTAAAAAAAAATGAGGCCAGCCCTAGCCGGTTTGGCTCAGTGGATAGAGCGTCGGCCTGCGGACTCAAGGGTACCAGGTTCGATTCCGGTCAAGGGCATGTACCTTGGTTGCCGGCACATCCCCAGTAGGGGGTGTGCAGGAGGCAGTTGATTGATGCTTTTCTCTCATCAATGTTTCTAACTCTCTATCCCTCTCCCTTACTCTCTGTAAAAAATCAATAATATATATATTTTTTAAAAAAGTGAGGCCAAGATATCTAAGAAGCAGCCCTTTCTGAGACAGCCTCCCTAAAAGCTAAAACTGGCGTAGGAACTGGCATCCTAATGGAAGTCCAGGATTGGCAGTCTTCTGATGGTGCTGGTCTCAGTGGGTGCTCTTAGTACACCAAGAGCATAAATATTAAATCTTGTTACCAAGCAATCTTGGTAACAAGTAAACGTAAGTTTAGTATATCCAAAGAGGCTCGAACACATGTTAAAAATACTAAACCAATGAGAGCAATAAAGAATAGCAGATTATAAATTACAGGGCCCAGGCAAGAAATCCTCCCCCTGCCACTTATAAGCTACATCTCCTTGGGCATGTCTCAAGTCTCATCTGCAAAATATTAATATTCGGTGCTAGTATGTGGCTTGTCTACATCATATGGTTATTATGCTACTCAAGCAAGAGAAAGCTCACGAAAGAGCTTCAAACTATATTTCTGACACATACAGCATTTATATTACCAATAGGTTGTTCTATATTTGGTCCCTGGGCTGGGACAGGCTTGAATTTGAATCTTGACTTTAACCTGTTGAGCAAGTTACTTATTGTCTTTAAGTCTTGAGTTCTTCAGCTATAAAAAGGGATCAGTCCCAGTGCCTACCTCCTAGTGTGGGAGCGAGACGGGGTGATGTGAACCAGCGCCTCCTCAGCACAGCACTGGGTTCCGAGCAGGAGCTCAGCAACACTGGCTGCACCATGGCTGCCTTTAGGAGGGAAGTCTGCTCTCATGTCCTAAGGATGTGCCAACTGCCCAACTGCTGAGCTACATTCTAGGGAATGTAAGGTGCCAAATTCTTTCAAGGACTGACAGCTCTAATCAAGGCAAATCCAAAAACTGGTCGTGAGAATAACCACATAAATACAAATGTAACTTATAAATGCGGGCATCAGATATTAGGTGTTAAACTACATCAATTACCTTCCCTGTTTCAATGAATAAATCCCACTATCTGCGTAGTTGAGATAAAACTTCTTTGAATCGATTTTAACCACCTCCTCACCATTTCTCAACATAAAGGTACTCATGTATGTGGGTGCATGCCGCACACACACACACACACACACACACACACGTACACACAAGGTTAGAAAAAGTTCTGGCTGCTAGGGCAACTTTACCTTCTCAATACATGTGCAGTGAGCAGGCAAGACCCGTTTTGAAAAGCAGCTGAGGGTCTTTCTGATTTGAAAAGCAAGGTCTAGGGACTGAATACCTGCATGGCTGTAGTCCAGGGGTCCTCAAACTACAACCCGCGGGCCACATGTAAATACAAATATTGTACTTGTTCCCGTTTTGTTTTTTCACTTCAAAATAAGATATGCGCAGTGTGCATAGGAATTTGTTCATAGTTTTTTTTTAAACTATAGTCCGGCCCTCCAACCGTCTGAGGGACAGTGAACTGGCCCCCTGTTTAAAAAGTTTGGGGAACCCTGCTGTAGTCCCTTCCTCCTGAGCACACAGAAAGAGGCTGAAGGGACCAGAGGGCAGAGAGGCCTGTCTCCTGTAGAGAACAGTCATCCCTCTAACAAGACAAATGCAGACAAAGATGAGCTGCGGGTAGCTGAAGGGGAGGGCCTCTGTGATGCCAAAACGGCTCCCAGAAAGTGAAGGCACCTTAGAAAAAAGTGCCCCAACCATCTCTGATGACAGGACTAGAGTTAGACTAAATAGTTAAGAATTGTAAAAAAGGCACCTCACCCTACATAGGTATTCACATTTATTCTATACTAGAGGCCTGTTGCATGAAAAGATTCGTGCAATAGGCTTTCCCTTCCCCTGGCTATCAGCACCGGTTTTCCTCCGGAACCCGGGACCCAGGCCTTCGCTCCGGCCGGAACTGCCTTCAAGCCTTTGCTGCCCTACCCAGCCGCCCCGGGTCGGGTTGCACACGGGCCCGCCACCCCGGGGTTGCAGATAGTAGGCCCAGATGGCGGCAGGGCAGGGCAGGCGGGATGGTACTGTCCCCACTGCCTGCAGTATGCAAATTAGCCACCATCTTTGTTGGTGGTTAATTTGCATATCGCTCTGATTAGCCAATGGGAGGCGTAGTGAAGGTGTGGTCGATTACCATGTTTGTCTATTATTAGATAGGATTACTTGTGTATTCTTTTGAACATAGTACTTATTAGTGGTTGGGTATTTTAGTGTTTTTTAAATGAAGAACCCTCTTTGGTCATTAAAAAACTGATGACTAGGGAAGTAGGCTAATGCCTTAGGTAACCATAGCTGCAGCTGAAAGTCATCAGATGGCAGCATGCCCTCACCACAGCCCAGAACCTGGAAGACAAAATAACCTCTTGAGCGCTAAATTCACAAAACCCAAGTAGAAAAGTAACATCATTTCTACAGGTAAGTCTATAACTTGCATTCTCAGTCCACAGGATTGGATGAGAATTTATCCCAACTATCAACATCCTGCAGCAGCACACAGGCACTGGTACCTCAGTGGCTGCAAGGCACATGCAAGCATTCAGTGACAGTACAAGTGTGCTGGTTATACAGTGGCAATCAAATAGGGGCATTCCCTGTGCAGGCTATTGTTCTCACCTCATGGCTTGGCATCCTGTTAATGAGATAAGCAGGGGGTGTCCCCGTCAGACGCATAATCTGCTGAAGCTGGTTAATATCTTAGATGCCTAGTCAAGGGCATTGTCAAACATATGGTGCAAAGAATAACTTTCAACTCAAGTTTTAAAAGGCCAATAGCCACCCCCAAATAAATAGAAAACCTACTCCCCACCAGTCCCACCCACCCTAGGCCAGAGCCCAAGGCTGCATATTGAAGCATGATTCCGTGAACGGCACAAGACTTATCAGGCATGTAGCCAGTGGCTGGCCGTGCAGATAAGGACAAATTTCTGTGGTTTTAGCATCATCTTTAACATTATATATTTCAAGATTCCTGGAAAGAGATGCCCCTTGATCCAGGATGCCAGCCAGAGAACTGCTCCAAGTACTGATGGCTAAAACCTGTTTACTTGTGGGTCAATGGAGATGATGAAAAAATGTTGACTCAATTCAGTTCAGAGGAATATACCCAGTGTGCCCACTTAAGGAAGAGGTTAAATTTTGAGGCACAGGCTCTGGTGATCTCCACCCCTCCAATATGAGACATGGGCGGGTGTTGGGCTGATAAGCAATGCCAAGTTTCAGAGACATTAGTAGTGGTACATTTAAAATACATGCCACAAACACACAGGTAAGTGAAGAAAGGGAACATGGGGAAATTAGAAGCTAATGGTAAAGACAAAAGAGAAGTTCCAGGCTGCTGTCCGTCACAGAAGTCCCAGCCTGCACAACAGTGATTTCTCCCAGTCGTTTTAACCGGTGACCAGACTGACCTCAGCTAACACACAGCTGGGACGATGTCTGCAGAACACTGCAATTACTCGACAAAGGCAGAACTATAAACAAGCACATACATAGGCTGTACTCCTCTTAGCTGTGCCATCAATTTTAACACAATTCCCCTCTTCGAAAATATTAGGACTATTTGTTTACCATGTGTTCCTGTTAAACAGAAGTGATAGGATTTTTAAAATCCTCAACACAATTCAATAAAAACCTTGTCATACTCCCTTTCTTGTTAACTATTCACGCTCTCCTTTGGTTGTAGCATCATCTTCATAAGCACCCTGGTCAAGTGATTTCACTTCTTTGTGGCTTCTCTCAGTAATTTTTCTGCTTTAGCTCATTCCCTGAACTCAATTTCCCTAGTGGTCAGACTACCACAAACACCTGTAAGGCTGGCCATCAGAAAAGAGCTGGTTCTACCCTGTGTATGCATATTCTAAGGTGGGGTGAAGGTCTCTTAACATTCTCACACAAAGTTTAGATTTAGCTCTAAACAAATGACATAACAAACAGTACACTGCATACCAAGAGAAATAACAAAAGGGGGTCAGTAAGTAAACCAGCAACAGAATGCCAGTTGGGTTTTAAAATGTAAAATCCTGCCATCTCTCTCCTTTCCTATGAATAATTCAGGGAGGGACAAACACAGGTGTACAGTTGTCCGTATGGAGAATAATACAATGATTAATAAACAAGAGTAAACTGTGTTTCATGTACTCACAACTGTGCACCTACATTTGCCCCACCATGTACTTGTCCTGTACATTTTCTGGTTTGCCTTCTTTAGCCAAAAAGGCTATTACCGTATTTGCCGGCGTATAAGACGACGGGGCGTATGGGCGTATAAGACGACCCCCTAACATTCCTACTCAAAATACAGAGTTTGTTATATACTCGCCGTATAAGACTGCCCCCTCTTCCGCACACCTTCCCCACACCAAATAAAAGGTAAAACAATATCAGATTTGATTTTAACATTTTAATTTATATTCAAATGCTTATGACATGCAGGAAAACTGTCACAAGGCTGTATGTAATCAAACATATACATAAAACAGTGCAAGTGTATTACCGGTAAACATACCGGTAATTCACTAAAGAAAACACACTCTATAGACTGGTACCGTAGATGCTTCTCAGGAACACACGCAAGCAGCCCACAACCTAGAGGGGCTGTCAATAGTACAATGGGGCAGTATTGTGGTTGGCTGTTGGCTGTATACCAAGCCTGATTTGATTGGTCCCTGCTCCCTGTTTGCCCGCCCTGTCACTATAGCAGTCTGGTCCCCCCTTGCATCAGCATCTCCCTGGGACCTCTCTAGTGCGCAAGTACGAGCTCTTCAACATTCTAACAGGCGCCATGATAGCGCAAAATCGCGAATCGCGATACCATACTGGGTGTATGGTCGGCTGTGAGCGATTTTGCGAGTGGGGTAAAATCGCATAACAGCCAAGCATACACCCAGCAGCGCTGCTGATGCCTGAACGGTATGTGGAATGAAGTGGGTGGGCATCGGGAGGCCACTATGGCACGGGGCAAGCACTATGGGCAGTCTATCTGAAGTGTACCTGGCGTATACGACGACCCCCCACTTGGAGGCATATTTTTCAGGGCCAAAAAATCGTCTTATACGCCGGCAAATACGGTATACCCGCTTCTTGTCAGGAGTTAGAAAAAATAAATTTCTAGGGAAAGGTGTGAGAATGAGTCAGTGAAACGGCTCTCTTGGCTTTTTTTAAATAGGATTTTCGCTGTTTCACTAATTGCTCTCTGTACTGGGTCACCAACCAAAAGAAGCCTATCTCCTTAGCCATCCATCAGGGCCAATCTATCCCTTCTCTCAGGGCACATCCTGACTTGTTCTCAAGCAGCCCTGTTACTGCGTTCTCTTACTCAGAATGTCCTCTTCTTTACTGACTCAATTTCTACACTATTTCCCTACTTTTCAGGAGTAACGAAAATAGCTACTGCCTTTCTGTTTACGATATTCCTTCAATAATGAATTTTTAACTTTTAAAACCTTTAATTTTACTCACCTGGCTTTGTTATTTTCATATCACGTGTTCCACACATCACATGCTTTTAAAATAAATTGGCACTTGGGCAATATCACTAAACATCAAATTAATCTTGCCTACCCTTCTGAATGTTTAAACTACTTTTATCCACTCACCATAATTATGAAGGGAAAAAAACCAAACCACCTTATTCCTATACTAAGTACAATATTATTTGAGAAAATTCTGTATGCTGGCACCCAATTTTATTATGCCCAACTTCAGAGCTTTGTAATATATTATGTGTTTTATTTCACCGAAAATAAAGACATTTGAATATTAGATCAGGCACTTGAATAAATGGTGGCTTAATAATAGGTAAATACTATTTTACCCATACCTTTTGTTTTAGAAAATCTTGTGACGAATGGCACATATCTCTGGGCAGATGGGTAGGAGTGGGAGGGGACTGAGCAGGAGCTGTGGTAGCCACTCCAGGTGGCATGAATCTGCTATCTTAGTCTCATTAGCTCTGCTCATTAATAAACCCAACTTCTTCTCAACCCCACTCCCCTCCCTCATGTCCTCTCTACCAGCCAATCTTTCTGAGCAAACGCATTTAAAACAAAAAAGCAGGTGTCCTCTCTAAACATCTCCTTGTATCTTTTCTGATTGGCTCCAATACAGCTTCTGCATCTCATAAAGCAGAAGAAAACACTCCCCTAGGCTGACAGTGTGGTCGGCAACTCTGACAGTGACTTTCACACAATGTGCAGTCACGTGAGATACAGGTTCAGCTCACGTTCTCAGAGCACCTGGGATCTACGCTCGGCTCTGCCAAGTGACCTAGTGCATGACTCAGGCAAGTCACAGCCTTTCTGTGCTTTTGCTTCATCGTCCCAAATAAGTAAATAAAACAAAATAAAATAGGGCCGGTACATTCTCTTACATGTGGTCAGAGTGGAAATTCACAAACACCCTGGGCTTTGTGGTCCTTTTAAGGAATGTACCAAACACATGCCAGATGACAACAGTCTGTATTTTGACAGGGGGATGATGAACCGTTTGAACTCACCTGCGCAAGCTACCCAGCAGTCTTCCCAACTGGGTGAAGGGACCGCTTCAGTCAGAAATGCTAGGAGGAGAACCCAGGAAGGCACCACTGCAGCCTTTCCCTTTCTATCCACTGCCAGGCAGCAGACAGACGGAAGAGAGAGACAGGCTGGGCTTTCACTATTTCGCTCAAATCTCCTGCCCAACAGCAGGAAATCATGGCCAAAGGAAGCCAGAGTGGTTTCTCTGTCACTGCCTGCGTGGAGGCAGGAAAGCACTGCCCAAAGCTTCTTATCAGGTTATTAAAATTTGTAATTACAATGTCAGGCTGTGGGAGGAAGGATTTACAAGCCTACTCCTGTGGCTCTGAGGCATCAGTAGTGGGGTGCAACCTCTGCTGGTCTGGGGACTGGGTAGAGAGGAACTGGTGCTTTACACAGGTGTGCAGGTGGTCTATTCTAAACCAATAGAAAGTAAGGAGCTTCTGGAAAAGGGCAATAACGTGCAATGTACATTTTCTTCTTCTAGTGCTGATGGTAGACTCATCCATGGTGTACCACATGATCTGAGAACAAACACCAACCCAAAAGTGGAAAGAGCCCTTGACTACATGTGAAACCTCTGAGAACGAGAAAGTCAGGGCTGAAACAGAGACATAAATTTTCCACTACCGTCTGGGAATGAATTAGAATTTCAAATCTCATTTACTACCACTAGGATACCACTGCCCAATACAGGCCCCGTGATCTAATGCATACCCAGATAGAAAAAAAAGCACACTCATGCATGTGACCAGGAGGGTGTGTGTGTATGTGTGCAAGTGTATACACACATACACACACACACACACCCTCATCCAGAAGTCAACACACAAAGGGCACACGTGCTTAGAAACACACCCAAGTCAAGGTACAGATGGAAGGCAAGTTGCAGACTCCCAACAGGGCAGATAATTACAATCAAAGCATCAACTCACAGACTCTGAGGAGATTTTCTTCAAAAGCTCAGCCCCTGGGGTTCCAACGAGTCTTAAAATGAGCTTCAACTGATCAATATCTAAAGGTGGACTATAAAGGAAAATGTTGGGACAAAATAAAAATGAAAAACAAACAACAAATAAAACAAAACAAAACAAAAACAAACAAAATACCCCAATGACAAAAATGAAAAACCAAGCCAAAATGGTGAATCGTCTAGGTAAGGCTTCTGCAGGACGGTCACTTCAAGTAGGACATGCTCCTCCTGTACAAGGATTCAAAATGCCGCCACACACACCCATGGACATTCACACTGTGCATCTGTCCACAAAGGGAAGCGACTGAAGCTGGGCACTGAGCTCAGAGACAGCAGGCAAACACGAGAGCCTCCTCCGTCCAGGTGCTCAGTCCACACCTACCCCTTCACTTCCATCAGAACATCAGTAGCCAGTGAAGCCAAGAGCAGTGGTAAGCAGAGCGCTACAGAACAAAGCAGCAGAGCACAGGAGCCAGGGTAGAGCAGCCCCCCTCTAACTATCCCCCCGAGGCCTGACCTAGGAGCTTGTAATGTGGCAGGGCCTGTGCAGATCCCAGAGCCTAACCACTGAACTTCCCTCTGGAATGCCTCTCCCTCTGCCCTGGCCACAGCAGGCAGAGTACTGTGGGTGACAGCCAGCAGAAGGCCTCACTCCCACACTGCACCTGGATGACCTCCAGGAGTGCCGTAACGAAGCAGGACAGATGACGTTTTAACCTTATAAAAACATGAAAAAAACCTCACATATCCCCAAAGTTCTAAATAATAGGCCACCGTGCCAAACCTCTGCTCTGGTAGCCCAGTCTCAGGTACCCTCAGAATGTATGTGCACATATTAATGAGAAGACAAAAACTCCTATTTGTTCTTACTGCTTTCAGCCCTGCCTGAAAAGAAAGTTAAAAGGAGGGGGATAGAATCTTATAAAACAGCTTTAAATAATCTCTGTGAAAATTTGAGTAGTTTACCCATGTCTAACTGACATTCGAGGGGACAGGACGGGAGGATGACTACCTCTGATCCCTGCAGGTTTTGCATGATTAGGTCCTTCTCAACTTCAGTCTCAGCTTAAACTTCACCTCCCCAGAGAGGCCTCTCCAATACTCTATAAAGAAGCCCCCACTTCCATTATCTGTGTCAGCATGATGCTTGAAAACACCACAGTGCTCACCACAATCTTTAACCACTATTTGCTCACTGCCTGCCACCTCTACTGATCTGCAGCTCTCTGGGGGAAGGGGCCACTCCGCCTGCCCACCACTTATCTCCAGTGCTCAGCCTAACACCTGCTGCCTCTGGGCACTCAAAATATTTCCGGAGAAGGTAGAACAGGATGGAGAGAAGGAGGAAGGAAATACTCCTTCTTATGGTTATAGGTAAAAAGGCAATACAATGTAACTTAAAAATAATGGCTTCTGCAAGTCATAGTTGTTGCCTAAGTTACAGGAATTACTTATGCAATATCACTGGCATTTTGCCCTGTTTTTTTGTGGGTTTTTTTTTCTTCCCCAGACATGAAATTGGCTTAACGTGGAAGCAAATTCTAGACAGGAGTCAGCAAACCCCAACCTGCTGCCTGATTTGAAAATGACATTTTATTGGAACACAGCCTTGCCTGTCCATTTATATATTGTCTATGACTGCTTTCACTGGACACAACAGAAGCCATATGGACCCCAAAGTCTAAAATATTTACTATCTGGCCCTTTAAGAAAAGGTTTGCAGAACCCCATCCTAGACCCAAAAAACTTATTTCTAGAATTTATAAACAAGTCTACTTACACAAGTTACTTCTGAATTAAGAATAGAGAATTCTGTCATCTGCAAATGGCAGAAGTTAAAGTGTTCTGGAGGTTAAATGTTCAGTACTTATTTCTTAGTTTATGAGAAAATTTTTAAAGCATACATTAATGAAGACAGAGCAAAGAATGCATACCATCTTGCTCTAAAATAATCAAATTATGTAACAATAGAATACAGAATCCTTTCTGCTCATGTAAAATGACTCAGTTTGCATTCATTTAGTTTGCTCAAACTCTTCAGAAGTAAATTTAACTTAGGCCGCTACCCCAAAAGATAAAATATATTGCATATGAAAAAAACCCACTAGACTCCCTCAGCTCTCAAACAGGTAGTTTTATGATAAATTCATCAAAACTAACCTCTGGAAGTAACGCTGAGATTGGGTGTCTTGTTTCGGAGACTTCTGACTACTGAGAACGAGGTAGCTTCAAGCTCCCGAGGAGGCAGAAGACTCTTGGGTGTGGGTTTCTCAACGCCCTCACTTCACTCCACACACTGGAGGCTCACTGCAGCAACGAGGCGGGGCCGTGTCCTTCTCCCAGCTCCTCGCCTCACATTCATGGCCTCCCTGACTTGGCATCAGGCTTCTCTTCTGACTGCCTCAAACTACTATTCCTTAATGCACCCAATGCTTCAATTCACAACAAAAGTTCCAGGCACATCTAAGCCTTCAACTTCCTATTTACCCAAGTCACAGACAGGACTACCCTCCATTCTCCCCTCCTACCAAGCCTTTTTTCTCTTACTCTCCAAAGCCCTGCTCAAATAACTCTGCCACGAAGTCTTCCTGGTTATCTGGACTTGAAATGAATCCCTGCTTCTTCTCATTAACTTAGTAATACCTCTAATATAGTACTTTTTAAGTCACTCTGTCTTGTTTTATAATCAGAGAGTGAAAATTTGTCCAAATAATGCCTGTAACTCACCTTCCACTGAGTCTGACCATCCGATTTGGGGGACAGGTACCATCTTATCCCAGCACCTTCCACAAAGCAGGCCAGTAAATATGGGCAGACTGGAAAACATTTTCTATACTACACTTTTCAACTCAGTGCCACCCCTCTCCTTGCCCTCAAAATCTAGAACCAGACTCTGTATAAAGTCTAAACATAGAAAAATAACCAAGAAAAATCGCATCATCTAACATGGGGCCTAACAAGTTCTCAAACATTCCATCTGAAGTGTTCACCATAAAGAGATACAAATACTGCGCATGAGTGTGTGAGGGCTATGGACAGAGAGAGCTGGTGGAGCATGACAGTCAATACTTGGAGATTAGTAGACACAGAATGCCAAAAACAATCTACTTAGCAGCTAAAAGCACTTGCGTGAAGGAAGTCAAAGCATGCAAACCTCAAAGGACATCACCATAGGTTCTCCAAGGGCTGGCAAGTCCACTGAAACACAGGTCAGTCTTCAGCAGTACAAGCCACTGTAAGGCCACTACAATGTGTCCAGGCAGTTAAGGCCAGAAGGAGCTTCAAGTAGCTATATAAGCAAAGCAAAGCAAAATTTACCACATATGACAGTTATTTCCACAGCAAGCCATCCTTCTTAATAGGTTTAATCCCCCTCCCCCGACCGGTGTTATTTTTACTGTTAGTTAAAAATATATTTTAATTATAATGACCACATTGTCAAAATTTAAACCATAAATTTCCTGGTACTTCCTAAAACATAAAGAGATACAAACATGACTTCAGCCTATGATTACTCTTTAGGTCCTTTGTAACAAAAGTGAAAGGAAACTAGAAGGACTAGGTGAGGGAGAAACCTAAGGCTAATGGGGGAACTAGAGGGAAAGTTAGAAGGATGTTTAGTCAGTTCTAAGTGTGCTAGACATTTTCTAGAAACCTCCACAGATTGAAGAATTGAAGATGAATAAAAGAACTAGTTGCAGGGCCTACCTGCAACCACTACAGCTTGTGAGCAGCAGTTTTCAATAAAAAAAAACAGTCTGTATAGGGCAAAGTTAGAACATTGGTCTTTGGAGAGTGGGAAATCCTCATGGTGACAGACAGGATGGGCCAAAATGAGCCTTAGGCAACTTGATTGATTCTCTTCTTGGTCAACAAAATAGTTGTTTCACTGTTATACAAAGAAAATTCCTTTATTTATGCCTCCTACACACACCCCTTTGGGGATCAAGCCCGCAACCCTGGCATGAAACTGTGACCTCCTGGTTCATAGGTTGATGCTTAACCACTGAGCCACGCCGGCTGGGCTATTTACTCATTGTCTTTTTTATGTTTGAAGTATTTCATAGTGTCTGAAAAAAGAGATGAAATGAATAGAGTAAGGAGTAAATTTAATACACTAGGGAAAATCACATGAAGCAGAGCAGCAAGCTGATGGCAAGTGGAGTATAACTCAACAGCCCCATTACCCTCCAGTTAATGTCATAAGGGAACCATTTCTATTAAAATACAAAAAGGAGAATAAAGTTTTACACATGGGGAAATTCACCTAGGGAAGGAAAACAGCAGCAAACCTAGGCTGTGCCCCTGGAAGAGAACGCAGTATGTGATGTGTAACAGGGCTATGAATCTCATTTTCTCCTTCCTCAGGCTGCAGACTCAAGCGTCAGTAATAACATTTTCTAACTATACTATACTTGAAGACATTCTGGATCCTCACTTTCTTCTAGTGTAAAGTACTGTCAGCTGTGTCCACTTGATGTACCCAGTCAACTAGACTCATAAGGAAGGGCTTCATTCTTTAAAGAAAATTACAATTCTGAGTTAGTTGGAATGGTTCTGCAAAGTCACAAATGAGAATAATTTCTGACCTAGCAATATGTAATTAGCTTTAAGACAAAAATTAATAATTCTTTTATCTTAAGGAGAACTCCAGAGATTATTTCAACAACCAGTACCAAAGGAATCTCTCAAGAAAAAGACTGATCACAAAAAAATGAAAAGGTGAAATGGAAAGATTTGCAGAGATCTAAAACTGCACAATACAATACAATACCAGTAATATCATGTGATTAAACTTAAACGTGATCTAAATAAAGTCCAATGAAATTTAAAATTCAGATCAGATAAAAACACTCATAAAATTATAAATAGCCCTGGTCAGTGTGGCTCGGTTCGTTGGAGCATTGTCACCAACACCAAAAGGTCACTGGTTCGATTCCCAGTCAGGGCACATACCTAGGTTTCTAGTTCAATCCCTGGTGGAGGTGAAAGGGTAAGCGGGTGGGAGGATGAGCACAGGAGGCAAGCGGTCACACATCGATGTTTCTCTCTTCTTTCCCCTCTCTCTAAAATCAGTAAAACATTTCCTAGGGTGAGGATTACAAAAAAACAAAACAAAACAAAAAACCACAAATAAAAAACTATGAATAGACGCTTCCTTGACATGAAGAAAAGGATTCATGAAAAATGCACAGCTAAAATCATACTCAGTGATGAAAGACTAAAAGTTTTCCCGCTAAGATAAGAAGAGGACAAGGATGCCCACTTTCACCACTGCTATTCAATACTATATTTGGAAGTTCTAGCCAGAGCCAGTTGATAAGAGGGGGAAAAGGCATGTAAATTGGAATTGAAGAAGTAAAACTATCTCTTCACAGATGACACGGAAGATACTGAAGCATCCACAAGAAAGCTACTAGAGCTAATAAACAAACAGAGCAAAACTGTAAGTTACAAGAGCAACAAACAAAAATCAGTTGTGTTTCTATATACCAACAATGAAGAAAGTGAAAAGGAAATAAAGCATTCCATGTGCAATAGCATCTAAAAGAATAAAATACCTAAGATTAAATTTAACCAAGGAGGTGGAAGATTTGTCCACTAAAATTATAAAACACATTGGCCCTGAATCAAGGCCAGCAGTTTGCTGAAGCTGCTGGTTTCAAGCAGGAGCCTAAAGAAATGTCTTTCTATGGTCTGTTGGCCATTTCAGAACTTAGGAAATGTAATGGTCAGTTCATTAGAAAGAAACATCTGAGAGAGAGAGAAAAAAAGAAATTATAAAAATCACTGAAAGAAATTAAAGATCTACATAAATGAAAAGACCTCACCTGCTCCTGGAAAAGAATACTTAATATTGTTAAGATGTCAATATTATCCAAAGTGATCTAAAAATTCAATGCAATCTCTATAAAAATTGCAACAGCTTTTTTGCAGAAATGGAAAAACACACCCTCAAATTCATATAGAATTATAAGGAAGCCCAAAGAGCCAAAAAAAAAGTCTTAAAAATCAGAACAAGTTTGAAATGACTTACACTTCCTGATTTTAAAGCTTACTGTAAAACTACAGTAATCAAAACAGTATGGTACTGTTATAAAGATAACATACAGACCAATGACATAAAATTGATCATTGACAGGCATGCCAAGCCCATTCAATGGGGGAAAGGATAGTCTCTTCAACAAATGGTGCTGGGAACAACTGAATTTCCACTTGCAAAAGAAAAAATTGGACCCCTAACCTCACGTCATATAGAAAATTAACTCAAGATGGATCCAAGATCCAAGTATAACAGATAAACCCATAAAACTCTTCGTAGAAAATAGTAAATATTCATGACCTTAAATCTGGTCATAAAAGATGGCACCAAAAACATGAGCAACAAAAGAAAAAAAATAGATAAATTGTAGCTTTATCAAAATGAAAATTTCTCTGCATCAAAGGACAATATTGAGAAAGTGAATAGCCCTGGCTGGTGTGGCTCAGTTGGCTGCAGCGTCATCCCCATGCACCAAAAGGTTGTGGGTTTGATCCCTGGTTGGGGTGAATATGGGAGGCAACTGATAGATCTGATGTTTCTCTCTCTCCCTCTCTGTCTCTCTCTCTCCCAAAATCAACAAACAGATCCTCAGGTGAGGATTAAAAATAAATAAACTGAACAGACAGTCCACAGAATGGGAGAAAATATTAGTAAATCATATATCTAATGAAAGTTTACTATTCAGAATATATAAAGAACTCCTAAAATTCAACATCAAAAAGACAACCCAATTAAAAAATGGGTAAAGGATTTGATATACTAGTATATTTCTCAAAAAAGATATATATACCGGTTTGGCTCAGTGGATAGAGCGTCAGCCTGCGGACTGAAAGGTCCCAGGTTCGATTCCAGTCAAGGGCATGTACCTTGGTTGCGGGCATGTCCCCAGTAGGGGGTGTGCAGGAGGCAGCTGATTGATGTTTCTCTCTCATCGATGTTTCTTACTCTCTATCCCTCTCCCTTCCTCTCTGTAAAAAATCAATAAAATATATTTAAAAAAAAGATATATATACACACAAATGGACAGTTAACACAGGAGAAACTACTCAACATTATTAGTCATTAGGGAAATGCAAATCAAAATCACATACAGATAACACTTCATACCTACTGGGATGACTATACTAGTAAGGAATGGAGGGAGAAAGAGAGAGAGAGAGAGAGAGAGAGAGAGAAGGAAAATGATATAATTGAGTACTGGTGAAGATAAGATGTGGAGAAATTGTTCATACATCACTGGTGGGCTATAAAATAGTGCAGTTGCTGTGGAAAACAGTTTGGCAGTTCCTAAAAAAACTAAACACAGAATTACCATATGACCCAACAAGTCCATTCCTAGGTATATACCCAAAAGAATTAGAAGTGGGGACTCAAACAGGTACTCGCACACCAATGTTCACTGCAGTACCACTCACAATAGCTGAAAGGGTAGAAACCACCTGTGCCTATGAACAGATGAACGGATTAAACAAAATGTGGTCTCCTATATAATAAAAGCCTAATATTCTAAGTGTCCAACCATTCGTTCGACCAGTCGCTATGATGTGCACTGACCACCAAGGGGTAGATATCTCCAACCGGTAGGTTAGCTTGCTGCTGGGGTCCGACCAATTGGATTTGGGATTGAGATAGGCCGGACACGCCCAGGAGCCCTTCTGCGGTCCCTCCCTGGCTGGCCAACCTCCCATGGTCCCTCCCCAGCCAGCTGGCCCTGATCAGGTCTGGGTGAGAAGGGCCGGACACACCTTAGAACCTTCCTTCGATCCCTCCCCGGCCCCGATTATGCACTGGTGGGGTCCCCCTCAGCCTGGCCTACACCCTCTCACAATCCGGGACCCCTCGAGGGATGTCAGAGAGCCAGTTTCGGCCCGATCCCTGCAAGCTAGGTCAAGAGACCCCACCGGTGCATGAATCTGTGCACTGAGCCTCTAATATACATATAATGGACTAGTATTCAGCCATAAAATGGAACAAATTTCTATACAGTCTAGAACTGGATGAAACTTGAAAACATGCCAAGTGAAATAATCCAAACACAAAAGGACAGATACAGTGAGGATTCCACTTAATGAAATACCTAGAATAAGCAAATTCATAGAGACGGAAACTAGAAGTGAGGTAACCAAAGGCTGCGAGAGGGAGGAATGGGTACAGAGTTTCTGTTTGGTGTGATGATGTGTTCTGGAACTAGAGCAGGAGTCCTCAAACTACGGCCCGCGGGCCACATGCAAATACAAATATTGTATTTGTTCCCGTTTTGTTTTTTTACTTCAAAATAAGATATGTGCAGTGTGCATAGGAATAGGGGTCCTCAAGCTACGGCCTGCGGGCCACATTCAAATACAAATATTGTATTTGTTCCCATTTTGGTTTTTTTACTTCAAAATAAGACATGTGCAGTGTGCATAGGAATTTGTTCATAGTTTTTTTTTTTTTATACTATAGTCCGGCCCTCCAACGGTCTGAGGGACAGTGAACTGGCCCCCTGTTTAAAAAGTTTGAGGACCCCTGAACTAGAGAGTGGTGATAGTTACATAACTTTGTGAATGTAATTAGCACCACTGCATTGCATACTTAAAAATGGTCATGATAGTAAATTTTATGTTATGCTTATTTTTACCACAAAAAAGTGTAATTGGTAAATTTTTATGTTAATACATTTTCCTACAAATATATTTTTAATTTAGGTCCTCAGTCACACTAGTCATGTTTTAAGCGCTCACTAGCCAGATGTGGCTGGTGGCTACCAATCACCACACTGGAAAAGAAGATACAAAACATTTGCAAAACCACAGTAATACTTAGTTCTTATCTAAAGCTAAAACCACCAGTTCCAAATGCAAGACGTACTCAACACTAGCTGCACGCAAGAATCAAGCGGGACTTCACTCTTGCAAGGCCTGGGCACTCACCACACCAACGAAGTGGAGTCTGCAGGGTGCCCAGGCGTCGGGAGGTTTGTACAGCTCCCCAAAGTATTCACAAGGGGAGCTAAGAACCACTGTGCTAGAACAGAAGCGACCGTACACTTCATGCAAGAAAAAATAACAGAAAACACTTCCCTCTCTCCTTGTCAGGCAACCAAAGCTACATCCACAGAGATGCAACTGACAAGAAGGGAGTGATATATGTTACAAATACAAATCTTCTGAATTTGATCTGCCTCAAAAAGAGCCAAGTAGAAAACAGTGCATTACTAAAATAAGAATTGTGAAATAAATTCACATGTATTAAAAAAAGACTCACCTAGTAAAGAGTTTGAATGCTAGGTTTTCTGTCTAAAGTTCAGAGGAGGAAAGAAGTATGCACACAAGGGAAGGAGTCTTAGAAGCTGCAAGTCAGCATTCTAAAAGGGCCGAGCATCAGGGAGTAGGCAGCGTCTCCGAGGTGAGCCACAGGCCACAACTACTTAGAAACCTTTCTACTAGCAGCCTGCCAAGCGGATCCATCCTTTACTACCTGCCATAAATTTAAATAAAGCAAAAAGTCTTGTGTTAGTGATTCATAGGTAGACAACAGAGTGCAAAGATGAAGGGAGAAACTGTTTCCCAATGATCATTAATGAAGAAAATGGCTAACGTTTTCTGGCCGGCTCTGTGCTAAGCAGTTAGCACCATGTGAGGTGCTGGTACGTACTATTACCAGCATTTTATAGTTCAGGAACCCGAGAGACAGAAAAAGGGCAACGGCCCAAAGTCACAAAGCTGGAGTAAAAGAGCTCCCAGGGAAACCCAGAAGTCTGACTCCAGAACAGTGCTCTCTCCCCTGCCGGTGTGCGTGCAGCTGCCAGTGTCTCCTGAAGGTAGATGGAGAGACAGAGAGAGGGGACGAAGGGGAGAGGTGAGCAGAGGACAGCATTAGAGCACTGTGCTTGGAGGACAGACTTCAGGGCGGGACTCTGAGCTGTGTACCTGAGGAAAAGGAGAAAACCAAATTTTCCCCAATAAGCTCGGGCTGTAATGTTGATCCCAAATTTCTAAGAAACAGATACGAGGTGAATGAAGCACAGACAAAGGAGAAACATGGGTATTAAACTAACTTCAAATCTGGAGATGAGGAGCCATAAGTGAACTGAAGTGAAGGAGGCTGAGCCCTATGGATCCAGTGAGACCCAGGAAATACAGCTTCCCCGAGGGTCACCAGGAAAGCACATGTCCTCTGGAAGGAGACAGTTAGGACATGTGGACAGATAACATGAACACCGGTCACCACAGAAGCATATCCCAACTCTACGCAAGTAAACTGACACTCTGGTTTATAAACCACAGTTGGCACAGGCGAGGGGACAAACTGCTTCCAGGTCACAGGTGACTGAAGCCGGTGAATGCACGCCTCTGGAGGCCACCTAACCCCCCGAAGGCTAGTCCCATGAAGTTTACAAACATCTTCCACGCTAATTTCTAAAAATATTATTTCAACATTCTTTCTCACAAACATCTTCACCCCGTGGAACCAATGGGAGTTCCAACAAAGCACATTTTGATGCTAATACTAAACCGTGAAGCAGGCATGCAGCAGACAGGAAAGGGCTAAAATAAAGAGACCATGATAAATCACAAACTAGACAGTAAGTCTGGAAGTGAATTAAGGTTTGACTACTATCTGGGCTAAAAATTAAGTTGTGTTGAAAAAAAAAAAGGCCCACAACAGGGTGACCTTACTACTTCTTCTGTTATTATTTGTTGTTAAACAAACATAACAAGTAGGTATATCATTACAGAGACCAAAAAAAAGGGGATAGCCTTTTTAATATGTAAACCAAACATAAAGAGACACCCCTGATTTATAAATTGGGTATTTGTGTTTGTACAAGCAGACTAATACCCTCAGGTCGCTGAATATGAATATAATCTTAAACTCACTGCAAAATGATGACATATGAAAGCTTTAAAGGGTTTTCCAGCTGACGAGGAATTTTTCCAACTCACAAAAGTAAACCGAAGCCTCTTCTTGCCAAGGGGCAGATCTCATGTGCATATCTGGACTATAAAAGCAAGTATCTGAGAACCTTCCCTAGAGACAGGTAAAAGCCATATACTCCCACAGACACTGGGATACAATTAAAAAACAAGAACCCAAACTTTCAAAGGATACGGTCTGTACCAGGAAACAATGTTCTTCCAGTCAGCAGCTCGGCCATTATGCATCCCACCGACCAAATGTCAACTGGAAAGTTAAAGAGAAGTAACAGTGTATACAATGTCACTATTATCATACTTGGCTCCCAATGAAACTGTAACTAAGGGCAAAACACACGAATATTTACGGCATCTGGTTTAAACAATCATATTCCTTTTTACAGAAATAAGTAAGTTTATTAAGACCTGCACCCCAGTAAAGGGCTTCATAGCTAGGATAAGGCCAGACATAATTACGGCAAGAGAAATAAGCTGTGTACAAAGGAGTAAAAGTTTCTTCTTGGTAGAAATCGTAGATTCTCCCAATATTGAGAGGCTAAGATTACTAACCATTGTCTTCAGGTAGAAATACTCAGAGAATAAGCTGAAAATCTAAATAAATAAAAACTCAATTGCTAAATCACAAGATTTGAAAACTGTGTATTAAAAATCCCACTTTATCTGAGCTACTGAAATATTTCCTATTTGTGGTCTTTAAAAGGATCACTGAGGGAAGAAAAGATGTTTCCTCCTATTCCCACTATCTCTACTTCTGAGAATCCCAAATAAACCCAAGATGGCATTAATAGGCCTTAAATAACCAATGTAAGCAATACCTGTCTGGTTGTAATGCATCCAGTTTAGCATGATCTCAGGAGCCCTGTACCACCTGGTGGCCACATAGCCTGTCATTTCATCATCTGTGTGTCGAGCCAGGCCGAAATCCAAGATCTAAGGGAAAGAAGAGAAATCAGGTGCTGAAAGAGTCAACCTCCTAAGACTTGTAAAGCAAAATGAAAAAATTCCTATATAAAGGGAGAACAAAATAGTACTTTCATAAACATATATCCCAGTCTATATTTTGAATGCATGAGAAACACAGCAAGTACTTTGAACAATGAAATTACAAAAAGCAAAATGAGAATACCACTGCTAGGTATTTACCCAAGAGCAATGAAAAGAAACGTTCACACAAAAGCTAACACATGAATGTTCATAGCAGCTTTACATAGCCCCAAACTAGAACTAAAACAAATGTCCACTGATGGATGGATAAACAAATTGTGGTATATTCATAAGATGGATACTACTTAGTGATAAAAAAAAAAAAAGGAATGAACTATTGAAACACGCACTACAAATTAATCTCAAAAATATTATACTAAGCAAAAATGAGACACACACACACACACAAATACTGTATGATTCTATTTGCATGAAGCTCCAGAAAAGATAAATCTTCCTGTAGTGCCAGAAAGCAGATCGGCCGTTGTCTGTGGCCAGGATTAGGAGCAGAGGGTTGAGGATCGGCTAGGAAGGGGCACAGAGAACTTTCTGAGGTGATAGAAATGTTCTTTATCATAACTGAGTTGGTGGTTACATGGATATATAAATTTGTCAAATGTACACTTAAAAGGATACATTTTACTGTATGTAAATTATGTTTTAAAAATTTGAGTAAAAGATGAAATGAAACCTGAAACTAATATAATACTGTATTCAACTTTAATTGAAAAATTAAAAAATATATATTAAAAAAAGAAATGGCCCTAACCGGTTTGGCTCAGTGGATAGAGCGTTGGCCTGTGGACTCAAGGGTCCTGGGTTCGATTCCAGGCAAGGACATGTACCTTGGTTGCAGGCACATCCCCAGTGGGAAGTGTGCAGGAGGCGGCTGATCGATGTTTCTCTCTCATTGATGTTTCTAACTCTCTATCCCTCTCCCTTCCTCTCTGTAAAAAAATCAATAAAATATATTAAAAAAAAAGAAATGAAACAAAAAAATTCCAGAGCTGCTTGTTCTTTATAGACAATTTATTTATCGTATTTGAACTATTTTGAATGAAAAGCCTTCTGCCATTTTTTCAATTTAATCTAATAATTATCTCTTCAGGACTGCTTACTTGATATTCAGACTGTAATTTTCCTTTATTATAACTAATATACTAAATTTCAAATTTAACTTTTAGAATGAAAACAAGATACCCGACGCCACCTTCAATGTCATTTAAAACTGAAGCTGCCAGGCTGGTGTGGCTCTGTGGTTGAGCGTCGAATTATTTACCAGGAGGTCGCAGTTCGATTTCCAATTAAGGCACATACTGGGTTGCTAGCTCAATCCCTGGTGTGGGGCGTGCAGGAGGCAGCCAATCAATGATTCTTATCATTGATGTTTCTATCTTTCTCCCTCTCTAAAATCAATAAAAATATATTAAAAAAACACACACAAAAATGAAAGCTTACTAAATCTATGGTTTAAATATCAAAGTTTGATATTCTTGAGGACAAAATGACTTTCCAGATAAAAAGTTTTGGCTTATATAACCAACCATTCCCTGTATAAATGTGCCTGGTTTATCAAACCCGTAATTACAAAGTGAAACAACTATTTCCCACCGCCTCTTCGCCTTACCTTCAGCTCACAGTCCTCATTCACAGCTAGATTACTAGGCTTCAGGTCCTAGGAGGAAGGGCAGAGAGGACAGGAACAGCTTTATGGTGCACGGTGAATTCTCTGCTTAAATCCTAACATAAAATTAAGACTTCACCCAGCCATAAACAGACAATTTCCATTCTGTAGTCACTATCTAGTCCTAATTAGCCTTAAATTGGTAAAAACTATACATCTTTTAAAAATCAATTTAAACTTAAAGTTACAGTTAATCAATGATCCTGGCTACATGACAGTCTCCCTCCAGCCCCCACTGCCACCAGTTCCCCAAAATAATTTAATAAAAAACACAAGACATACCCTGTGAATTATGTCAGCTGAATGTATATACTGTGAAATAGAAAAGAGTCAGTTAAATAAGTCATTGCCAACCTCCCACTGCCACCTTATACGACTTATTTGAAGTACATTTTCAGGAAACAGTAAGAACTACTAGTATAAACCATGAGATTAGAAATCAGAACAAGTAATTATTAGTAGTCTATGCATTTATCATAACTATGATTTCCACACCATGAACTCGACTCAAAGCTGAAGTAATGAGTGAAACAGTTCTTGCAATCTATTTTCCAGTTGGTTCTCTATAGCTCAATGAAGATTCGAAGCAGCTAAATATCAAAAGTGATTCAATTTTAAACACTGTTTATCTGCCCCCTCACAAATAAGTTAGCCTCCTTAAAGATCTTTTTAAAGTTTCAACATGACTCTGACCAGATATTAGATTATATCAAGAAATTATTATTACTGTTTAGGTGTAATAATGAGGAGTCCTCCACTCTCAGACATGCATTCTGAAGTATCTATGGGTGAAATGAGATGATGTCTAGACTTGCCTTACAATAATCCAGGGCTTGGGGACTACAAGAGAAACAAGATTGGCCATATGCTAGTAATTGTGGTCATTGAGTAACACAGGGCTTCATAATTCTAAAATTGTACTAGTGATTTGGGAGTGTTCTAAATGTTTCACAAGACAAGTTTTTTTTTTGTCTCTTTCCCCCTAACTCCCTTAAGTCCTAAATAGAAGAGAGAGAAGAAGGGAGAGAATCTCATGTCTCAAAAGTATTACTAGTGCTGTCTGTACCTTGAGACCTCGGAGAATCTGGTAGATAAGGAACTGAACATGGTCATCCGTAAGTTTCTGACATTTCACAATGTTGTTCAGATCTGCCCCCATGAGATGGGTCACCAGATACCTAGAAATTAATGGAGAGTTACACAATAATCCAGAAACCTTAAGGAAGTTCTTATCTTTTTTAAAAAAAGCCTCCCACGGAAGTACCACAGTGATACCTAACAGATTAGTAACTTCTCACAGGGACTCATTTTTAATACTACTATTTTATCTCCTGCCATCTATTTTTCTAAAAACTTTATACTCATTCCTAATTGACATATCTTTTCCTAGGTTCTCTAAAGAATAAAAATGGATATTAGAATGATATCTGTTTGCATCACTTTTCTTTAAAAATGTTATTATTGCATGAGAAATGTACTAGTATAACTAAATGCCTGGCCATAATAAGTATCTTGTATTTTAAATCCACCATTACGGCTCTAGCTGGTTTGGCTCAGTGGATAGAGTGTTGGCCTGCAGACTGAAGGGCCCCAGGTTCAATTCCGGTCAAGGGCACATGCTTAGGTTGTAGACTCGATCCCCTTTGGGGGGGTGTGCAGTGGTTTTCTCTCATCATTGATGTTTCTATCTCTCCCTCTCCCTTCCTCTCTGAAATCAATAAAAATACAAAAAAATTAAAAATAAAAAAAATAAATCCATCATTGCATTTTCACCTCACTCCAAGTTGTAGGTTCTAAAAAAATAGGAGTATCTTTAAATTTTCAAATTATAACAACATTTTTCAGAAATGACTGGTATAAGAATATTGTTCACTCATGGTATTCCTGCATTTACTTTGAAGAAAGGAGGAACACATTTTATCTGTAAGCAAAATGAGGCATTCCAGAACGACTCCTCACAGGTGTGGTGCTGGTAATTAATCTTATTATTACACAGTAAGATTAGGGAATGATTACATTCAAGTCCAACAGGTCTGCCACAGATATTTTAGATGCAATGCCTTACCTACTCATTATTGTATTACAAGGCAAGGGGAACGTAAAAACCACATCAATACTAAAGAGGCTGAATTTTTAAAAAATAGGTTTTATCTACTGTGTATGAACATAACCCATTCCTGAGGCTGAATAATAATGTAGATTAGTTCAGCTTTAAAGAATGCTGATTGCATTTCATTTCTTTCTTTTTAAAAAATAAACTTGGAGGGAAAGAAAGAAACCAGGCCAGTAAATTTAAGTCTACTATAATGCATTATATGAATAAATATGTGTATGACCTCTCTTTACACACACACACATAAACACACCCCACTATATTTATTAATTTCTTTCCTCAAAGAGGAATGGGAATTTTTTGTTTCCTAATTTCCCTATTGGGCTGCTATGGTCAGTTCCCAATTGCACTAAGATCAAAAGGAATTAGCCTAGATGTATGTGAGCTAAGTAAGATTTTTAGCATTTCATATTTTTTTAAAATATATTTTATTGAGTTTTTACAGAGAGGAAAGGAGAGAGATAGAGAGTTAGAAACATCGATGAGAGAGAAACATCGACCAGCTGCCTCCTGCACACTCCCCACTGGGGGTGCGCCCGCAATTAAGGTACATGCCCCTAACCGGAATCGAACCCGGGACCCCTCAGTCCGCAGGCTGACGCTCTATCCACTGAGCCAAACCGGTATCGGCAGCATTTCATATTTTTAAAAGTTGCACATTTATATTGCCTTTGAGGAAAGGTTGCACTCTAAATGTAATATGAAGTATAACTTAGGCTTTTTGTGCCCTAGCTGGTTTGGCTCGGTGGACAGAGCATCAGCCTGTGGACCAAAGGGTTTTGGGTTTGATTCCGGTCAAGGGCACGTACCTGGGTTGCAGGCTCCTTCCTGGCCCGGGCCCTGGTGGGGTTAGTACAGGAGGCAACCAATCAATGTGTTTCTCTCATATCAATGTTTCTCTCTGTCTTTCCCTCTCTCTAAAAATCAATGTAAAAATATCCTGAGTGAGGATTAACAAAACAAACAAACCACAAAAATTGGGCTTTTTGAAATTTTTTCATAAAGATAGTTCTTATTTAAGAGATGTTCCAACCCCAGCATAGCATAGCTAAAGGCAGGCAGTGCTTACTCTGCACCAGGCACTATTTATTACACCCATGTCTCATGCACTTTCTACTACTCTGAGAAGTAAGTCCCATTAGTATTCCCATTTCATAGGTGAGGAAACAGAGACAGAACAAGAAAATACAACTTGCCCAAGGTTAAAAGAGTGGAAATGTCAGGGGTTGCATTCAAAACTATTTGACCGCAGAGACTGTGATCTTAATCACAGCACATACTGCCTCTGAATTCTTCCAGCTGACAAAAAATTTAAGTCGAGAGAATGATCTTTTTAAAATATTTTATAAATGTCACAATAACCAGGGAAATAGTATCTCCTGATAATTTTCTTATCAATTCTCAATATTTATTATCAAAGTTAATCTTTAATGAAAAAGAAAGCTGGCAAAGCAGCAATGAATATTCTATCCTAATCAGTCACTGTATTTTTTTTAAACCCAAAATTGACACATAATCTGACAAATATGATAATACTGTGAATAACTGGTTAATATTTTGTAATCAGAACTTCTCCCCGAAAACCTGGGCAGATGGCTGCAATATCCATAACACCTATTATGACAAATTGCAAGGCTCAGGTTGAGGAAGAGAGATTTTATTTCTGTCTTATAAGACTGCTTTGCAAATAATTCTATTTTATGACATCAAGTAGAAAGAGGATTATTCTCTCACCATTTAAAAACAATTTTAAGGAGAAAAGTTAAACAATGTTTTGGATGATTCTACCTAGAATCTGCCTTAATTTGTCTTGAAATAAAACCTAAAAGTCTTAACCCTCTAACATGTCTGCTAGTTCACAAAAGTGTTAAGCAGTAGAATTACCAATGCAACCACAGTAATTTCAAGCATAACTATTGTGTTTTAATGATTACCAGAGACAAGGAATCCTGTACAGCCAGGAAACCCCTGACTGCACAGCTTAAGAGAGAGAGATCATATTTTTAGTTAGAATATTCCACCAGCATGTAATTTCCTTCAAGCCTCCTCCCCATCAGAGACCACACCCATTTTATCACGAAAATTTCCAGATGAAGGGTAAGACCGTATACACTACGTAAGTATATAAGACCAGTCTATACAGTAACAACTACCAAGCACTGCTGCTAGGCTGCAACTAAATCAACTGAAAAGCATTATTCCTGGCAGAAGTGTCTTGCAAGAATTAACAAAATCACTGTATGCTGTTTCCATGAAGCTCAAAGATTAATTCATGACAACCAATTGTCCAGCTCCAACTCATTACATATAGAAAGGTTTCCAAAATGAATCTTTCAACAGTAGCCAAAAGCAAGCATCATGCCAACTTTTAAAAGTAGTGAGCCAGGGAGTGGGAGGAAATGGTAGATGAACACATTTGAAACAAGTCAATTCCAAAAGGAGCATTACTAGGTAGCCCAGCTTCTATAGCATTTGTCTCTGGAAAGCAAATGTAATTACATCTTTTTAAAGGCTGTGCTCATGCCAGTGCTCATAACATCTCAAATAAATTAAAGGTCTGACTTGAGAACAGCTGGACAGCTCTATACCTAGTTCTCCCATCTTTAAAAAGGAGGTAAATGAGTAGGAATTTATTAGACTAACGGCAGAAAAGATTATTTCATGGGCTGATACAAATTGTGTTTTTCACTTTTCTTGTGAAAATGGTCTCCTTTAAATTTAATCAAACTATAAACAGTATAAACCACCATTTTTTAAAGTGACTCATACTAAAATGTACTGTACCGGCAAGAAGGCAAATGTCTACAATAAGTGATTTTCAGTACCGTAGACAACCCTATTCTAGAACTTCAGTTACTAGGCACTTTTGGGTAACACCCAATTGTCAAGATTCCTACCCTACCACCTTTATTTTTAAAGCATAATAGTCAGAAAGAACCTATGTAGGAAAAAACTTTTACATCTACAGATTGGCATCTTTCCTACTGCCAGCTCTAATTGATAAAGCACAATTATGAAAAGGCAAAAAACACTTCCATATTTAAAGAAACTATTTAATAGGGGAAGGTCCGGGAGGGAAGTAAGGGCGGGGCTGGGAGAGCCCTGCCTCATCCTGCAGCGGGGCCTGGGCCAGGCGGTGGGGAGTCCCGGAGCCACGTGGCTGTGCTTCCCACCAAGCAGCCCCCCGTGGTGTGCCCACCGCACTGCCACTGCGGAGGAGCCCCCAGGGGCAGGAGACAGGGCCGAGGCTCAGACACAGGGATGACTCTCCCTGTGAGCCCTGCAGTGAGAGGTCTAGGGGGCTGGGGATGGGGCGTCTCCCCTATCGGGGCACAGGGCTCAGCTGCTCCCAGAACCCGGTCAAAGCCCCCAAAGGAGGGGCCTATTTCCTGGGGCTACTGCTCGGATGACTACAGGCTGGTACCAACAGGAACGTGCGCTCTCCCCATTCTGGGGCGAGAATCTGAAAACAGGGCGTCTGGGGCTGTGCTCCCTGGGTGGGCTCCAGGGCAGGGTCCTTCTTGCCTCCAATGTGTAGGATAAGCCCAATTTAGCAAGATGTTTCATTCTTTTACATATTGTCACTTATTAATAGTTTGTTAAGAATTTTTTCATCTGTGTTCATGGGGAATCTTGGTTTGTAATTTTCTTTTTTTAAAATGTCTTTTATGAGTTCAGTTTGGTTCGAATAAAATCTTACAAAAATTCAAAAAAAAATATACTACTTAAAATAATCACAGGGATTGACAACCGCAAGCCTCTGAAATACATTCAATGATCCTTGGGACTTATTACAGTCTGTTCTCAACACAGCAGACAATAATTCTTTAAAAATAAAAATCACATCATGTCCCTCCTCTCATCAAAAGGCAAAAATCCCTTCAACTGCATATAAAGCCATACATAATCCAGTAGGCCGTCCCAGTGATCACTCTCACTTCATCACCTACTTCTCTCCCTTGCTCTCACTCAGCTCCACACCAGCCAGCCTTACGCCAGCCACACAGGCCCCTGCTGCGGTTCCAACATATCACGCAGCCTCCGCCACAGAGCCTTTCCCTGGCGGTGCCTTCTGCCTGGGATGCTCTCCCACCAGACACCCATGAGTCTAATTCCTCTACTCCTTCAAAGAAGAAATAAGTACAACTTTGGTTCAGTGGGTATGCTTAAGTTGGTAGGCTTTCAAAAGGATAAAGGAGCCAAAGGCACTACAATGGATAAAACTTAACCTTTCAAATAGACACTAGCCTTAAATAAGGTCTTTTCACATAGGAATAATCCAATTCCATAATGCCTGATTAAGCCAAAATACAGCATTTGCCTAGGTCAGCAAATCATTAATTTCTTTGTTAAATAAATCCATCTTCATTGTACCTAAAATTTTGGGATATAGCTCAGACCTGATTCGAATGTTTTCCAAAGTAATTCACAAACACATTACTTCAGCATTTCTTCCACATATAGGCAGAATATCAAAACCATCATTCTGAGGACAATGAAAATATAGTGTACATCAAAATAATATGTTGTTACATGTTTTTACAAATCCATGGAATGTACAATACCAAGAGTGAACCCTGAGGTAAACAATGGACTTTGGGTGATTATGATGTGTCAATGTAGGTTCAGCCTTGGTAAAAAAAAAAAAAAAATACACCACTCTGGGATGGGGTGTGCTAATTCTGTAGTGGGAAACCTGCAATGGAGTGCTTGTACGTTACAAAAATACCTGCTGGAATCTATCTTGTACTCACGTGTCTTGCATTCACACATATATAACCTGGGCACATGAGGGCACGAATGCCCCATGGAGTAACTTTGCCAGTGGGTAAATGCTCTCCATCTCAGGTGCCCTCTGTATAGCTTCCTAGAAGATCCTGGCAGCCCTGTTTAGCCCACCAGCCCACAATGGTGAGCAACTTAA
>NW_006287260.1:1252541-1261860 GCF_000327345.1 Myotis davidii | reverse complement strand
CTTTCCCTGTCTCATTTTCCCTAGCGCCCACCACTAAAATAATAGATATGGTCACAAAACTGGGAGAATCAGAACTATTCATCAGCTTTCTCAATATGTGAGGCCCACCCCTTGTCCCAGTGCAGAAATCCAATGCTTCAGGGTCAGCATGCAGTCCTAGTACCAGTTCCCACACACGGGTGGGATAAAAGAGAAGGAAGAACCTATGTGGAACCAAGGGGCCATTACTTATCTTTATGTAAATGTAATCATGTAAAGTGTCCCTTTAAAAGCTGGGGCAGACAAGTTCAGAACAAAAATCATAGTCCAAACTCCCTATACTCTTTTCCATTGAACATTTGCAAGGACTCACCACCGACTCTCCAAGTAGAGTACAATCTGACTGAAATGATGAAAATACATTCACTACCCATAATACACATCTTCTGTATCTATCCCACCCCCTAGGGGAACTGGACGATAGAATTAAAGACTCTTTTGAAGTCTGTATACTGCTAAATGGCTCAGGAATAGACACGGGCTGCTAGTTTTCATCTTCCAGCCGAGGAAGACAAATGCACAAGCTTTACTCACACATCATTGAATTCCTCCAGAGACCTTGCCGGTGTAAAAACATCCAACAGACCGATCACCTGTAAGAAAACATAAAAATCAAACAGTCAATAAATACTAAACTTAGTACAGCACCCATCAGGTCTATGACTACGAACTGATTCTAAATCCCGTTGAGTTCAATAACATCACAATATTATATATATACTGTATAACACATTTTCTACCAAAATTATGCTTTTGTTTTTACTTATTAATATTACCTATCATAAAAATCTAGTTTACTATTAAAAATATTCAACTCCCTAGGATTTAGTCATATATAGCTACTAGTTTACCAGGAAGCAAAAAGGTTTAGGGCTCTTGACTTAACATGCACTAATAGTCTAAGAAACAGAAACAAGTCACACTTCTACAATTGTTATTACAGTATCATTTTTCTTTTAAAAATGTATTATTATTCCATGAAAAAGACACCAATATATTTAAGGATTTTAGTCTTATCCAATTGTCCTCCATAAGTGAGGCCAACTTACATTCTTACCAACAGTGTATCCATGATCTTACCAGTATGTATCCACGGCTCTCAACAGTGCTTTACATTTAAATGAAATCATTTTCTTTTTCCTTCTCCATCTAAATCACAATTGTTCTCCTTGAGTTTGATATACTCCTGCCTTAAAATCTCTGGTTTTTTGGTTACTCTCTCCCCTGTACCCACTTGTATTTTAGGGAACTGAGAGCTAGAAGCCAATATTATCCATCCATTCCAACATTTCTAATCACTGGTTCCCTTAATGAGATGCCCCATCTCCTCAATACAAGAAAAGTTTAAAACAACCAAAATACAGAACAACCATCATTCAGAACCGCCTGAAATCTAGCTGAATGGAAGTCCTGCAGCTGGAGAAGTCAAGAAGCAGCACATGGAGAATGGTAGGAGAGATGCACGAGGAACGGGGTGGCCCAACACCGACATGAGGCATTGTTTTCAATAGGGAGGGATATCTCGGCTGCAGAGGCCTCCTGTGAGAAGCAAGGGGTCCCAGCCCCACACCAGACCCCCAGCTCAGGATTCCAGAGCTGGGAAGAGAAGCCACAGACTTTGGCTTATAAAAACCAGCGAGGATTGTGGCTGAGGACACGGAGGCTGCTGGAGACCCAGCAGGTCCTCTTAAAGGGCAGGTGAACATACACGGTCCGGCTTCCTCTGAGTGCCAGTGCCCGGCTGTGGCTTTGGGGGATCCAGACTAGCAATGATCAAGAACATCATCCCCTGCCCTAGCTGGTTTGGCTCAGTGGATAGAGCCTGCTGACTGAAGGGTCCTGGGTTGGATTCTGGTCAAAGGCACAGGCCCAAGTTGTGGGCTTGATCCCCAGTAGGGGGCGTGCAGGAGGCAGCTGAACAATGATTCTCATCATTGATGTTTCTATCTTTCTCTTCCTCTCCCTTCCTCTCTGAAATCAATAAAAATATATTTTAAAAAAAGTACAATTAACTAATTTAGAAAAAGTAGAGCAAATCATATTAGTAAATGCCCTATCAAATTTGGTTTGATTCCTGTCAAGGGCATGTACCTTGGTTGTGGGCACATCTTCAGTTGGGAGTGTGTAGGAGGCAGCTGATGAATGTTTCTCTCTCATCGATGTTTCTAACTCTCTATCCCTCTCCCTTCCTCTCTGTAAAAAATCAATAAAATATATTTTTAAAAAAATTTTAATTTCCTTAATGAGACAAGTTTTATGAGATTAAAACTATGTTGTTTTTTTTACATCAAAATATTTTCTTATATATTTTGTTTTTTTTACAGAGAGGAAGGGAGAGAGATAGAGAGTTAGAAACATCGATGAGAGAGAAACATCGATCAGCTGCCTCCTGCACACTCCTTACTGGGGATGTGACTGCAACCAAGGTACATGCCCTTGACCGGAATCAAACCTGGGACCCTTGAGTCTGCAGGCTGATGCTTTATCCACTGCGCCAAACAGGATAGGGCAACATCAAAGTATTTTTAATGTTTTGTAAGCTTTTACAAAATATCCCTTCTCTATTAATCATATTTTTGAGTGTTAATCATAAGGAAAATACTGTAAAAAATGTTTCTCAGCATTAAAATAGATCAGGCGAACATATTAGGAATATTACATAATCTAATAATTTCTCATTTCTTTAATGGAAATTTCCTTTTAATTCATCATATTTTGGCCTATTTTCTTACTCTTTGTGCCACCATATGACACTTAAAAGGCCAGGATTCAAATTTTTAGAAAAAAACATTTACAATACAAATAATCAGTAAATATCTCTAATTGCCCTACAATTGTCCAAAAGCTGACAGGGTAATACATTTTTATTAAATTAGCAAACATTCAAAAAATAAACACTATAACTTAGTAATCAATTGAAGACAACATTTACTGTATTTAACACAAGCCACAAAACCACCACTTGGTCTACCATGGTAAGATTGAATCTAAGGTTCCCGAATAAAATTTATGAAAGGATTCCCTTAATCATTTTTAAATTTCAAAACTTCCAGATCTCCAGGTCCTTTAACGGGGCAGTCTTTGTAGTAATTACCCCGACAGCAAAAGGATGCAGCTGGCAAGCTGCTTCCCTTTAATCTTTCCTTAGAGCAGGTGTTAATGAGGCCAAGGTCACAAGTTCAATCAAGAAGGAGCAAGCTAACTTCGTTCAGAGTAACTTACAGTCACAGGAAACATCCCCTAGTTCTTGTTACCCACCTGATAAATGCATACCTGTCATTCATTATCACCAGTGAAATAAATAACTTAAAATGAATTATGCATGGATTGTGGGTCAGAGCCATTTTTGTGTAAAGATCACATGGGCATTCAGCACCTTATTTTTGTTACCAATATTTACTTAAACTTTTAAAGCAGTGGTTCTCAATCTTGGCTGCACATTAGAATCTCCTGGGAATCTTTTTAAAATCCTGATTTCTGGGCCTTATCCCAGAGGAGTTTAAAAAGATTCCCAGGTGATTCTAATGTGCAGCCAAGGTTGAGAACCACTAGTTTAAAGAGTTTTAAGCTGTTGCTATTGCTGTTGTCTTTGGTGCCTGGTGGCTACCTAAAAATTAAACGGTGGCCCAAAACAGTCATTTAAGAAGAAAGAGGAAGAAGAGGACAATGGAGAGGAATTCCTTTTAAAATCCTTGTTTGTCCTAACTGGTTGCTCAGTGGTTAGAGCATTAGCCGGTGTGCCAAAGGGTTGCAGGTTCAATTCCTGGTCAAGGTATGTATCTGGGTTTTGGGTTCGTTCCCCAGGGTGCATGCGGGAGGCAACCAGTCAATGTGTCTTTCTCACACTGATGTTCCTCCCTCCCCCCCACTTTCCACTCTCTCTGAAAAGCAATGGAAAAAATAGCCTCAGGTGAGGATTAACAATAACAAAAAATCCTTGCTTAAGCTTACTTGAAGTCTTGGTTCTTTACCCGGTAAAACTACTTTTACATTGTAAGCACCTAACAATTGTTTGTAGACAAGACTGAAACTCAGGAATTTTCCTACATTGAGTCAGTCTTTTGGTCTCTTCTCATTCCCCCTTCAAATATTTCCCAAAACAACAGAGAACTATGAAACATTCAGCCATGTGCCTTCTTTTGTTCAAACAAAAATCACCAATATCTAAGCATAGGTGGCCCTCTACACTGATACTGCTAAAATCCAAGCATCTGTCTATATATATAAAAGCCACCGACCAAAGCACCATAACAACCAGAAAGACTGGTTGCTGTGATGCCTACTGCGGCCAGCAAACCGGCCCATTCAGGGGGGGTGGGGCCGACTGGCCAACCTCCCCTGGCCCATCCCTCAGCGGGCACCCCCTGATAAGCCCCACCACCCCAATGGCCCACAGCCCCTCACCAATAGGAGGTGAGGCTTGCTGACCAACCTCCTGCAGCCCTTCCCCCTAGCTGGCCCCACACCTGTTGCCCCCCCAACTCTGATCAGGGACAGGGACAACCGGCCAACCAGCCAACCACCCATGGACCCTACCCCAGGACACTGGCCCCAATTGGTCCTGCCACCCCATTCAGGGGTGGGGCTGGCCAGCCCACCACCCATAGACCCTCCCCATGGCTGGCCTTACCCCCATCACACCCCAACCCCAATCGGAGGCAGGGTCTGCTGGCCAATTGCCCACGGCCCCTCCCCCCAGCCAGCCGGCCCCAATCTGCCCTGATTGGGGCTGGGCCAGCTGGACTCCACCCATGTATGAATTTGTGCACTGGGTCTCTAGTCTTAATATAAAAATGATGAACTGCTATTAAGCAAGTTGCTTATAAGTTATGTACATTAAAACCCTGTTTTTCTAATACAGTCAGCCCTCTTTCTTTTTTTTAATGTTTTTTTTTTTTTGGCCCCATTTGATTTTAGAGAGAGGGGAAGGGAGGGGAAGAGGGAGAGGGAGAGGGAGAGGGAGAGAGAGAGGGAGAGGGGGAGAGATTGAGAGAGAGAGAGAGAGAGAGAGAGGAGAGAGAGAGAGAGAGAGAGAGAGAGGGGCGAAACATCAACATCAATATTGATCAGCTGCCTCCTGCACACCCAGGGATGGACTCTGAAACCCAGGCATGTGTCCTTGACAGGGAATCGAACTGAGACCTCCTGGTGCATGGGTAGACATTCAACCCCTGAATGACCCTAGCCAGGCTCAGCTCTCCTTTTAAAAGGAGTCTTTACCTCTCCTAAATGAGAAAAACTGTATCCATCACTCTGGCGTCATTTCAACAAATACAAAATGGCCCAAATGTAACCAGCCCAATGTCATGACACATTTCAAATGATCTCATTACAGAAAATTAAAGCATAAAAAAACTAAGTAAGGTTGTTGCTTATGATCACTGAGGAAAGTCAAGGCATGGATTCAGATAACCCAAAATAAATTGTGCCCTAAATAATGGCTTAATTTGTCTACAAAGAAAAGCAAAACAATGAAGTATATAGCACTGGTAAACCAGATGTTCTTAAATTAGTGTGGGATCCTGGGGCCTCCTGGGGGTATTTTAGGGTTCTATCTATGTTTGCTTGCATTCCATTTTCTAAGTATTCTTGCAGACCTTCGATTCAAGCTTCTCTTGCCAGCTTTTTCCACAATCTCAACTTCTTGTAAACATGTCACTGATTAAAAAAGCTGCAGCTCTGCACTGAAATTTTTAAAAACTTAGGTTTGCACATGGATGCTCCTATAAAATTATACCTGAGAATAATTATAAATTATAATTATAAATTTATAATTATTATACCTAGGAAAAATTATAACAGCACCCATAATCCAATTCTGAATTTATGTCTCAATGTAGACTTTGTGAAACAAGTGTATATTAACCCTTTTCGGTCCAACGTCAAGGCTGACTCAACAGATCAGGTGCTAGGAGCAGGTCCACCGTCAAGACTGAGGTCGACTCCACAAACCGGTTCAACATTCAATCCCGTCAATTAATTTGGACCAGACTGTTTGAACTCCAAAATTAAATTGGACCACAAAGGGTTAATAATGTGTCACTTATTGTGCGTTTTTTTTTTCTTACTATGGACAAAAGTTCAATTATTAAAACAGAAAAAGTCTGAATAGCCAAGTAATAAATTTAGGCTTTGAATTTTTCACCTACACAGTACAATCAATAGTGTCAAATGACTCTAAAATCTCTATGGTCATTGTTTCTACAATGCTACACAATTTACAGTTCCTTTCACATAGCAATCACATAAATTCTTTTTAACTTGATTTCAAAACACAGGAAAATAAGTGTCCTCAGTCAATTGTTTTTTCACTTTCAGATAATATTCCAACTGCATCCAGTTATTTACCATACTAGAGGCCCGGTGCATGAAATTTCGTGCACTGGGGGGTGGGGGGGAGTGGGGGGTGGTGGTCTCTCTCAGCCCAGCCTGCATGCTCTGACAATCCAGGACCCCTTGGGTAGGGTCTAGTCCCATCGCAGCATGGCTCCAGTTCCCCAGGCCTGAGGGCCAGGGGGAGGCACCCAGAGGCTAGTCCGATGGCATCATGGCTCTGGTTCCCTGGAGCCTGTGGGGGGTGGGGGAGGGGAGGGGAGAGGAGGGACCCAGAGGCCAGTCCGATGGCAGCATGGCTCCGTTCCCACAGATCCCTCCTGCCGCTGTGCAGCTGGTGGCCGGGACCCAGGACTGGCTTCTGCTGTACCAGCTGGGACCCTAGCCTGGTGTTCAGTTGTCCGTCGGACGTTTAGGTCATGATGGACCCTGGCTCTTTATATATTAGAATTAGAACTTTTAAGCACTCCTTTGCAGGATGGCATTGCTCTCACATTTCCAAATTGATAGAAAATAAAAAGTTTTTTTAATTTAAATAATGTCTTTGTCATATTTATTAAAATACCCAAATCTAGTAAAGCTGCTTTTGCAGGTCGAAAAGAAAAACTATAATGTTAATTTGTACATAAAATAAGAGCCATCTCTGATAGGACTTTGAGTGAGCCTAAGGTACTCCTTCCTCAAACTTCTCCACTGAAATAACCCATAATACAAAATAGCCATGGATCCCCATATTCTGATAAGGTGGCCTTAAGTAAACCAGGTAAAGAACACATTTTTAAAAATATTTTCTCTTAAAACTCGCTATGAATTGCTATAACTCATATCTTTTTTATTAAAAAATTATTTTAACGTTTTCCCTCTAAAAATTTTTGAGTAAAACCCAAACTCCAAGAAGAGGCACCGATTGCATACCAAGGCTTTGACATAATGCAGTGGCCATGAACACCCAGTGTAAGAAGCACGGTCCAAAGTCTGATGCCCTCGAATGTATTTCCATCGGCAGTAATTAAAACAATTTTTTCTAGTCCATTCAGAGCAGACTTTGTTCTCCCTTGAGTGAAGAACTTACGTTTTCATGCTTCATATGCTTGAGCAGCCGCAGCTCTCGGTAGGTCCTCTTGGCATGAATGATGGACTGAAACGGTCTGGAGAGCTTCTTCACGGCCACACGTAACCCAGTTTTTGTGTCAAAAGCAGCACTAAGGAAAAAAACACACACAAAAAAACCCATCATTAAATGTGCTCTAAATACTTCAAAATTTAGCATTTACAAGGCTCTTTCATTTTCAAATTAAATGGGTCTATAACAAAATACCAAAAAAGTATAAAGATAAAAACTAAAATAACCTGTAATTCCATTACCCAAATAAAACTTATTATTTTTGGTGTTTCCTATTAGCCTTTTTTTTTCTATACATCTAAATCAGGGGTCAGCAAACTTCTCTGTGAAGGGCTGAACAGTAAGTATTTTAGACTCTGTGAGGCTTAGAGTCTCTGTCACAACTACTCAACTCTGTGGTTGCAGCTGAAACGCAGCCAGATAATAAATCTAAAAAATGGATGTGGCTATGTCCCAGTAGCTCAAAAAAAAAAAAAGGCCACCTGATCTAGAGAAGCCAACAGATTGATACACAAAGACAAGATTCGTCTGTCCTCTCCGCCTGCGTCTCACTGTCCCTTTGCCACAATATGCTGGCTGTTCAGAGTAGAGGCCTTGGAAACCACCATGTTTTCAGGACAAGTTGGTACAAAAATTTTTTACTTTAAAGTATTTGACACTTTTTAGAAGCTGAGATATAGTAGGGGACAAGTCAACAAACCCCTACCCTCAGAGGAAGGGGGGAGAGGGGAAGAGAAAATAAAATAACTTCAAGTAGTGATGACTCAGCCAGTGTGACTCAGTGGTTGGGTGTCAACCCATGAATCAAGAGGTCACCAGTTTAATCCCCTTTCCGGTACATGCCCAGGTTGTGGGCTTGATCCCAAGTAGGGAGCATGCAGGAGACAGCTGATCAAGGTTTCTATCTCTCTATCCCTCGCCTTCTCTCTCTAAAAAAACCCATGAAACATTAAAAATATAGTGATGAATGCTATGACTAAATAAAACAGGATAATGGTATACAGGGTTAAGAAAACAAATGGAGCCGAAACCGATTTGGCTCAGTGGATAGAGCGTCGGCCTGCGGACTAAAAGGTCCCAGGTTCGATTCCGGTCAAGGGCATGTACCTGTGTTGCGGGCACATCCCCAGTGGGGGGTGTGCAGGAGGCAGCTGATCGATGTTTCTCTCTCATCGATGTTTCTGACTATCTCTCTCCCTTCCTCTCTGTGAAAAATCAATAAAATATATTTAAAAAAAAAAAAAAGAAAACAAATGGAGTCATGCTACTTTAGCTAGGATGTCTGGGGAAGCTGACACAACTGAATGTAAGTAGCAACCATGTAAAGAAATAGGAAAAAAGAGCTTCAAGCATTAAAGAAAATTAATACTTATTGAATCTCCACTGAATACCAGGAACCACTGAAAGCATCTGACATTTTAAAAATTAACTCTTTTAGTTCCCAACATCCCTCTGTAGTAAATACTACTATCACTTTTACAAACGAGGAAACTGAAGCCCAGAGAGGTTGCATAACCTTCACAAAGCTAGAAAGTGGCAGAAAGAAGTCTGGAACCAGAGCTCATGCTATTAGCCACTTTGCTATGCTGCCTCTCAGAAGAGCAGGTGCAAACCAAGGGGAAAGGAAACAAGTAGAAAAACTACAGCATGCTGAAGGGGCGAGAGAAAGATGGCGTGCAAGCACAGGGAGCAAGTGAAGCTGAAGAGAATGAGGTCAGAGGTGTAGGCAGAGGTCGATCGCATAGAACAGTGGTTGGCAAACCACGGCTCGTGAGCCACATGTGGCTCTTTGGCCCCTTGAGTGTGGCTCTTCCACAAAATACC
>NW_006287260.1:1241898-1252529 GCF_000327345.1 Myotis davidii | reverse complement strand
GATTTTGTCATCAATTTAAGAATTGTAATTCTTTTGTGTTGGTGGCTTTATTATTATAAAATGAAACATTTTTTTAGGTGCCCTGTTGGAGATGGCTACAAAGAAGCAAAGAAAAACTGAAGACGAAAACCGTGAATTTAGAGTTGAATTTAAAGTTGACTGTACCTACCTATATAGTTTAAGTTTAAAAAACTTGGCTCTCAAAAGAAATTTCAATCGTTGTACTGTTGATATTTGGCTCTGTTGACTAATGAGTTTGCCGACCACTGACATAGAACATCTGCAGCAACAAACTTACCATGTATGTTAAGTACTTTTAGAGGCTTGGCTAATTCCGTCATGCCTCACCCTTCTGTTTATGTCAGTCTCTAATGGGCGTCCAAGACTTTCAGATCATTTATTATCACCAAACTCTCTTTCCCATATGACTCTGGACTTACTCTAGAAGTTCCCTACCTTCACTCCCAAATCCTTACACCATGTCCTTGCTCCTCAACTCCCTATTTGTGATCAACTCATGTACATCTTCAACCCCTTTTCTGAACCTTCTCTCCATCTGCTTTAACTAAAACTAAGCTGTTCCTTGAAGATACTACTTCCCTCACAGCCTGGCAGCTAGAGGGCATCTCTCCCTCATATCCCAGGTTTCTCAAGGCTAGCAGGTGGGGTAGATGTCCGCCTTGCCAAGCATTACCACTTCCAACCCAAACTCTCCCTTTGTTTTATAAAAGTCCCTGTTCACAACCCTCTCTGCTGCTGTTATTCACTGAACTGGGATTTTCCATCATTCATTGAAAAGTTAGTTCCTATCTCAAAGTCTCTCTCCACTCCCAACTTCTGTCATCATTCTTGGCAACTTCAATATCCAGGAGGGCACATCCAACATCCTGGTCTCAGTTTCCTGACCTCTCCAGGAAATTCCACCTCATTCACCCATATTTGTGCCACACTCTGGACCTCTATCACCACCAAGAGCTGCCCTGCCTACCAAATTTTGAATGATAGCACTGATTTTCCATCACAAACCTGTGCCTTTTAGTTTTAGTTTACTTGTACCTGACTATGATAATTCATTGACCTCTTCATCATTGCTTATTTCTATCCTGCACCCTCTCATGTCTTCATTTCCTTTCTTGCCAGGCTTAGACTGTAGTCTAGGTTCCCTTGTACCATTTCTCTAATCTCTCTCTCCCCTCCTTTCTTCCCTCCCTGCATCTCTCTCTCTCTCTCTCTCTCTCTCACTCACTCTCACTCTCTCTTTCTCTCTCTCTCTCTCTAATATTCACCTAGATCAGCGGTTCTCAACCTGTGGGTCGCGACCCCTTTGGCGGTCAAACGACCCTTTCACAGGGGTCGCCTAAGATCATCCTGCATATCAGATATTTACATTATGATTCATAACAGTAGCAACATTACAGTTATGAAGTAGCAACGAAAATAATTTTATGGTTGGGTCACAACATGAGGAACTGTATTTAAAGGGCCAGAAGGTTGAGAACCACTGACCTAGATAAACTCTGGGAGATCTCAACTACTTAATTCTCCATGTCTGACTGTGGTTGAAAAACTAACTGTGGTTAAAGAAAAAACAAAAAGAACAAAAGGAAATCACAATCATACAGATCGGTTTCACTCTTAATTTCTTACCTTAACCTCAAATAAGCCTCTCAATACTGCCATTTTTTTTCTTAAAGTTGATTTTCCTACTCAAAGTCAGCCTTTGACAACGTCACCCCCTTTTCTCAGGAGTAGCCCATGTCTTCATTGAGGAAATAGAAACCATCAAAGGGGAACTGCATCTGCCTATCATTAAACCTACAAACCCATGGACCCATCTCCTCTGCATTCTCTCTTGCCACAGTGAAGGGCGCATGCTCTTTATTATAAAAACCAAGACCTCAAAGCATGCTTCAGAGCCCATCTTCCCTCATCTTTTCAAGGGCTGACTCCTTGGTTCCCTTTCTCTCTTATATCATCAGTTTCTCCCTAAGGGATCATTCTCATCAGCATAAAAATGCTCTAGTTATTTGCCACCCTCAACAAACAAATGAAAAATCTCTCTTGACAGCTCCCCATCACAGTTAAAACCTCTCCAGTGGTTCTCAAAGTGTGGTTTCTACACCACCAGATTTGGTACCACGTAGCAACTTAAAAAAATGTAAATTTTCGGGTACCACCCCAGACCCACTGAATCAGAAAGTCTGAAGTGGTCCAATAATCTGCACTTTATCAATCCCTCCACATAATTTTCTAGAAGATTTTTTAATTGATTTTTAGAGAGAGGAAATGAGAGGGAGAGAGAGAGAAACGTCCATGTGAGAGCAGAACACTGATCAGCTGTCTCCTGCAGGGGATTGAGTCTACAACCCCGGCATGTGCCCTGACCAGGAATGGAACCAGCAACCTTTCAGTGCATGGGACGACGCCCAACTAACAAGTCACACCAGCCAGGGCCCTCTATGTGACTTTAACACACACTGGAATTTGAGAACCACTAACCCATGGACCAGCAGCACTGAATTATCTGGATGCTCTTAGAATGCAGAATCTCAGGCCCTGGAAAAGAATCTACATTTTGACAAGATTTCCAGGTAATTATCTGCATCTAAGGTTTGAGAAGCACAGATATCTACACGACATTTCCTCAGCTCCCATCTTTCCTCAAGCTACTACACTGCTCTTCTCGGTGTCCTCGATGACCTCTTGTTACCAAATCCAATGGCCACTTTTCTGGATCAGCAATGGACACAGTTACCATTTTCCCTTTCTCTAAACACCGTCCACCCTGGAGTCCATATCAGCACATTCGACTGGTTTTCTATGTCCTCTGCGGCAGCACCGTTTCTGTCTCCACTAGTCAAGCTCTGCACGTTGGAGTTCTTCGGGGCACGGTACTGGGCCCTCTTCTCTTCTCTCTCTCTCATTCTCATTCTCAATGATCTCATCTCTACCATGACTTTAAATTAAATGTCATCTATATATTGAAAACTCGCAAATCTACATCTCTCACTGAAATCTCCTCTGCGCTTGGCTACCTACCTGACATCTCCATATAAAAACACATAAGCATCTAAATTTAGCAAGTTCAAAACACCCAAAACTACTTCTCCCTGTCTCCTTTATCTCAGCAAATGGTTTTCATCCAGTTGCTGGAGCCAGACATTTGAATGCCACCCTTGATTTCTCCCTTTCCTTGTCTCCTACCTCCAACCCATACAAATCAGCAAATCTCATGGTTTCCATCTCCAAACACATCTCTAATTCAACTTCTCTCTCTCTTTTTTTGTTAATCCCCACTAGAGGATATTTTTTCCATTGATTTTTAGAGAGAATGGAAGGAAGGGAGGGAGCAGGGAGAAGGAGATGGAGAGAGTGAGGGAGGAGAGAGGCACAGAGAGAAAAGCATTGATGTGAAAGGGACACATCAATTGGCTGCTTCCCATAAGTGCCCTGAATGGGACCGGAAATCTAACCTGAGACCCTTTGGTGCTTGTGCCAACACTCTAACCACTGAGCACACTGGCCAGGGCTAATTCAACTTCTCTTCATTTTACTGCTTCCTCATCAGCCCAAGTCATCCTCATCACCAGACTGCTCATTATACTGGTCTCCCCACCTCCTCTATTTTGCTACCTTCTAATATACTCTCCACAAGCATACAATACAATCTTTAAAAAATATAACTTGGATGACACCACTCCCCTGCTTCAAATCCTTCAAAGAATTTCCTTGGCATAGAAAATAAAAAGCAAATATCCTATCAGCCTACAAGGTTCAGGTGATCTGACCACCGGAGGCCATCCCACACTGCTCCTGTGCTGGTCCTCCTTCCCCTCAGACATGTTGTGCTCTGAACATGCTGGCTCCTGTCAGTTCCTTCAGCTCTTCAGGCAGGCAGTTCCTGGTCCCTGAAATGCTCTTCTCCCCGCATCTCTACACCTCCACTCCCCCCACGGCTGAATCCTATCCTGGAAGCACAGGCTTAAATAGCCATCCCTTCAGAGATGTCTCTAATGGGTCCCAAGGAGCCATTCCCTGTCACAACACCCTCATTGCTTCCTACCTTATCCCACATAAAGGGAGGGCGGGTTCTCTTCTCTCCTACTCCCCTTGTTCCTACAAACCCATAAAAGATTAACTTCTTTTTGGAAGTACCAAGTAAATTTACACTCTCTCTAAATTCCTCACTGGCTCTGGTGAGATTGAAAGCAATGGTCATTGCTCCTGTCTGGCCCATGCCCTTCGACTCTGTTTCTCCTCTACTCCACTGTAAGCCTGCTGGGGATTCTTGGAGCAAGACTCATCGGGTTTCTAGCTGACCTGCCTGTGACTCAGTGTGCGGGTTAAATTCAGTGGGGAAAAATAAGAAGCCCACCTGAGCTGCTCCTCCAAGCATTAAAAGGCATTCTCTATGCCAGCTTCACAGTAATAGAATACATATTTCAATCTCTATTTGACTCCTGTATCTGTTAATTAAAAGGCAGGCTAGGATTAATCAGTACCTACAGACCCCAATAATTACAGTTTATTACTATATGTTTAATTTACAACCCAGCAGAGTGGTTAAATGAGAGCTGCAGCTTTAGTATTGGATGATTGGAGTAGCTGTCTAATCTTGAGAAAGTTAATTAAATTCTCTCAGCCTCACATATAAAAGGAGGATAATGTTTATATCTAATCTGTAGGGTGTTTGTTAGGACTAAATGTGATAAAGCCCAGTATTAGATATTACTAACGTCCGCCTGTTCCACTCATTCTAAACATCTCGAGGGCAAAAAGTGTCATCTGTTTTATTCACTATTGTACTATGTAAAACTCAGAATAATGCCTGGCATATGTTACAATCTCAATAAATGCTTAACAAAGTATAAGAGAGTATTTTACAATAATCGTTATCTGAAATATTAAAGAAAAACTTTTAACTGCTCATTTGGTTCTCAATTTTGATAAAATTTAATAGCATCTAATAAGAAACTGATACTAATGTTAAAAACTTACATTTATTGCCCTGCCCGCTGTGGCTCAGTGGTTAAAGCATTGGCCTGAGCATTGAAGGATCTCGGGTTCAATTTCCAGTCAAGGGCATGTACCTGGGTTGCAGGTTCGAGCCCTGGCCCCTGTTGAGGCACAGGTAGGAGGCAGCCAATTGATGTGTCTCTCTCATATCGATGTTTCTCTCTCTCTCCCCGGCTCCTCACCACCCTTCCACTCTGAAAAAGAATGGAAAAAATATCCTCAAGTGAGGATAAAATTTTTTTTTTAAACTACATTTATTGACAGTCACTGTTTTCGGATCTTTACATGAATGAACGTCTTTAATGATCACAACTTTATGAGAAGGCACTATTATTATTCACATTCACACATGAGAGAACTGAGGCAGACAGAGGTTAAGTAATATATTCAGGGAATAGACAGAAATTGGGAGAGCTGCAATTCAAACCCAAGTGGTGTGTTTTTTGTTAATCTTCACCTGAGGATATTTTTTCCACTGCTTTTCAGAGAGAGTGGAAGGAGGGGGGGGGGCGCGGAGAGAGAAAGAAACATTGATGTGAGAGAGACACAGTGACTGGTTGCCTCCAGAATGCAACCTGACTGGGGCCAGGATCAAACTCGAGACTCATTGGTGCATACGGAGACACTCTAACCACTGTGCAAACTGGCCAGTGTGAGCTTTACCTTTTAATAAGAGCATTAGTAAAGTCAGAAGCAAAAGTCATCTGTGTTGTTCTATTACCCTAAAACAAAAGAGACACTAAAACTGCTATTAACAATTATTTTCCCTTCAAATGATACTTATATGGCTATACTCCTAATATATAGGGGTGGGCAAAAGTTGACTTACAGTTGTAAAACAAATAAATAATACAAGAATAAACTGTTTCATGTACTCACAACTGTAAACTTACTTTTGCCCATGCCTGCATAATTAACACTGTTTCTTCCATAACTGCATGATTTCCTCAGAACAGACGACTAATTTTTATTTCAAAGGACACACATTCCCAATGTTTAAAAATATATATATTTTTATTGATTTCAGAGAGGAAGGGAGAGGGAGAGAGAGATAGAAATATCAATGATAGAAATATCAAGAATCACGAGAGGGAGAGAGAGATAGAAGTATCAATGATAGAAATATCAAGAATCATTGATAGCTGACTCCTGCACATCCCCTACTGGGAATTGAGCCTATAACCTGGGCATGTGCCCTTGACTGGAGTCAAACCCAGGACCCTTCTGTCTGCAGGCCGATGCTCTATCCACTGAGCCAAACCAGCGAGGTCCACTCCCACTTTTTAAAACACACTTTACTCACAAAAGAGAACAAGTAAGAATTGTTTCGAGAAACTGCTCTCTGCTTAATAGTAATCATTATAGCAAAAGCTGCTGAAGCAAGGAATATGCAATCCATTCCCACCCCCACCTCTTTAAGCAATTAATTGTTCTGACCCAGCCTCCTGTTTCTACCACTGATCAATGCAGTATTTGGAGAGGGAAGAAATCATGTAACTCATCCTAAATTGAACATTGTAATTAACAAAAGCAGAAATGCCTACTAGTACTAACAACTCACCCAAGGTCATATAAGTAGTATGCGGTGAGATTCAAACCCAAATCTGTCTAATTTCAATGCTCACTCTTTTTCCAGGATGCCAAGCTGCCAGAATAAGGACAACCCTAGGACCAGCTTTTGACTTCACCTTTATTATATGATTCACTTACTAGTATTAGCAGTTGAGAAGATTCCTCAAATCACATTTTAAAAACTACAACTACAAATAAAACTTTGTTTTCATTAACAATATAATAAAATGGAATTATTGTTATGATGATCAGATTCTCCAAACTAAAATTCAGAACACATTGCTTAATAAGTTTTCCCCTGAATATAAATTCAAATGAATTCTCCCAAAGTTATAGTTAATTCACATTTTATAAAATCACTGAAGTTAAACAAAATAAAGGAATAAATATAAAACTCATTAAAAGCAGTTATTACAACATTAGGATGTCACTGTCACTCATTTACTGCTTCTCATAAATGCAGTACCTCGTACACAATAATAGTCATTAAGGAAATTGAATGTTTTGTTATACATTCATACTTGCCTCCCCCGCAACTGCCCAGAAAATAAAAAAGGCTTACTACATACTAATATAATTTTGTTTAACTTCTAAATTTATTTATATATCCCACCCTGCTTTATTCCATAATGAATTTAAAGCAGCCTGGAAATATATACCCACAACTGTGATTAAGAGAAAATAAGATAAATAAGAGATTCAATACGGGTGAGGTCAGCATAAATGTTTATCAGGAGGACCTTTCTAAATATGGTTCGAGATGGGCCTCAAATTTGGCTCGGAGTCCACGAAAGCCATGACACAAAAACAACCAGTTAAGACATGTGTCACAAGAACCATATAATAAAAACAAACCAGGTGCTCGGGAGAACTGAAGAGAGGCATAATTATTCCTGTAATAAAACTAGAGAAGTTCCTACCCCTGTGTATGTTTATAATGTGGCAAAGATGTCCTATCAACAGCTTTATACAAATATAATAGTGTGTTTCAGGTGGTTCTTTCCTCAGAGCATCTTCACAAAGCCAAAATGCAGTTCATTGTTAGCAAAGGAGGAAGGAAAGTATAAAATAGCATGGTATGCTGCTCCGACAGACTTAATCCGAGAGGAAATCTTCAGTATGTTTAGAAAAAGAGATTAATAAACTCCATATTCCTTAGACAATCTTCCGAAGATGATGATCCCCATCAACTGAGCTTTTGATAGGTATAGAGACTTTGTGTTTGTTCCATGACTGGCACCTGGCTTGCAGATGTGTTGCAGGATAAAGGCAGAGCAATATGCTTTGTCAGCTGAGCTGGTAGGTAGAGGAAGGGAGACAACCTCTTAAAAAGGTGATGTGCTGCCTAACCCGGACAAATGCCACGTCCACAAAGCATGAGGACAAAGAGTGCACCAGGATTGTCCTCAGAAAACAATTTGGATTTTTCCCAACAGAATGAAAAATAATCAATCACCTGGCAAGTGTCTCTGAATAATTTGTTCATAAGTAATTTTACAATTTCTTTCAATGGTCATAGGTGACTTTTCTAATCTCCATGTGGTGTTAATAAGGAAAAATGAGCCCTCAATAATGGTTAACAAGATAAACACAATTTTATTTTTGGAAATCAATGGAAAGATTTATTCTTCCACAGATTATACAATTTGAGGCTTTTTTCCCAACTGAATTCCAGTTACTAATTGCCTTCAAAATGTGCCTCCTAAATAACTAAGTAATTCAGACTTGATACCTTCCCTTTACCTAGTAATACTTGATATAAATTATAATAAATACCATACTGGAAATACTTTTCGGTACATATATCCCTCTACTACACAAACCTACTTTTTCTCTTCTAAATTCAGACACAGATGCAAGTATCATGTAGTTTTGATGCTTATGCTCTGCCCTAGAAATAACATGAAAATAAAGGCAACTTTATACAAAAACTAGAGCTCAAGTTTTGATTTAGGAACCTCAAAAAATATTTTTCAGCCCAGCCAGCGTGGCCCTGTGATTGGGCATTGACCTATGAACCAGGAAGTCACGGTTTGATTCCTGGTCAGGACACATGTCCAGGTTGCGGGCTCAACCCCCATTGGGGGTGTGCAGGAAGCAGCGGATCAATGATTCTCTCTCATCATTGATGTTTCTATCTCTCTCTCCCTTCCTCTCTGAAATCAATAAAAATATATTTTGAAAAACATGTATTCTTCAGAGTAGAAAGGGATTTAAAATTGACTTTATAAACTCATAACATTTAAAACATTGTGAGCTTTCTTTTAATATCACCACTAGTTTTCAAATATCTTGTTTTAATGTCTACATAATACTTTGAGATTTTTCAAAAATCAAAAAATTATTTACTATTTGCACTATACGTGGTATTTTAAAATGGAATTTAGTCTCTTATAGTATCACTTTCTTATCGATGGGAAGAACTTAAAATGGTATTAATACAAGTATGTGCAATGCAACCAATTTCCAGCTTTTCAGTTTCTAAAACTTCCCTCAAGTAGTGATTCTCAACAGAGACCAACTGTACCCTGCCCCCAGGGGACATCTAACAATGTCAGACATTTTTAGCTGTCACAACTGGTGTGTGTGTGTGGGGATGGAGGCACTGGGGGCTGCTACTGACAACTAGTGGGTAGAGGCCAGGGATATCACTAAACATCCTTCACAACAAAGAATCACCTGGCCTAAATGTCAATAGTACTGAGGTTGAGCAACTGCCTTAGAGCAACTGATCTCAGAGAAAGCGCAAGGTAGGGGCCACAATGTCTTTTATAACTTACCCTCAGAAGTCACATCCCATCATTTCTGCCACATTCTATACATTAGAAAAGTGGATTCCTACGTACAGTCAGTACTCAAGGGGAGGAGAATTAAGCTCCACTTCTTGAAGGGAGGAGTATCAAGTAATTTATGGCCATATTTTTAAATCATAACACTTAGCAACTTGGTTTTTTTTCTTTTTTAAATTAAATATATTGGAGTGACATTGGTTAATAAAATTATATTTCGGGTGTACAATTCTATAATACATCATCTGTATATTATATTGTATGTTCACCTCCCCAAAGCAACTTGATTTTTTAAAATCAAAATACTGGAATTTTCAAGATAGCTCATTTATGTTTGGGAATGCTAGATAAAATCTTTTTAGTGCTCTAGAAAAATCACTGAAATTCCATTTAACGAAGCTACTTTTGCACCCTAGAGAAAGGTCTCTGTTTGCAGTATTTTGAGGACCTGACCTAAAAAAAATTCTATTAAGCACAAACACATGCAGTCTGATACAGAGAAAAGTAAACTAGGAGTGAAAAGATTTGTGTTCTGGTTTCAGTTCTGGCACTTCCCAGCAAGTGATCTTGGCCAAAGTTTCTATGAACCTGTTTCCAAATCAATAAAATGGTGGTGTTGCCTTGACCAAAGTCATTCAGTGGTCAGAGCATTAGCCTCGGATCAAAGGGTCTCAGGTTCAATTCCTGGTCAAGGGCACATACCGGGGTTGCAGGATTGATCTCTGGCCCTGGTCAGAGCACCTGCGGGAGGCAATCGATTGATGTGTCTCTCTTCACATCAATGTTTCTCTTTCTCTCTCTGTCTCCTGCTCTCACTAAAGATCAATGGATGAATATCCTCAAGTGATGATTAACCAAAAATAGAATAAGATAAAGTAAAATCGATATCCTATATAATAAAAGCCTAATATGCAAATCAACCGAACAGCGGAATGACCAGTCGCTATGACGCACACTGACCACCAGGGGACAGACGCTCCGTGCAGGAGCTGCTCCCAGCCCGCTGGCCTCAGGCCAACCAAGGTGGGTGCCAGTGGGGGGGCCCTGGTTGCCATGCAGATTGGCCCTGATTGCCGGCCAGGCCTAGGGACCCTACCCGTGCATGAATTTTGTGAACCAGGCTTCTAATAGAAATATAAAACTCTCAGAGACTACCAATGGAACACATCTTCACTAATTAAAATTAGTCACCAAATGTCAAAAGTGTCTCAGTAAGCTTAACAGAAATGGGCAAAAATAAAATTACTCCATTCT
>NW_006287260.1:1230995-1241873 GCF_000327345.1 Myotis davidii | reverse complement strand
GGGAGGCAACCGGCAGCAGGGGGCAGGGCTGGCGAGTGGGCAGGCGTCACCGGGCTGGCCAAGGTGGGTGCCAGTGGGGCCCCCCCATCATCCTGCCGGTCGCCCCATAGATAGCCGGCCAGGTCTAGGGACCCTACCCGTGAACGAATTTCATGCACCGGGCCTCTAATTATATATACAAAAGGCTAATATGCAAAATTTCCCCTCAGGAGTTCGACTGTGAGTTTGATCACTTGCTATGACATGTGCTGATCACCGGGGGTGGCACAGAACATGTCGGGTGACAAGCGGTGGGGCGCTGAGGGAGTAAGGGAAGGAGGAGGCGGGGAACCATGTGGTGGTGGTGTGCAGGTGATGAGGGAAGGAGGAGGTGGGGAGGCAGGGAGGCGGGAAACCTGATGGGCCCTGATCGCCAGCCAGGCCTAGGGACCCTACCCATGCATAAAAATAAAATAAATATAAAATAAATAAAATAAAATGGTAGTATCACCAGCTCTGCTTATCTTGAAATGCTGTTTTGAGGCTCAAGACAATTATGTGAAAGTACTTTATAAATTATACTAGAGGCCCTATGCATGAAATACATGCATGGGTAGGGTCCCTAGGCCTGGCTGGTGATCAGGGCCGATCAGGGCTTTCCGGCTGCTGGCTCAGGCCTTCCTTCATTCCACACCAACCCCTGGTGGCCAGCACACATCATAGTGAGCGATCGAACTCCCGGTCTCTCAGTCGAACACCCAAGGGGACACTTTGCATATTAACCTTTAGGTACGGCAGGTAATTTTAAATGTTCCAAGTTGAAATGAAGAAGTATGGGGCTTATTACATAATCAATTTTCAATATCTATTTTTAGATCTCTTATTCTCAAATTTGAGGTTGAGCATATCTCTGAAATGACAGTAAAATAAGGCAGATTATTAAATGTAATTGAGGGCCCAAATCCTCGATCATTTGTTGTCACCCTACAGATAACTAAAATACTGTTTCTACAAGTTAATATGCATACTTATTCAGTGACTACCAGATAAGATCTAAGAACTACTAAAAACAGCAATATAATGTAACCAATACTTAATGACATTGAATTGCAAAAAACTATTCCTTTATTTATTTGTTTCCCAACTTAGACTGTGAGGGAGAGCAGAAGCTACAGTTTATCCTCAGAACCTAGCCCAGTGCCTGAAACTACTGCAAGATTAATACATATCTAAGCAGACAGTTCCTGACCTCAAGGAACTGAGGAATCTAGCTGCGGAGTCAGAATGAACACACACACACAAACAAATTACTGAAGACTTTTACAAAGCAACACATTTGCTTTCTCTAATCCATTCTGTACCTCCAATTTAATAACACTTTTCCTTGTTACTTTACAACTCAATTCTAACAGCTCTCTATTGCCTAGAAAAATGCAGTTGCCTTAGCCCTATTCCAGACCTAATTCTTAATTTCTGAGGGTAGAACCCAAGCACCTGCATGTTAAAAAGTTCCACAAGTGATTCTGAAGCACAAACCAGCATAAAAACAATTGGGTTCACCCTACTGAGATATTCCTCCATCAGGCCAGTCCATCTCATATCTAATTCTTTTAGTTATGGTTTCTCCTGTTAATCTAAAAATGTTTCCTTTCCAAATACTGCCCATCCTTCAAAATAGCCTTCAAATCCTTCTCCTTCCATGGAACCATTCTAACTACTATAGCCCAGAATGTCCCCATATCTTTATACACATCAATACCTATATACAGTTCATTAACATTTTATATCTATTTCTTTTATACACTAGTGAGCCCTTAATACTGTATGATGGATGACCAACATATTTCCTTTCTTACCATAAGTATAAAGCACAAACATAAAAACACATATATACACACATATTTCAAACTTTCAAAATTATGTTGCTTTAAATACCTAGAGTAATAGAAATCTTCAGGTAATTAGCTCACTCCTGCTTGTAATTTTCATGACAACTGTCATCTATGTAATGATAAGCTTCCTTCAAATATCAGCTCCACATATCTAAAGCTGACCCATACAATTTTACAACATGAATCTATTCCTGGGGTTACTATGTCTCTGAGAGCTCTGTCCTTGATAATGCGTAGGAAAGTAATCAGGGAAAGCATGAAACACTACATTTCAATAGACTTGAAATCCAAAGGGGGAGAAATTCTTAAGATTAAGTTTGTTAAGTACAAGCTTGGACACACAGTATATGAACAAGGCCACTGTGGAGACTGTATCAAGTAATGGGTTCAAAAGAAATATGCACAGAAAGTATATAGCTTTTATCCTTTTTGCAGGGGGAAGATTCAAGTTATCCAATCTCATTTTTATTCTCCAATCGATCTAAATATACAAGGTTATATAAGTAGTCCTCAACCAAGGATAATTTTGCCCCTAGGGACATGGGTCAACGTCTAGATATATTTTGGGTTGTACCAACTGAGGGTTACTACTGGCATCTAGTGGGTAGGGTAGAAGGACGCTGCTAAACATCCTATAATGCACAACTCAGCCGTGGTAAAATCGCATAACAGCCGAGCATACACCCAGCAGCGCTGCTGATGCCTGAACGGTATGTGGAATGAAGTGGGCGGGCATCGGGAGGCCACTATGGCACAGGGCAAGCACTATGGGCAGTCTATCTGAAGTGTACCTGGCGTATAAGACGACCCCCCACTTGGAGGCATATTTTTCAGGGCCAAAAAATCGTCTTATACGCCGGCAAATACGGTACTCAAAAGACTGGGTACAAGAAGGTTCAAGTTAGCTAAAGCCTTCGATGAAGGACTTGACAAAGGGGATATAAAGAAATAGCTATTAGGGATAGTAAGAATAAGGCAACTATTTCTGGGAATAAAGTTATATCTACTACAGGGCTGAGGAAATATACGAGTTGAATATACATTTGTATAAACCAGACACTTCAGGTTGCAGCCGTGGGCAAACTACGGCCCACGGGCCGGATCCGGCCCGGTTGAAATGAATAAAACTAAAAAAAAAAAAAAAAGACCGTACCCTTTTATGTAATGATGTTTACTTTGAATTTATATTAGTTCACACAAACACTCCATCCATGCTTTTGTTCCAGCCCTCTGTTCCAGTTTAAGAACCCATTGTGGCCCTCGAGTCAAAAAGTTGGCCCACCCCTGGGTTAGAGTCAAAGAACAGACTAAGGGCATGATTAGGGGCAGATTAATTTGTAGGTGAGAAACTGTCACACAGAGACATTGCTCAAGTGCAGGTACAGGGTTGGGTTAAGGATTTAGAGGACCTTTACCCTCACAGTTCCTTCCTCCCCCTAAATCATAGCCTCCCTGAGCCCTTGGCAGATCAAAAGGAGAAGTTCTGACCTCTTTGTGGGCACATGCTGATGTCACCACTTTCTAGATGTGAGTCATCAAATGGAAAGGCTTCTCTGACACAGAACTTCAACCCATAGATAGCCTTGCATGAAGTTGCCCTAGATGTAAAAAGTGACCAGTATGTCACTAGATTCAAGAGACACAGAAAAATCTAAAAGATTTCAAGGAAGCAGTTAGAAATATAAAGGTAGATTTGAGATGGCAATTGAAGTTTTAAAAAATGGAGAAAAAAAGAGGATTTCCAAAGCAATCTGAGGAAACATAAATATGCCCCGTGCTAAAAGAGGATTTCCAAAGCAATCTGAGGAAACAACATAAATATGGGTGGAATGATCCTTTCAAAAGCAGAGATCCTTCCTGCATTGTTGTTGCTGTTTTTAATCTTTTAAGCACTGGCAATACTGAATTAACGGATTTAAGAAAACAAAAGGGACAACTGGTATGCTTGTGGGGTTTTTGTTTTTGTTCTGCATGGCCATGTGTTACGTGATGCCTACACTCTGGATGATAGGCTTGGAAAAGCAACCCAAGCATACCTGTGAGTAGAATGACAGTAAGGCACACATGCTCACATACCTTCCTCACGTTACAGGCACAGTGACAATACCACCGCAGCCTAAGGGTGAAGGTTTTGAGGAAAACAAGGAAATCTGTTAACAACATCATTCCAAGTAACAGGAGCTGACATGTTCAGGGTCTAAAGTTACTCTGACAGCAGATCTAAACAGAATAAACATTTCTTCTATAACCTTTTGTTATGTTTCCATGGGAATCAGTGTTTAGGAACACATTTTCTGCAACTATATGTCAGAGCAGCCAAAGGGGGCATAGCTTTCCTGTAAGAGGAGAGAAATTTGTATCGGTAAAGGTAGGGAAGACAATCATTCTTATGAGCTTTTATAGGGTCATGTATGTGTAGAATCTTTTAATCCATAAAATGTATTCAAGTTAAGAGAGAGGTTTTGGGGACCTCGTAGCCAAAACATTAGTAACTGGTAACAACAATCCCATCTCGACTACAATTATTGTAATGGGGAAAAGGCGGATGAATGTAAAGTTGATACAGGACCAAATAAAACAGAAATTAAATAAAATCTTAAATGTGGAAGGCAAAAATTACTTTTAAAATATGACCTGACAATAAAAACAAAACAAAATGCACACACCTAGAAACACAAAGAAAGCTGAACAACCTGCCAGCAGGCTAATCTTCCTGTGTCACAGACGCCTAACGATAATCTCTTTGCTCCCTTCCTTTTGGTTTCAGAAACCTGAAAAGGTGAAGGAAGCCCATGTTATTTAAAGAGCTTGAGTACCCCAAATTTCTAGGGCCCACCAAAAGTACTGGCTCTGGTACTGAGTCTTTTGGAATGACAGCTGTGAGCATTAGTCCAGGCTGTGCACCAATTCATCTGACTCTCCCAATCAACCCTAAACTACAATGAATACCTCTAAATGGATAAAAAACAGAAATGAAAAAAGTAGGGATGCAGAGTAGAGTGATGTTTTATTTTTATTTATTTTTTATTTCTTATAGTATTACAAAGAGTATTACACATGTCTCCTCCCCCCCCCTTGACATCCCCCCGGCCCTTCCCCCACCCCCCAGGGTCTTGTGTCCATTGGTTATTCTCCTATGCATGCAATTTTTTTTTATTGCTTAAAGTATTACAAAGAGTATTACATATGTTTCCCTTTTTTTTTTTCTCCCCTTGACCTTCCCCTGGCCTCCCCCACCTCCCAGTGTCTTGTGTCCATTGGTTAGTCTCATATACACGCATACAAGTCCTTCAGTTGATCTCCTACCCCCGCCCCCCAACCCTCCACAGGCTTCCCACTATAGTTTGACAGTCTGCACAATGCTGCTCTGCCTCTGTATCCATTTCTGTTCATCAGTCTATAATGGTCCTTATTATCCATAAATGAGTGAGTTCATGTGGTATTTTTCTCGGCTTCCCAGGGGCTGTCTCAGCCTCACAGGGGCCATCGCAACCTCCCCGGGCCGTCGCAACCTCACCGGGCCGTCGCCACCTCACCGGGCCGTCTCAGCCTCACCAGGGCCGTGTTGACCTCACCGGGCCGAACCTTACTGGGGCCGTTGCAACCTCACCAGGGCCGTTGCATAGAGTGATGTTTTAAAACAGAAGGGAAAATCTTGTCTCTTCTCTGATCACAACCCTCCATGGCCTCCACTCTCAGAGTGAAAGGCACAGTTTTTATAAAGGCTTTAAAAAAGATCCTTCCTGATGCCTGGCCATCTGCAGCCTCTCTACTTCCTTCTCCTACTACTATTTGGCCTGGTTCATTCAGCTCTAGCCATACTGGTCTAGCTATTCCTAGAGAGCAAGGGGCCTTTGCCTCAGGGCCTTCCCACCTGCTGATCCTTCAGCCTGAAATGTTCTCTCCCGACTCATGTCCAACAGGTGTTCTATATCATTTTGTCTACTCTGCTTCAAAGTGCCATCACAGTATTCCCTCTCCTTTCCATGCTTCATTCTCCTCATAGCACTTATAACCTGGCGTACTATACTTTTTACTTATTATCTTCTACTTCCACCCCCTTAGAATATAGTTTCTTGTGGGCAGAAATTCTTGCCTGTTTTGCTCATATCCCATTTCCAGCACCTGAAGAAAGACATAGTAGTTGCTCAAAATATCAGTATAATATTCAGAGTCCTATCCTCAAAGAGATTAGCATTCCTCTCTCTTTGCCTCCAAATCCTATGCCCTGTAATACTCCAAAGTTCAGAGAACGGCACTAAGATCTATCCATTTGTCCTAAGCCAAAACTCAGGGGTCACCGTAGAGTCTTCTCTGCCTCTTTCTCCCCACATTCAGCCTGGGAGCCAAGCATGTCTGAAGCCAGGACCTATTTCTCAAATGCAGAACTTACAGACCACCATCTCCTTCTTCCCTAAAACTGTAAAAAAATGAAATGCTGAAAAGCCAGTTAATTTTATAAATCCTTAACACATATATACTTAATTTATGGAAGCACTATGCAAAGACAAACTACTTCTAATACTGAAAGCTTTATTTAAAAATACACACACACATTTCAAGTTTAAAGATATCTTGGAATCCCTAGATTCCAAGTCAGGGAACCCACTTTATAATGAGGATTTTTTCTTTTTTAAAAGCACTACAGTATTATACCTCTTGGACTGGAACAAATCAATACCAAATTTCACAGTAAAGAGCAAAAATCCAATGTATTTTCAAAGGTCTAGAGAGACAATTATTTCTATTTATGTCCTATACTTACATAACACAAAAATACACAGAAGACTCAACTTTACAAAATGCACATTGAGGAATTTCAAATCAACAAGATTCATAAATTCAGGAATTAACTACATGCACTGCCTAATAATTCTTTGGGGAGAAAATTTAATCTGGACAGTAAGTTCATTTTTGTTTTATCAATTCTGAGGAAGAGATGCGACTTTAATAAGTCATTACCCCTCAGACTATGGGCAACGGCATTGGTGGGATTGGCGTTATATAATCACAGCTCTATGACAAATGACCCAGCAACCCCTTTCTTCAAAAAGAAGGGATAGGGGGAGGCAAACAACATAGCGTGAAATCAAAAGCAGAGTACTCCTCAGTGTCAGAAAATTAAACTTGCAGAATTGAAAAGCTAGAGGTCCAGAATACCCTTATTTTAAAATGGGAACCAATGGAAAACTATCAGTGGAAAAGTGGGATTTGATAAGTAAAATGGCTTCATAGCCAACTTGACTGAACTTCTTTTTAAAAGTCTTTATATATAGCCAGGCCAGCGTGGCTCAGTGGGTTGAGCGTCGTCCCTTGCACCAAGAGGTGACGTGACCGGTTCGATTCCTGGGCACATGCCAGGGTTGCAGGCTCCATCATGCAAGAGGCAGCCAATCAATGATTCCCTCACATTAATGTTTCTATCTCTCTCTCCCTCTTCTTTCCTCTCTCTATAAAATCAATAAAGACATTAAAAAATAAAAAAAGTCTTTATATATCAATACGAATATTTGCCATTGTGTTTAAATATTTATTGTTTAGCACTAATTATATGCAGCCAAACACATTACTTTTGGTTACCAAGAAAAATAAATGGGAAAAAAGGTCAGCATGGGCTTATTGTCACCACTAGTAAAGTAAAGGGCAAGTCTGTCTCATTGAGTATGTCAAGAAAGTCATCTTTTTTAAAAAAAATTATTTTATTAATTTTTTACGGAGAGGAAGGGAGAAGGATAGAGTTAGAAACGTCAATGTGAGAGAAACATCGATCAGCTGCCTCCTGCACACTCCCTACTGGGGATGTGCCCGCAACCAAGGTACATGCCCTTGACCGGAATCGAACCCAGGACCCTTCAGTCTGCAGGCCAATGCTCTATCCACTGAGCCAAACTGGTTAGGGCAAGAAAGTCATCTTTATATACTCAATGATGGCATATTTTTATTTGTGTCCTGGTTCATCCAAAGTAGATAAATAAAAAGGAAAGATTTTAAATGATGAATGGGCATTAATTTTGAAAAAATTAGTTTAATTTATTTATTATATTTATTAATATACAATTGTTCCACAAAGCATTCAGGGAACTGGATTTAAGAAATTTTGCCAAACTCTTACTAAAAGTTTTGTTATATACTCTATATACTGATGATAAATATAAATCTCACGGCACAATGCCTGGGAACATAGTAAGGAATGCATAAAATGTGGTTTCTATTCACATTTGGCTATAAGCTCTATGAGGGACTGTATTATCTTGCTCTGTCTCATTTAGCACTCTATCCCAAGAAACCCAATCCACTATCAGGTCCATAGTTTGTATTTAATAAATACATTGAATAAGTAATTGAATATGTTTTAAGAGTAATACTCAACTCTCACCTATTTTATGGTTACCATACCCCAGAAAAAGGCATTTAAGTTCCTGTTTATGTTTCCTTAAACTAACCACAAAGATTCCCTCCCCGCTTTCTGTCCCAAACCCACAAAATCAATGCTTTGCAACAACTGTTCTTAAACAATTTTGCTTCATTTCCCCTCACAGACAAAGTACAAAGTTCCTCAAACTGCAAGGTTTAGTTTAGTTCCCTTTATCTCTTAAAAAGGAATGGCATATTTGTAAAACTTTATCAATTCTCAAATTTCCAGTCTGATTCCTTGCTCTTTGATTTGTGGTTGGTCATCATACCAACTCTATTTGCATTTTTATTATATACTTTGCACAAATTAAAATAATGAAAAATAGCCTTGACATAAAAAAAAAATTTAAGTTACACATCAAAGCATATCGCAGTTCAGAACAATCAAATTAGGAAGCTGACACATATTCCACTGATGTTGCATTCCTTAAAATACTTTCAGAAATTCTTTTTGGGAACAGACTTCAGATCCAGTTCTACAAGTCACACAAGAAACTCTGTGTCATTACTTTTTAGTTGAGACTCCTATTAGACAGAAAACAGTATCGCTAACCTGACTGCTTAATCTTTTTCACCAGACTTTAGTACAAATTCTCTAAATTGTTTGGATTCAATCTGATTTTACTATTTCCCAAAATCTACGCTCAAAGGATGAAGATGGTGAAAAATAACACAGGCTCAAAATGAATTCTAAGAGAAGTTCATGGAGTATTTTCTGCCATACCTGAAAAGTTGCTAATGGAAAGAGCTCCAAATAACTACTCTGAATGATATACACACTTACTTGTAGATCTAAATTCTGAGATTTTAATCCAAAATCAGTTATATTTGTCTACAGTCAATTATTACATATATCGGCTGTACTTTCCTCCCCTAATGTGCTTAAGGTTACACCTTAAATCGCCTTCCCAGAAATACTACTTAAAAAACAAAACAAACAAACTCTGCCTTCCTGGAAGGACACTGAAGAAACGTAACAGGGGCTATCCCCGAGGAAAAGAACAGCATGGTTGGAGAACAGAAAGAAAACTTGCCACTGGATATCTTTGTATACCTTTTGAATGTTGTACAATGTGAATGCATTACATATTTTTTAAAACCTGCTTAACAAAATTACTTCCAAGTGTCGGATATTTCTGGCTCCCAAGCCAGAAAAGAATACTAACACTAAAGAATTGTGGGGTTCATTTTAACGTCACTGCGCTGTGAATCTGAACCTCCAGTTCCAGTGCAGAGCTATTCACACCAACAGCAGAGCAGGGAAACCTTGCAAGCAGTTCAAGTTCACTAAACTCATCATTAATGGACCATTCTACTGTATCCCTGCATTAAAGTAAACATCACTGGTAACAAAAACTTGGTACTACAAAAATTAATGTGTCAATTCAAGAATAAAAAACAAAGCAGATTAATGAGCTATAAAAGGAGCAATGATCCAAATACATCTTTGAAAAGTAGCAAGTCAATAACACATAAACTGTATATACAGTAAAATGCTGCAAATTCCCTTAAAATGCAGTCCGTCATACTATGAAAACGTGGAAAAGATGTCAAGTATGGTGCCATCAGCAACATAATTAAAGCAGCCTGAACTAGATATTGCAATATGATCTGTTGCCGGACACAATTGCACAATCTCAATTACCCAGAAGATTCTACCAAACAGGAAATTCATGATGTGACTTTAAGAAACACAGGAATTACATTTAAAGATGAATACACTTCAAAAGCTTGGAATTTGTTCCAAAACAAGAAATAATTTTATAGACCCCCTTTTCAAATGATCAACGGGCACGAATTACACAAATAAGCTTCCGATCAGGAGCTCTTGAATTACAGTAAATCTAAACTGTAGTGTCTAAAACCTTGGAAGTTAGCGAAGGTAAGTGGAATGTTTCAGATCTGGAAATGTCATGGTATTAATTTAATTTCATTTAAAACACACAGTGTGAATTGAAGCTGATCTACCCCACAAAACCATCGTGATCCTCAGGCGATAAATGTAGATAAGCCTCCTGCAAACTCTCGGGAACTTTAAAAACACGGTCCTGTGCACAAGAATGACCGCCACTGGGAAATATTTACAACATCTCCCAGCATTGTGAAGAACTGTTTGATCTCGAGGGCGCCCAACGGATCGGAATCTCACTTGCTCCAAGTGAGAACACTGTTTCGTCAAACAATACTTAAATGAGCAGCGGAATGTGAGTAATCGGCGAGGCCGCCAGCTTCTCCGGCTGCAGGGTTCTCGCCGGCATCTCACCCACCCCCCAGCTGCCAAAGGAAACGCGCTTTCAACCGAATCGGAAACGCACCACTCAAGCTGGCACAGGGCTCTCCGAGATAAAGTCGGTATTTTAAGCTCTATGGGCCGCTGCTAATTCAACTGCCAACTCAAAAAGAACGCTTCTCAAAATGGGATTTGGACACAGAGGCTTGCAAGCAACCAAGTCCGGACTGACGCCCTGCGCCGTCAGTTTTGCTCAGGCGACCGCAGTCTCCGAGTCGGTCTTTGCCCTCCGGCTTCTCCCGGCAGCTCCCCGGGCTGCTGTGCTCAGAGGGCAGGCGCCAGCGCCCGGGGTGGGCGGCACCT
>NW_006287260.1:1229836-1230431 GCF_000327345.1 Myotis davidii | reverse complement strand
CACGGCTCCAGCTGCTGCGCCGCCTGGGCTTCCAGTGGTCGCTGTTCGCTAGCCAGAGAACAGGAGCCTCCCGCCGTACTCTCGCGAGATGAGCTCCCGAGACGCTCCGCGAACCGAGATTTTACCCAATATGGAACCTGCCCAAGGGAGGGGGGAGAGGAGGGGGCGGGACGGGAGGAGCAGTTCTCGCGAGAAGAGAGCAACAGCTGGACACCAGTGGAAGGAGCTTGGCGTCGGTTACCGGCGGGAAGGCGACCGGGGAAGGAGAAGATAAGCAGGCAACACATGCCGCGTGCGCCCCACCGTGGTCGGCGGGGCAAATGCCTGGTGGAAATTGACAGTGACAGTGTCGGGAAAAGAGCCAAAAGATCTTTGAACCGCGGTTAGTCACCACCAGCAACAGAGCACCTGCGCGGCGGAACCGCCAGTTGCCAAGAAATCACTGCATTCAAAAAAGAGAGATAAAGGTTCCGTCCAGAAAGCTGTTGCATTCCCATCTACTCAAGGACATACGGCTTACTCTTAGAAATTCTGATTAAATCTATCCCAAAAGTAATTATCAGCCCTGCCTAATAGACTGACGCTTTGCAACCTA
>NW_006287260.1:1216768-1229816 GCF_000327345.1 Myotis davidii | reverse complement strand
AAATGAGTGAGATCATGTGGTATTTATCTTTCTCTGACTGGCTTATTTCACTTAGCATAATGCTCTCCCGTTCCATCCATGCTGTTGTAAATGGTATGTGCCTGCAACCAAGGTACATGCCCTTGACCAGAATCGAACCTGGGACGCTTCAGTCTGCAAGCTGAGGACGCTCTATCTACTGAGCCAAACCGGTTAGGGCAGTTTTCAAACTTTTATGTGCATAAGAATCACCTTGGGAGTTTAAATATGCAGATCCCCAGACAGGGAGTCTGATTGGATAGGTCCGTGATGGCCACCAAGAATGTGCATTTTTACAATACCGCCCCGCCACTTCTGATTAAGGAAAGTCTCTGGTACCTCCCTTTGAGATGTATTTTTTAAACCACTACCTTGAGGACCTGGCTGGTGTGGCTTAGTGGTTGAGCATGGACCTATGAACCAGAAAGGTCACGATTCATTTTCTGGTTGGGGCACATGCCTGGGTTGTGGGCTCGATCCCCAGCAGGGGCGTGCAGGAGGCAGCTGATCCCTGATTCTCTCATCATTCTTGTTTCTGTCTCTCCTTCTTCTTTCCTCTCTGAAATCAATAAAAATATATTTAACAAAACAAAATAAAACAAAAAACACTTCCCTGAGGGTTTGAAATGGACTCCTGCCCTGAAGAACTTCCACTGAAGAGGACGTTAAGCATTTAATTCATGCCTCTCAGGGTTAGAAGAGCAGGGCAGAGAGTGGTCTTATTAGGCAAGTCAATTGATCTTTTTTAGACCTTAATTCCAGTTAATGCAAAAGAGAACTCCTTTCTTACATCCCCACCTAATAGGGTCATTTGTAAAGCTGAACAAGATATTAAATATGAATGGCAAGGTATAATAATCCCATGCCTACCCCCACTGTTGCCAACCTACTCCTCTGCTCAAGCTTGTTACAATAAGCAGAAGAATTGGACCCTAAAAGAAATAACAAGGGACAAGCCAATTCTCATCACTTCCCATGATTATTCTCTTTTGTGTTATGCATCCCTTGGAATGCTTAAATTTTGCCTATCTTGTCCCTGCATCTAACTCAGTGCCTAGAACATAAAAGATATTTCATAAATACTTGTTGAACAAATTATGACCATTGAACTGAGGTTAGTCACTACCAGCAGCAGAGCACCTGCACTACAGGTAGTACAGGATCCTCAGTTCTCCTCTAGGAAAAAAATTAGAAAACCTAAAACCTGATTCATGCAAAGCTTTTTTAAAATTTATTATTTTTTTATTATTATTAAATGTGGCTTAGCCTGGATTCTCTTGCCTACAAAGACATGGTGCTTGAAAATGTTCCAAGCCAACCTACCTGCAGACTAGGGAGCTTTCAAAGAAGTAATGAAGGTTGAAGGAGGAAGTGAGAGCAAAAATATGACTGTGAAAAAAAATGAGGGCTTGGAGTGGAGAATCAAGGAGATGAGGGAGGAAACTTGGAAGTAGGAATCCTAAGAAAATCATAAATTTATCCAACAAATTGGGATAATGAGGTGAGAGTGACCAAAAGGGTAAAGAAGGAGTGAGCGATACATTCACTCACTCATTCAGCAAATATGTATTAAATGCCTACTAGGTGCCAGGCATTTCTGATGAAAGGGAGATCTAAAAGCAAATTTGGTTGTGCCAACATGGAGCTTACAATTAACTTGAGGGCAGTCATTCAGTCATTCAACACAAATTTCTTGGGCACTTACTATATCTACCACACTGTTTTAGGCATTGATGATTCAGTAGTTAATGAAAGATAAAAATCCCTGTCTTTATAGGGGAGAGACAGTTACAAAAAGGAATGGGAAAAGTGAATACTATGTTAGACATGAATCCAGCAATCCAGCAATTGAAAAACTGCAACGGCTGACCAGAAATATAAGGCTGCAGTGAGGAACAGGGGTTGGGCCTGAGCTTTGTTAACCTAATAAGCAGTCAAACCTGTGAAGAATTTTTGTGAGTTTATGTGAGCCAAACTGCCAACCAATGCGGGGAAGCAGAATCTCAATGGATTGAGATAATGCTCTGGAGAATGGCAGCTTTGCGTCTTACAGTATTTTATACATTGCAATCAAAAGAGGTGACATGAGTGGATTGCATGAAATCCACTGGTGATAGACTAGGGAGGCTGGAGAAAGCAAAGCAGGGAAACCTCTGGGACTGGATAAAAAGTAAAATGATGGACACATACTTTTTTTACATGGGTGAGGATAGGACAGTTAACCGTCAACAATTAACTCAGTGGCAATGAGATCTGTGGTCTCTGCCGAGCAGTGCCTGTGCTTTGAGGGGTCCAGAAAAAGGAAAATTACTTTGACATTTAAAAACATATATTTTTTCATTGATTTCAGAGAGGAAGGGAGAGGGAGAGATTGAAACATCAATGAGAGATAGTAATTGATTGGCTGCCTCCTGCACACCTCCTACTGGGGAGTGAACCTGCAACCCAGGCATGCGTCCAACCCAGGCATACGCCCCTGACCAAACCCAGGCCCCTTCAGTCTGCAGGCCCACGGCTCTGTCTTCTGAGCCAAACCGGCTAGGTTACTTTGACATTTTAATATGTTATCATAGATGCCAGAAGACAGTAGACAGGCTTAGTTAAGGTGAAGATTGTCAGGGAAGATACCGACCTAAGGACATGACTGCTCACCATAAATTGCTTTTCGTTAAAAACCTTTTATTTCAGACCATCTTTTGTGGCTAATTTAGGTCTCTGAGTTTGCAAGGCGGCCAAGCGGGCCTTCCCTGAGCTTGTCAGGCTAGCATGTGGCCCCTTTCGCCCACAGCTTCGAAGGAGGAGGTTAAGGCAGGTCAAGAGAGAGAGCAGAACCGGAGGCCTGGGCAGCAGTGTCGCCCAGTGGGGGGAGCCAGCTTGTGGGGCCCTCTAGCCTCCGGTTCTCTCGGCCTCTTCTGACCTGATGTGGTTGCGGGGAGACAAGTGAGTTACTGTCTGTGAGGTGCGGGGCCAGGCTTGGCCTCAGGCGGGCCCTCCGTCAAGAGCAGTCAGCCCGCGGGCGTGGCCCAGTGGCTGAGCGTCCATCTATGGACCAGGAGGTCACGGTTCCATTCTCGGTCAGGGCACACGCCGGGGTTGCAGGCTCCATCCCCAGGGTGGGGCGTGCAGGAGGCAGCGGGTCAATGGTTCCCTCTCATCATGGATCTTTCTATCTCTCTCCCTCTTCTTTCCTCTCTGGAAAAAAAGAGTAGTAGTCAAACCAGTGGTCAAACCTGGGTGGCCCAGGTGAGGGGCTCCCACGGCCCAGGTATAGAGGGAGGGCGGCCTCCTCAGGTGAGGATTAACAACAACAACATGAGAACTGAAAGCAGCCGCAGGGCAGGCGTGTCGCGGGCGCTCAGCCCAAATGTGCGGAATGAATGACGGTGGTTCCTGGCAGCTTCTCTCAGAGGCATTGTCTCCGCTGCTGAAAGGCCGCGGGGAACGGCCGTGGCAGATGCGTGCGTTTTGCAAGCTGCATCCTTTCAAACTCGTCGGTCTGATTGGTCAAAAGCCCCAGGACCAGTCCGCTGCCCGGGCCTCACCCCACACCCGTCCATCTCCTCCTGAGACCCCACGGCCCGGCGGCGTGCCTCCTGCTTTCACGGGTCACTGCTGTTGTTCATTCTGTTCCCCCGACTGAGCCCCCACTTCCACCCCCACCCCCTGAACCCCTTTCTCTTCTAATCAAATCCTATCGATGTAGCAGTGTTCCCCCGAAGCCTTCTCCAGCATCCCCACCCCGATAATGAGTTCCTCTGCAGCACACCCTACCTGTCCCCCAAGACCATTGTTTCTGTGCCCATTGGTCAGCTCCATGGGGGCTGTCATCTTACTGTCCTTTCCCAGCCACCAGACAGTGACTGAGGGACACTGAAAGCTCTTTGCTTGTGCCTCTTCCATATTCCACATACATTCCCCATTTTAAAAAGTAAAAAAAAAAGTAATAATAATAGTAATAATAATAATAGGTGAGGGGCTGTTTCTGATGAAATTCCAAGTGCTTATTTTGAAATGTTGGAAGTGAAATTTACCTTCCCATGATTAAGAGAACAGGAAAGATGACAATATTGTGGGAAAGATTCTTGCAATTAAACTAAGGCTCAGGATTTCACATTCATTGGGTTGCATTTAAAATAGGTATTCTTGGCTTTTAAAATACTTTCAACACATTTTGTAAACGAATCAATGGGTGGCTGGGTAGGCAGGCATCTTTCGAGGATAAAGGAGCTGGGTCAAAAGTGCCTGTATTATAACACTGTCCCCATTTTAGCATGGAGAGACTGAAAAAGGTGATTGGCTGTGTTTGCAGCGGTTCGCATACTTTATTGTGTAGCAGAGTCACCCGGAGGCCTTCCTAAACAAGACTGCTGGCCCGCCCTTAGAGTTTCTGATTAATCGAGGCCTGAGAATCTGCATCTCTAACCTAGTTCCCAGGGGGTGGTGATGCTGTTTATGTTGGGACAGAGTGTGGACGACAGAGATCAAGCTAATTTCTATTCATTAGTAGTAAATCCAGATACCCCAAATTATGTCACATTTATGAAATTACAAAATGAAACCTTAAGTAGTTCAGACCCACGGTTCATCCACTTCAATATTTTGTCTGATAGCAGGAAGCATCAGAGAATTGTTTTCTGAGTAGACATTTATCTTCAAGATTACAGGCAGAGCTTAGCATGTGGCTGCTCTCACTGTGTGCAGAGGCCCATCACACTAACAGTGCTCCGGAGTCGCTGTGTTGCTCCCTCTTGTGTTGTGTCTTGGCTGAAAGGTCTCTTTCCCATCAGTGTGGTTTGGATGACTTTTTTCCGTCATGCATCACCTTCTCCAAACCAAAGTGCATCTGCCACTTGTCAGTAGGAGCCATTGTACCTTGTTGGGAAGGGAAAGGGTCCTGCTGGTGCATGCCAATGAATCATGAGGGCTTCTATGCAATCAGGAAAGACTTAATGGAACTGAGAAAGTCCGGAGAAGACTGCTAAAAAAAAGAAACCCAATAAGGAAATCATGTGTTTTTCTTTATTGCCTTTAGCTAGTCATAGGATGAGCCCTTTACAGACGGCCTTCCACCTGCCCCTTCTAGACATCCTCACTACGGTCCCATGAGTTATGGTTTGGTTACCTCTCCCCTAGAGGTAATAGTAATGGTCTCAAACTGGTCATTTTAGCTTGGTCTCTTCTAACTCCAAGTACTGTTCAGTAGAACTGAATGTGATTATGAAGATGATTTATGTCCAGTATGGTAACCCTTGCCATGTGTGGCTGTTGAGCACTTGAAATGTAGTTAGTGTTCCCGGCCAGTGTGGCCAAGTGGTTGAGCATCGACCCAGGAATCAAGAGGTCACCGGTTTGATTCCTGGTCAGGGCACATGCCCAGGTTTCGGGTTCAATCTTTAGTAGGGGGCATGCAGGAGGCAGCTGATCAATGATGTTTCTTTCTCATCAATGTTTCTATTTCTCTATCCCTCTCCTTTTCTCTCATTCTAAAAAAAAAAAATCAATAAAAAACATTTTAAAAATAAGAAAATGTAGCTAGTGTGGCTGAGGAATTGAAATTTTTATTTAAATTAAATTAAATTAAAATAGCCACAAGTAGCCAATGGCTACTGTCTTGGACAGCATAGCTCTAGACCATACCATTAACGTACTTGTTTTCCCAAAGCATGTCTCTGTGCATATGACTACATCTGCTCAAACCCTTTCAATAGCTGAAATGACCAGGTTGAATCAAGCATTCAAGACCCTCTGACAATAGGCCTCAACCTACTTTTTTGGGCTTATCATTGACTTTATTAAAATCTATTGAATTACTTGCCTTATTATCTTTAAAATTTTTTTTTGCCTTATTATTTTATTATCTCTGACATTTATCCTGTCCTATTCCTAAAATACCTTATTCTCCTCCCTGCCCCCAGTTTGGACAGAGCAGAGCTCAAATCATATCTCTTCCAGGAGGTCTTCCTCATCCCTCTGGGTTGGGATTATTAACTCCACTCTGTAGGAGATCACAATGGTATTAGGATGTGGTATCTATTTTGGAATCAGAAAGACCAAGTTCAGATCCTGGCTCTGCTATTTACTAGTAATTGTAGGACTCTGAGGACATCACTAAATTCACCAGTAAAATGAATATAATCATTATCAGGAAAATAGTACCTATCTCTTGAGATAATGTGTGAAGAACCTTGCACATGGCAGGCAGCAATAACTGTTAATTCCGTATTTTTTTTTATTTCTTTATTCATTTCAGAGAGGAAGGGAGAAGGAGAGAGAGATAGAAACACCAATGATGAGAGAGAATCACTGATCGTCTGTCTCCTGCACACCCCCTACTTGTGATTGAGCCCGCAACTCAGGCATGTGCCCTTCACCAGAATTGAACCTGGGACCCTTCAGTCCACAGGCCGACGCTCTATTCATTGAGCCAAACCGGCTAGGGCAATTCCTGTATTTCTTATTTCTAAACTCTCAGAGCATCATATTTTTATTTTAGTAAACTGTAGAGTTTTTGTATCCCCAGAGCACCTAGCATTCAGTAAGTGTTTGTGGAACACTAAATTAATTGACCACAAGTGAAACAGTATTCTTTAGTCAGAAACAAATGAAGACCAAGATTACATATGGGAGGAATTTACAAAACTGTGAAAATAAAAACAGACAAACTTACTAAGTCCTAGTCTAGTCTAGTCTGAAAGCCATTTTTTGAATAGAAATGATGTAGATTGAAGACAGTATAATGAAATACTACTTCCCATAAATGAACTCATGGGATATGATACCTCCAAAGGGTACGACAACAGAAAATAAAAATACTTCAGCCTTGGAGGAGAGGGAAATTCTTGGAGGATAAACTAATTTGTGATGGGAGGAGATGAGGGTTTTTGTGTGTGTGTCTTCAGTAACAAGGCTCTTGATACAGAAGTCACACATGGAGGTCCACAGGCCAAATCCAGCCTGCAGAGGTGTTTATTAGATGTGTACTATGGTTTTAAAAATATATACAGTAATTGACAGCATTAAAAGTCAGAAGACTTCACATAAACTCTGGAATTACGGCTTCTCTTGGAGGAGGTCAGATCTGTCATGCTGGGCCCAACATGACCCATGACAACAATTGCTGGCGCTGAGCGGCTGCCGCTGCCCCCTGAGTCCCACTGTTCCCACGGTCCTTGATGTTCACACATTGCCAGCGTTTCACCAACCTGGCCTCAGTGCCACTTTTGGAAACAAAATGCTGGATTTTAGACCCTGGATCCAACCCAGGGTGGCAGTTACTATAATCTCAATATTAGCAGGTTAATTAGGCTTTTTTAGATGCCAGAAAGAGATATATTCTAGTAATGGAATTTTACTGTAAAGTTACATTGTAAAACGAAACAAAACTGGGTCAATATTGCTATAAGGGGGGAGGGGAAATGTATTAATGTACAGTTCTACTTGTTTGTTTGTTTTTCTGTAAAAGACATGAAGTCCTAATTCTCTTAAGTGATACATAGTGAAATACCTCTTCCATCTTTGATATTCCCCAACAACATTCTCACTTCTTTATAGAATTTGTGATTTTTAGTTCATATGTATTATATAGCACACCAGTGATACCCAGCGCTTTAAGGGAAAAAATACAATATGTAACTATAGCCCAATTATTTATTTTTCTAAAACCTCAGTTTTATCACCTCTAAAATGGGGATAACAGTAATGCTTGGATTATTGTGGGAATTAAATGAAAAGAACTCATGAAAAAAATTTATTTTCCTCAGTTGCAAGCTCAATCCCTGGCCCTGCTCAGGGCTTGTGCAGGCGGTAACCAATTGATAAGTCTCTCTCACATCAATGTTTCTCTGTGTGTATGTGTGTCTCTCCCCCTCCCTTCCACTCTCTCTAACAAAATCAATGGAAAAATATCCTCATGTGAGGATTAAAAAAAGAGAACTATTTATATAATCTACATACTTTGTGTTTACCTATATATTTTATAGCTATTATAAAACTGCAGTGTATTATGCAAATGCAAGGTATCAATCATATATATATGAATATATATAATAGAGAAATATACTAATTAACTAGGGTGCCGTAATGGTTCAACCAGATAGGAGGAGGTTGCGCACGCAGCATTGGGGGCAGGGTGGCAGGGGCCTCTGTGCACCTGCGGCTGTGGCTGCTTCAAAGGCCGGAGAGGGAGGCAGGGCTGGATCAGCAGTGGCTGTGGCTGCTGCAGGGCCGGACCAGAGGGTGGGCAGCACCACACAATTTTGAATCATGCGCTGGACTTCTAATATATATATCTACACTAATAAAAGACAAAGATGCTAATTGACCATACCATCGCTACTCCCATCAGCCAATCAGAAGAGTATGTAAATCAACCCAACAAAGATGGCCGTTAAATTTGTATACTGTAGGCGGGGCGGCACAGCATGAGCCACCGCCTGGCCCGCCGCCATCCGGGCCTGCCATCTGTGACCCAGCACAGGATCCGGGCCTGCCCTCTGCAACCCAGGGAGTGGGCCTAAGCCAGCAGGTGGTTATCTCCCAAGGGGTCCCAGAGTGAGAGGGCACAGGTCGGGCTGAGGGACCCCCCCCCCGCCAGTGCACAAATTTTTGTGCACTGGGCCTCATATATATCCTATCTAATAAAGAGGGAATATGCTAATTGACTGCCCCGCCCTCAAAGATGGCGGCGCCCACAGCCAATAAGAAGGGAATATGCCAATTGACTGCTCTGCCGTCAAAGATGGCAGCACTCACATCCACAAGATGGCGGTGCCCAGTCCCCTCAGCCCCCCAGCCACCCAGGGCTGGCCCAAGGCCCAGGCAAGCCTTGGATGGTGGCTGCCTAGCCACCACAGCTGTCCGAGGCTCAGGTAATCAGGGCCGGCCAAGGCTTGAACTACTGGCAGTGGCAGCAGCAGAGGTGTGATGGGGTGTAGTTCCCCTGAGCCCAAGACCCAGGTAAGCAGGTCTGGTCAAGGCTTGCGCTATCAGCAGTGGCAACAGCAGAGGTGTAATGGGGGCGTCGCCTTCTCCTGAATGCTGGGTCGCCTCCTGTCCCTGAGGGCTCCCAGACTGTGAGAGGGGGCAGGCCGGGCTGAGGGACCCCCGTCCAGCGCATGAATTTTCATGTACCAAATCTCTAGTATATATATATTTTAGAGGCCCAGTGCATGAATTTGTGCATGGGTGAGGTACAACCAGCCCACCCCAAAGAGGGCCAATCAGGGTCAAGCCGGTGCTGGGGGAGGGGATGTGGGAGGTAGGCCAGCCACACCCCTAATTGGGGGGGGCACTCAGGGGCAGGGCCGGCCAGAGGGAGGGGCCTGGAGAAGACCCACTGAGCTGGAGCTGAGCATGGGCTCCAGGCTCCCCAGGTTCCTCCCCAGCAGTACCCTCCAGCCTGGCACACCGGGCGGCTGTCGCTAGAGCCGGGACTCGGAGAGTGAAGGAGTTGGCCCATGCCGAGAGGGACCCACAGGTGGCCAGGCCACGTCTCCCCACCCCCACTTCTCAGCCTCGCTCGCATGGATTGGGCCAAAGCCTGCTGCCCAAGACTGGTGCCATGTGGGGAGGGTCGCCGCAGGGAGAAGGGCACCCTGACCTGCCAGCCTTGGTGATGATCATCTTGGTGCCCAACTGATTAAATTTGTCCCACAGAGCCTTCATCTCAAACTGCACGCTCACGCTGGCCACCTACACGTTCTTTACCAGGGACCACCACCAGTGCCTTGGCAATGGCCACGCATGAACTAAGGAACCAAAGACTGAGTTTCCTTTGAAGTGGGTTCCACCGGTAGCCAGCTGGTAGCAAGGCCCCTCACAGGCAGCTGCCTTCCTCACAAGCTTGGTATGCTCTGAGCTGGTCCATTTCTGGTGGTGCCGGGTCCTGGACTGCTCATTGGGCAGCAAGTCCACAGGGTTTCTCTCTGCCACCTTCCTGGCCTCCCCAGCAGTACCCTCCAGCCTGGCACACCGGGCGGCTGTCGCTAGAGCCGGGACTCGGAGAGTGAAGGAGTTGGCCCATGCCGAGAGGGACCCACAGGTGGCCAGGCCACGTCTCCCCACCCCCACTTCTCAGCCTCGCTCGCATGGATTGGGCCAAAGCCTGCTGCCCAAGACTGGTGCCATGTGGGGAGGGTCGCCGCAGGGAGAAGGGCACCCTGACCTGCCAGCCTTGGTGATGATCATCTTGGTGCCCAACTGATTAAATTTGTCCCACAGAGCCTTCATCTCAAACTGCACGCTCACGCTGGCCACCTACACGTTCTTTACCAGGGACCACCACCAGTGCCTTGGCAATGGCCACGCACTGGCCCCGGGGTGGTGGCCCCTGCGGCTGGTGCGTCATAGTGACTGGTTGTTCCAGTCATTCCACCATAATGGTCGCTGGGCTTTTATATATAGAGATATGATTTTTACCATATATATATATATGTTTTTTTATATTTATGTAGAAGAATTTTATTTATTTATTTACCTATTTATGTGACATCAGAGAGGAAAGGAGAGGGAGAGAGAGATAGAAACATCAATGATGAGAGAGAATCATTGATTAGCTGCCATTTGCACTGGGGATCGAGCCAAAACCTGGGCATGTGTCCCAACCGGGAATTGAACCATGACCTTTTGATTCATGGCTTGACCTCAACCACTGAGCCACACTGGTGGAACTATGTGGAAGAATTTTAGATTTTATGCCTTTTTTGTTATTAAAAACACAAATGATCAAGAATGGTTCTGTTTTCTTTCAGAAGTGGATTTATATCCATCATTAACTCCTCCTCCTCCTCATTGTCTCCAGAGTTTTAAATCTTAAAGTGGCCCTTAGATATCATTTGGTCCAACCACGTCATTTTATGGACAAGGAAACTGAAACTTATTTTTTAAGAAACTTGCCCCCAGTCAGACAGCTAGTTAGGGAAACAGCCTAGGGCCAGAAGCCCATTCTCCTGAGAACCTGGGCAACGCTTTTTCTGCTACACCATGATGCCGCTAACTGGATACTACGTAGTCATTTCAGAAATATTTGTTAAGGTCATACTAAGTGTCAGGCACTATTCTGGGCTCTGAGAATACAGCCATGAACAGTCAAAGTCCCACCTCTTAGACTTACATTTTAGTATGGGAATCAGACAATGGTCAAATGGATAAGCAGTTGCTAGGAAGAACAGGAAAGGTAAAGGGATAATGATAGGTGTGCTATTCCCATCGAGGAGGTAGAAGACACTGTCTTGACTGACCACTTAACCCTTAGCATGTTTAGTGAAAATTGGTGGTTATACTGACTTTTACCTCATATTCATTTCTCTACAACATACCCGAATATAAAGAAAACTGGGTTTCCTAGCGGGACACCTGGGTTCCAGTCCTGACTCTAATTATTTAACAGTCAAGTCTGTTTAAACTTCTGGGCTTTGGTTTCTCCAAAATGAGACTGATTCTCACTTTGCATTCTTTATAGGCTAGTTGTGAGTATGAAATTATAAAACACATGAGGAAGTTTTATAATACTGCAATGCATTATGCAAATGTAAGGTATCATTATATGGAAATTTTACTAAAGGGGTCTATATTTTTAAAATTGTTTTCTGGCCGAAACCGGTTTGGCTCAGTGGATAGAGCATCGGCTTGCGGACTGAAAGGTCCCAGGTTCGATTCCGGTCAAGGGCATGTACCTGGGTTGCGGGCACATCCCCAGTGGGAGATGTGCAGGAGGCAGCTAATCGATGTTTCTCATCGATGTTTCTAACTCTCTATCTCTCTCCCTTCCTCTCTGTAAAAAATCAATAAAATATATTTAAAAAAAATAAAATAAAATTGTTTTCTGTTTGGTCTGTTTCCACCTGTCCAGGAATGATGCAGCCACCAAGGAGCTATCAGGATTTTGACTCTAGATACAGGGAAAATTCTTACTCGTATGATGTCAAGCGAGATGTGTACAATGAGGAGACCTTTCAACAGGATTACAGGAGGAGGTCTGCCTCCTCTGGGAACTTGGATATTGACATCACCACCTTCAAACACCATATCCAGTGCAGGTGCGTGTGTGTGGTCATTTACCTGCCACCAAGCTGACAGCACCATACCCCTATTTGACTCCTTTTGGTGCCCACTTCTGTCTACCTCCTCTGAATCCCTGGCATCAGAACCCTTAGTTTACAGGGTGATTTCTCTTCAGGTTTTTGGTGTGGTTTTTTTTTTTTGGTGTGTGTGTGCTTTGTTTGTAGCATCTTCTTTTTTAAAAAATATTTTTTTATTTATTTCAGAGAGGAAGGGAGAGGGAGAGAGAGAGAGAGAAACATCAGTGATGACAGAATCATTGATTGGCTGCCTCCCACATGCACTCTAGTGGGGATTGAGCCTGCAACCCAGGCATATGTCCCTGACTGAAACCAAACCCGGGACCCTACAGTCCGCAGACCGGTGCTCTATCCACTGAGCCAAACCTAGGGCATGTAGCACCTTCTTGATTGTAAACTTCTTGGATGTCCCTCACAGCATGTAAGGATGATATTTAGTAAATCCATTGTTTGATTGACCACCATTACCAGTCTCTTAACAACAACAACCAAAAGTAACCATGATGGACTAATTAGTGACAGAGAGTGACATCCTTCTAAACTCATACCCGCTGTGCCCACGCAGTACTTGTGGTCACCAACATGGGACCCACCTCGTGTGATACCCACTGTGACCGTGCAGGCCCTGCAGTTCAGAGGCGCCTCACCTGTTTCTGTGCTGTGAAACTTCTAGCAATCTGGTAAAGCTTATGAACCTCTGCATAATTTCTTTTTACTCTTTTTGTTTCTATTGTGATATAAAACATACTTGTAGCCTGGTGCACAAAATTCATGCACATTAAAAGGGAATTAATTGCCCTAACCGGTTTGGCTCAGTGGATAGAGCATCGGCCTGTGGACTCAAGGGCCCTGGGTTTGATTCCGGTCAAGGGCATGTACCTGGGTTGCAGGCACATCCCCAGTAGGTGATGTGCAGGAGGCAGCTGATCGATGTTTCTCTCTCATTGATGTTT
>NW_006287260.1:1212512-1215771 GCF_000327345.1 Myotis davidii | reverse complement strand
GGGGAAATTTTCCCTTGTTTCTTTGTTATGGGGTGGGGCCACAACATTAGTAACAAAGAAACAGAATTAAAACTTTATTGTGGGGAGCCGCTACAGTGTTTTGGACAGCTTCAAGCCTTGGACTGATGAGAGGGCACAGTCCTCTCATTGCCACGTGCAAGTCCCAGCTTGGAGGGCACAGTCCTCTCATTGCCACGTGCAAGTCCCTCCCAGCACAATTATAGCCAACAGCTACAGCTGAGTACCTGTTTTCAATTATTTTAGGTATATACCTAGGAGTAGCATTGTTGGGTCATGTGGTAATTCTATGTTTAATGTTTTGAGGAACTGCCAGACATTTTTACAGCAGCTACGCCATTGTACATTCACACCAGCAATGTAGAAATATTCCAGTGTCTCTATATCCCCTCCAACATTTGTTATCTATCATTTAAAAAATTATAGACATCCTAGTAGGTGTGAAGTGGTATCTCACTGTGGGTTTTGCTTGTTTGTTTTTTTTTACCATTTCATCATAACTAAATATGATGAACATCTTTTCATGTGCTTCTTGGTCATTTGTGTGCCTTCTTTAGAGAAATGTCTACTTACTTCCTTTGCCCTTTTAACAATTAGGTTGTTTTTCTTCTGTTGTTGAGTTGTAGGAGTTCTTTATATGTTCTGAATGTCAGATCTTTATCAGATATGTAATTTGCAAATATTTCCTTCCATTCTGCAGGTTGTCTTTTTTCTCTGTTGATTGTGTCCTTTGGTGCACAAGTTTTTAATTTTAATGAAATTCAATTTATCTATTTTTTCTTTTGTTGCGTGTGACTTTGGTGTCATATGTAAGAAATTGTTGTAAAATCCAAGATCATGAAGATTTCCCCCTCTATGTTCTTTTAGGAGTTTTATAGTTTCAGCTCTTAAATTTAGACCCTTGATCCAATAATTTTGAGTTAATTTTGTAAGGTGTAAAGTGATGGTCCAACTTTATTCCTAGCTATGTGGATATCCCATTTTCCCAGCACCAGTTATTGAAGATACTATTCTTTTCCCATTGAATGGTCTTGGCCAAAATTTTTTTCAATGCATAAAATACATTTATAATAATAAAAGCATAATATGCTAATTAGACCAAACATCCTTCCAGATGACCTTCCGGACAAAGCCATGGCTGTGAGGGAAGCCCGGGTCCTAGGTGCCAGAGGGAAGCTGGTGCTGGCAGCCAGGGGAAGGAAGGTCTACTCTTGCATGAATTTCATGCATCAGGCCTCTAGTAAAATTTTAAAGGAAACCAGTTTTTCTAAACATAGTTTATCAAAATATGAAAAATCCCAAAATTATGTTATTTAATAATGTGGACCTAGTAGCTATCATAATTTCAAAGTAGTGATGAATATAAATGATATTTTAATATATCTGCAGCAATTTTAATGTAATATGAAAATGTTTGTGATTTCTATTGGTGACAAAATCAAGTTCTGCTATACTACTCTAGTTTGTTGTTAACATTCATAATTTGAAAGAAGTGCTCAATTTCAATTAGGAAGTTAGTAAGTATAATGATATATTTTCTTCTAAATTCACATATCCCATGAATTTTATCTTGAGTCTCAGGGGGCCCATAGACTGATGGTTAGGAACCCTTTTTTTGTGACCTACACCATGATATTAACCCTAATTCCTCAAGCTGCCCTACTCACATTCTGGATTTATCACCCACAATTGGCACGTGTTGGGTGACAAACGAGGAAGGCCTCCAGACAGCCCTCTTGCAGACTTCCTTCTCTCTGAGGCATTCTCCTTTAACCATATCCTGCCTTCTGCAAGTTGCGGTCTTGGATGCCCCTCCCAGTCTTACACCACTACTCTTGTTTTCTCTGCTCCATGATGGGTCAGAATATGTTAAAAGGGGCATTTGGGAGCCACTTTGGCTTTGTCTCTATAAAAGGATAGTCTTATCCTGACTTATCCCGCATTCTAAGCAGGTTCTAACTCTCCTCCCCCTGCCCAGGCCTTGGACATTTAAATCTGACCAGTTCTGCCTCGCATGGGCTTTTATAGCTGTTCTTAGTCCCTACTTCTAAACACACAGTTATATCCACTTCTGAATTTTAACCTGAAAAGCACTGTGGTTAAGAGCAAGGCTGAGAAGCCGGATTGCCTGGTTTTGAATCCCAGTTCTGCTGCTTCCCAGCTGTGTGACCTTAGGTAAGCTATCCAACCCAACTGTGCCTCAGTTTCCTCACCTGTAAACGGTGATGGTAATAGCACCTACTTCATAAGGTGATTGTGAGGATTTACTCATTTTTCTTATTATAGTTGGTATACAGTATTATATTAGTTTCCAGTGTACAACATAGTGATTTGACATTTAGATACCTTACTAAGTCCCCAGGCAACATTACCACAGTATTATTGACTACTAGAGGCCCCAGGATTCATACACCAGTGGAGTCCCTCAGCCTGGCCTGCACCCTCTCACAATCGGGACCCCTCGGGGGATGTCAGACTGCTGGTTTCTGCCCAATCCCCGAAGGGCAGGCCAAGGGACCCCACCAGTGCACGAATGATTGTGCACCAGGCCTCTAGTATGCATATCAGATCTTTGGTTAATCTCTTCCCGTCCTCCCCTCTCCCTCCTTCCCCCTGAGACTCATCAGTCTGTTCCATGTTTCCATGCCTATGCGTTGTGTCTACCCCCTGGTGGTCATTGCACGTCATAGCTACTGGTTGAACAGTTGAACAGTCAAATGGTTGAACTGTCACTTAGGCTTTTATATATATAGATATTCCCCTTCACCTTTTTCACCCATCCCTCTAGTCACCTCCCCTCTGGCAACAATAAGTTTACCTCTGTTTCTGTGAGTCTGTTTTTGTTTTGTTTTGTTTGTTTGTTTCTGTGGGTTTTTTTAAGATTCTACATGCAGGTGAAATCATGTGGTATTTGCCTTTCTCTGTCTGACTTATTTCACTTAGCATAATACAATGTTGCCATGCATATTGTCACAAATGGCAGGATTTCATTTTTTTTATATCTGAGTAATAGTCCATTACATCATGTCTTTATCCATTCTCTATCAATGGACACCTAGGTTGTGTCCATCGTGGCTATCTATATATATAAAAAGTCTAAGAAACTCTTACAATGAAACAATCAGAACAACCGGTCACTTTGATGCACACTGACCACCAGGGGGCAGACACTCTACGCAGAAGCTGCCCCCAGCACACAGGCCCCAATTGTCGATGGAGCCTGCCGGCCAACCTCCTGATC
>NW_006287260.1:1205923-1207950 GCF_000327345.1 Myotis davidii | reverse complement strand
GATCAAGCATGTACCTTGACTGAGAGTTGAACCTTGACATTCAAGTTCATAGGTGAATCTCTATCCACTGAGCCAAACTAGTTAGGGCTGTTTTTGTTTTGTTTTGTTTGTTTGTTTCTGTGGGGTTTTTTAAGATTCTACATGCAGGTGAAATCATGTGGTATTTGCCTTTCTCTGTCTGACTTATTTCACTTAGCATAATACAATGTTGCCATGCATATTGTCACAAATGGCAGGATTTCATTTTTTTTATATCTGAGTAATAGTCCATTACATCATGTCTTTATCCATTCTCTATCAATGGACACCTAGGTTGTGTCCATCGTGGCTATCTATATATATAAAAAGTCTAAGAAACTCTTACAATGAAACAATCAGAACAACCGGTCACTTTGATGCGCACTGACCACCAGGGGGCAGACACTCTACGCAGAAGCTGCCCCCAGCACACAGGCCCCAATTGTCGATGGAGCCTGCCGGCCAACCTCCTGATCTCTCCCCACAGCTGGCAGGCCCTGATCACCTGATCAGGGCCGGGCCCCCAGGCTAAAACAGAGAACTAGGGGTGGGTGGCAGCAAACGCAAGTGACAGGGAAGGAGGGGGAGAGGCGGGGAGGTGGGGAACCTGATTGGCCCTGATCACTGGCCAGGCCTAGGGACCCAACCCGTTCATGAATTTCGTACACCGGGCCTCTAGTTGTAAATAATGCTGCAATGAACATACAATTACATATATCTTTTTGAATGTTTTGTTTCTTTGTTTTCTTTGGATAAACACCCTGAAGTGGAATTGCTGGGTCATATGGTATTTCTATTTTTAGTTTTTTGAGGAACCTCGATACTGTTTTTCATGGCGGCACCAACTTATAGTTCCACTGACAGTGCACAGGATTCCCTTTCTCCACATCCCACCAACACTTGTTACTTGTTGACTTTTTGGTAATATCTATTCTAACTGGTATGAGGTGGTGTCTCACTGTGGTTTTGACTTGCATTTCCCTGATGATTAGTGATGTCGAGCATCTTTTCATATGTCTGTTGGCCATCTGTATGTCTTCTTTGGAGAAATGTCTTTTTATGTCCTCTGTTCATTTTTTAAAAAATCATCACCCAACAATATGCTTTAATTGATTTGGAAGGGAGAGGAAGAAGAACAGAGAGAGACAGAGAAACATTGATGGAAACATTAATCAGCTGCCTCCCTTACATGCCCGGACTGGGGATCAAACCTTCAACCCATGTACATGCCCTGACCAGGAACCAAACCCACAACCCTTTGGTGCACAGGACGATGCTCCAACCAATTGAGCCATACTGACTAGGGCTCCTCTGTCCATTTTTTATCAATTGTAGGGTTTTTTCTTATTAAGTTGTATGAGTTCTTCATAAATTTTTAATATTAACCCCTTATTGGCTATATCATTTGGGAATTCGTATCTTTTCTCATTCAGTAGATTGCCTTCATTTTGCTGATGGCTTCCTTCATGGTACAGAAGCTTTTGAGTTTGACGTAGTCCCATTTGTTAATTTTTTTCTTTAGTTGCACTTGCCCAAGGGGACAAAACATATATTACTAAGACTGATGTCAAAGGGTTTATTACAGTAAAACCTCAATTTTGTGAACCTCCATTTAACAGATAAAATTTCCAGTCTGTATGTCGTATGTGAAAACTAACACCCTATTAATTTAAAAATGCTTTTAACCAAGATTTGCTTATACTTATTTTTTAATTGTATTTTATTGTTTAAAGTATTACAAACAGTAGTACATATGTCTCCTTTTTTCCCCATTGACCTTCCCCTGACCTCCCCGGCACATGCCCTCACCCCACCCCTCCAATGTCTTGTGTCCATTGGTTTTGCTTATATGCATACATACAAGTCCTTCAGTTGATCTCTTACCCCGCCCCCCAACACTCCCCAGCCTTCCCACTGTAATTTGACAGCCTGTTCGATGCTTCTCTGCCTCTGTAACTATCTTTTTGTTTATCGTTATAATAGTCTTAATTATCAATACATGAGTGAGA
>NW_006287260.1:1199027-1205181 GCF_000327345.1 Myotis davidii | reverse complement strand
TAGAATTTTCATGGTTTCCCGTCTTACATTTAAGTCCTTTAGCCATTTTGAGTTTGTTTTTGTGTATGGTGTAAGTTGGTGATTTAGTTTTGCTTATACTTAAGAGGTTTTTGTTTTTTTAAACCTCACCCAAGGATATTTTTTTGTTGATTTTTAGGGAGAGTGGAAGAGAGAGGCAAAGACAGAAGGAAACATTGATGTGAGAGAAACACATTGATTGGTTGCCTCCTGCATGAGCCCCAACCAGGGTTCAGGCTGGGGAGGAGCCTACAACCAAGTACATGCCCTTGACTGGAATTGAACCCAGGACCCTTTGGTCTGCAGGCCAGTGCACTATCTATCCACTGAGCCAAACGGGCTAGGGCTATATTTTGTTATTAATTCACTTTTATTTTAAACAAATTTTAGCAAAAAAGCCATATGTTGAAAAAACACTGTAGTAATTTCACTGACATAAATAAATATGACATATCAGCAACTATAGTCTACATATTTAAATTCAAGAGTCACCACTTGTAAGCAGTGTTTGGTGAATGATTAGTCAGCGTGTGATCACATCGCTTCCAGAGTGGTAATTGATTCTGTTTTTCCATGGTGTGACTTTCTGCAGCAGATTTTTGTTTGTTTATTTGCTTAGATTTATATTTTATTAATTTCAGAGAGGAAGGGAGAGGGAGAAAGAGATAGAAACATCAATGATGAGAGAGAATCATTGATCGGCTGCCTCCTTCATGCCCCCCACCCCCACCCCCCACTGGGGACTGAGCTTGAAACTTGGACATGTGCCCTGACTGGGAATCAAACCATGACCTCCTGGTTCATATGTCAGGCATAATTTGTCAATTTCCTAACATACACGTTTGGAAAACCTACTTTATTACATAACAGACTTTTGGCTTTAACAGACATCCCTTGCCCAAACTAGTTGTTATATACCAAGGTTTTAATGTACCTATATAATTTCTCCATTGTATATTCTTGCCTCCTGTCATAGATTAATTGACCATATAAGTGAAGGTTTATATCTGGGCTCTCTATTCTGTTTCATTGATCTGTGTGTCTGTTTTTGTACCGGTACTATACTGTTTTGATTATTATGGTCAAATCAGGAAGAACGATACCACAAACTTTCTTCTTTCTCAAGATTACTCTGATTATACATGGTATTTTATGGTTCCATATAAATTTTAGGATTATTTGTTCTAGTTCTGAGAAGAATGCTATTGATATTTTAATAGAGGTTGCACTAAATCTGTAGATTATTTTAGGACATTTTACAGACATTAATCCTCCTAATCCATGAGCATGATATAGCCTTCCATTTTTTTGTGTGTCCTCTTCAATGTTTTATAGTTTTTAGAGTATGGGTCTTCACCTCCTCGGTTAAATTTATTCAATTTTCTCCTTTTTGATGCAAATACAAATGGGATTGTTTTCTTAATTTCTTCTTCTGGTAATTTGTTATTACTGTATACAAATACCACAGATTTTTGGAATTAATTTGTATCCTGTTACTCTACTGAATTTATTTATTTATTCTATTTTTTTGGTAGAGTCGTTAGGGTCCTCTCTATATAGTATTATGTCATCTACAGATAGTGACAGTTTTACTTCTTCCTTTCCAATTTTGATGCCTTTTGTATCTTTTTCTTGTCTGCTGTGACTAGGACTTCCAGTACTATATTGAATAACAGTGATGGGAGCAGGCATCCTTGTCTTGTTCCTGATCTTAGAGGAGAAGCTTTCAGCTTTTCACCAATAGTATGATGTTAGGTGTGGGTATGTCATATATGGCCTTTATTATGTTAAGGTAAGTTTCCTCTATATCCACTTTGTTAAGAGTTTTTGTCATAAGTGATGCTGAATTTTGTTGAATGCTTTTTATGCATCTATCGAGATGATTACATGATTTTCATACTTGCTTTTGTTGATGTAATGTATAACATTGATTGTTTATAGATATTGAGCCATCCTTGCATCCCTGGGTTAAATCTCACTTGATCATGGTATATAATCTTTTTAATGTATTGTTGAATTCAGTTGCTAGTGTTTTGTTGAGAATTTTCACGTCTATTTATCAGGGATATTGGCCAGTAATTTTCTTTCTTTCTTTCCTCCTCCTCCTCCTCCTCCTCCTCCTCCTCCTCCTGGTAGAATTCACCAGTGAAGCTGTCTGGTCCTGCACTTTTGTTTCTTGGGAGGTTTTTTTTATTATTATTACTGCTTCAATTTCATTGCTAGTAATTGGTCTGTTTAGGTTTTCTCTTTCTTCCTGGTTCAGTCTTGGAAGCTTGTATGTTTCTAGAAATGTATCCATTTCTTTTAGGTCGTCCAATTTGTTGGCATATAACTGTTCATAGTATTCTCTTATCATCCTTTGTATTTCTGTGGTGTTGGTTGTAACCCTTTTTTTCATTTCTGCTTTTATTTATTTGTGCTCTCCCCCTCTCTCTTGTTTTATTGATGAGGAGGACAAAGGTTTCTCAATCACCATGCAAATAAAAAGAACTGTATATGTGGAGGTTTTTAGTTAAACAAAACAAAACAAAAAAACCAACACCTCACAATCTTTTAACTCCATCTCTTCCTTTCTGCAGCAAATCTAATCTCTCTTCCCATTTTCTCCCTCTTAGTTAGCAACTGCAAACACACCCTTCCTTGTCAAACTCTCCCATTTGCTGTCACATTGACTTACATTCCTCATTTTTAAGCTACAATTTCAATGTCTATTCCTGTAACACCCTCCTTGATTTTCTTCAGTTTTAGATCCTCATTATTCCCTCTTCATTTCGTTTTGCCATGCGAAAGAACGTTGATGACTTGGCCGACGGTAGCTAGTCTTTTGCCAAGTGGCACATGGAGAGGAGGAGAGGAGGGCAGACCGGACTTGGAGAAGAAACAGATTGTCCCAGTGCCATGCTTTACGCACCCCCATAGAAGGACAGAGCACCTGCCTAACACCCAGGGGCTCTCGTATGAATAGCACTATGATGCTCCTTTCAAACCAATGGTCTTGCTCTTGGCTCCTGAGCAGAATGTGACAGCTGTCGATAGGAAATGTGGCAGCAATCGAGTGGACAGAACACTGAACTAGGCATCAGGAGACCTGGTTTCTAGCCCCAGCGCTGCTCACACTTACTACTGTGACTTTGGGGAAGTCACTTACACCTGTTTGGCCCTCAGGGGTAGTAATGCTCGTGAAGTTGTGAGAGTCAAACATACGTTAGTTAAATTACTTCTCTTCTGAGCATACATGTTAGCCGTGCCACAGTCAAATCCCAGTTATCCAACTACAGCTCATACATGAAAAAATCTTCATACTCTTTGCTTTCAGCCCCTACTAAAATGTAAGTAGCAGAAAGCCATGTAAAACCAAACTAGTTTTACTGAGCAATTGATTGATGGTGGTCATTCTTCTGTTTTAGATGATCTAAAGGTTAAAATAGGTTTTCTCAATTTCAGTATCGTTGACATTTTGGACCAGACAATTGTTTCTTATAAAGAGCTGTTCTGTACATTTTAGGGTGTTTAGCAGCATCCCTTGCATCTACCCACTCGATGCCCATCATGATAATAAAAAATGTGTCCAGACATGGCAAAATGCCCCCTGGGGAACAGAATTACTTCTGGTTAATATCTCCTGGATTAAAGGATGACAGTCTTTATTTTACTGCTTTTTATTTACATGGCTAACTCCCTAAATATGGTAACTTCACATTCTATATTTTCTATACATTTCTACATATTATAGGTCAAAGTCACATAGAGTTAGTGTTCAGTAAAAATTTAGTATATGGGAATGATGTGAATGTGTTAATTGCCCCCCCCCACCATATCAAAAAAACTGTCCTTATCAAAAGAAATCAATAACAGTCCATTTTCCACTGGAAACTTGGTACGTTTATATCTTTCTAAACATCCAATAAAAACACAGACTTGATTTATACTCTGGACTTATAAGGCTTAGATTTTGTTAAATGTATGATAATGGCTCTCAACTGGAGGCGATTTTGTCTCCCAGGGAACATTTGGCAATGTCTGGGGACATTTTTGGGTGTCACACCCGGGAGAGGGGGCATCTAGTGCGATGTTGCTAAACCTCCATAATGCAAAGGACAGCCTGACCAAGAATTACCCAGTCCAGTATATCCAAGCGTTGACAGTGCGAATAAGGAACTCTGTTGTGTGGGAAGAATTACGTACCGTGCCTTTTCGTGGCCATGTGGGCTTTGTCTTTGGAGAACTAACCAAGTCTCTGTTCTTCTTTCTCACAGCTGCTCATGGGACAGGTTCCTGAATTGCATGATTACAATCTTTCCCTTCCTAGAATGGATGTGTTTGTATCGATTCAAGGAATGGCTTCTTGGAGACTTACTTGCAGGTATAAGTGTTGGCCTCGTGCAAATTCCCCAAGGTAAGGAAGATACGAAGCCTTTTCACCCACAGACTTACCTTACCTGCCAGATGTGTAACTCAGGATGGTTCCAAAAGACCCAGTGTAGTTTGGGACCCTGAATACTTCCAAGAGTATCTGCAAGGCCCATTCATGGCCATATTTTGCTTAACTAGTCATTTCATACTCACATGACTACATTAGACTTTATGGCATTGGTTTCACTTAGAAAGGTGAAGAGTATGAAACATAGCATGCGAGCACCTCTTCACCGAGTCACGCACACAGTCCAGGGGCGACTCTTTGGTCTTCTGAATGGCAGATTGAAGATAAGATCATGCAGATGGATAGGGAGCTCGCTGGGCTTAGAAGCCTCATTTCCCAAATAGGAACCAACCTCTCTTGCCATTTTCTTTAACTCTTGCTTCCAGGGTCCCACAGGTGCCATGCCCAGTTATAAGATCACTGTGCTCAGGAAGCCGAAGCTAGGGCTTCCCATTGGATATTCTCTTTCATTCAGTCCTCTTGGTCCAGACGGAGTATACTAATCAGGCTCATTTTACATTTTTATTTTTGTTGTTGTTGTTAATCCTCACTGGAGGATATTTTTTTCTCCCTGATTCTTAGAGAGAGTGGAAGGGAGGGTAAGGAGGTGGGAGAGAGAGAGAGAGAGAGAGAGAGAGAGAAAGAGAGAGAGAGATCAATGTGAGAGAGACACATCAATTGGTTGCCTCCCACATGCATCCAATCCGGGCCAGGGATCAAACCTGCAACCCAGGTATGTGCCCTTGACCAGGCCAACACTCTAACCATTATGCAACACCGGCCAGGGTGAATCAGGTTCATTTTTACTATATAACCAATGTTGGCTGGTAACACAGCTGACATTCCACTGTTATCAGGTTTAAAAAACAACAACACATGGAAAGTTAACCCAAGATCAAATTTATCTACAGAGAAAGGGAAAGGATTTTGTTAATCTTTTACTCATGGTGGTTCACAGATCCCTACACAGACTTTAAACACCTCTGTTTCTCTGTTCTTCAACCAGGCAGGATTGAAGCTTGTGACTAACTGTACAGGCTGTGCCTAGCACAGAAGAGACCAACAAAAGGCCAAGGGGTAGCTTTCTGACACAGCTGTTAGTTGAGGAAAGGGATCCTTTAAAAAAAAAATCATCATCCAGTAACATTGGCTTTTTTCCTTTTGGTGTAAGTTCTGTGAATTTAAACACATATGTAGATGTATGTAACCCCCACCACAATCAAGATACATAACAGTCCCATCAGCCCAAATCTCTGCTGTGCCACCCCTTTTTAGCCACATCCTCCCCTTACCTCTAACGCAACCCCTGCAATCACCGACAGGTTCTCAGTCACCAGGTCCTGTCTTTTTGAGACTATCGTATAAATGGACTCATCTCGTATGTCACTTTTGAAGGCTGGCTTCTTTAGTTCGGCATTAGGTTTTTGAAATTATTGCAAATGGTTATGTGCATCAATACTTTGTCCCTTGTCGTTGCTGAGAAATATTTTACTGTATGGCTGTACCACAGTTGGTTTATCCATTCACTTGTTGATGGACAATTTGTTTCCAGTTTTTGGCCGTCACACATAAAGTTGCTATGAACAGTCATGTACATATTTTTGTGTGAACATGTTTTCATTTCTCTCAGGTATTAAATACCAAGGAGTGGTATTGTTGGTCATATGGTAAAGTGTATGTATGTGTGTGCGTGTGTGTGTGTGTGTGTGTGTATGT
>NW_006287260.1:1182552-1197959 GCF_000327345.1 Myotis davidii | reverse complement strand
TGATTGGCTGCCTCCTGCACACCCCCTAGGGGATTCAGCCCACAACCCGAGCATGTGCCCTTGACCAGAATTGAACCTGGGACTCTTCAGTCTGCAGGCCGACACTCTATCCACTGAGCAAACTGGCTAGGGCTGGTAAAGTATATATTTAACATTATAGGAAACTGCCAAACTGTTTTCCAGAGTGGCTGTACCTGCCATTTTACATCTCCACCAGCAATGTATGAGAATTCTAGTTCCTCCACACTCTTGTCATCACTTGATATTGTTAGTATTTCTTCATTAAACTGTCTACTTGAAATAATTATAGATTTAAATGCACTTGTAAGAAATTACAGAGCAATCCCTGTATCCTTCACCCGCTTTCCCCAATGGTAACAACTTGCAAAACTATAGTTCAATCTTACAACCAGGTTATTGGTGTTGATACAATAAAAATACAGAACATTTCCACCTCCACAGGGACCCCTCTTGTTGCCCTTCAATGATCACCCCCAATTGCCTCCTGTCCCCATTCCCTCCTCAGCTTCTAGCAAACACTAGTCATATATATGCAAACCTTTGGGGTTGGCTTTTCAGCATCTTAAGTCTCTGGAGATTCATCTAGGCCAGTGGTTCTCAACCTTCTTAATGCCACCACCCTTTAATACAGTTCCTCATGTTGTGGTAACCCCCCATTTCATTGTTACAAATTGAACATAATTAAAGCATAGTGATTAATCACAAAAACAATATGTAATTATATATGTGTTTTCCGTTGGTCTTAGGTCACCCCTGTGAAAGGGTCGTTCGACCCCCAAAGGGGTCGCGACTCACAGGTTGAGAACCACTGATCTAGGCAGTTGTGTGTATCCATAGTTTATTCCCGTTTTGTTTTGTTTCTTGCCAAGTAGTATTCCATGGTATGGATGTACCACAGTTGGTTTAAACATTCACCCTCGTAGGACATTGGAATTGTTTGCAGCTTTTGGCTGTTACAAATACAGCTGCTATGGACATTTGTGTGTAGGTTAGTGATCATAGTCCTCATTTCTCTGGGATAAATATCCAGGAGTGTAATTATTGGAATGTAGGGTAGTTGCATGTTTAATTTTTTAAGGACATGCCAAGCTGTTCTCCAGAGTGGTTGTGTCATTTGATATTCCTACCAGCAATCTGTGAGGGATCTGATAGCTCTGCATCCTCACCAGCATTTGGTGTTGTCACTACTTTTTACTTTAGTCATTCTGATAGCTTGTAGTGAGATCTCACTGTGGTTTCAGTTTGCATTTCCCTAATGGCTATGGATGTTGAACAACTTTCCATATGGGAATTTTCCATCTATATATTTTAATAAATGGCTCTTCTTGTATTTTGCTCAGGTTCCAATGGGATTGTTTGCATTTTCACTATTGATTTTTGAGAATTATTTATATACTGGAGGCCCGGTGCATGAAATTTGTGCAGGGTGTGTGTGTCCCTCAGCCCAGCCTACAACCTCTCCAATCTGGGACCCCTCAAGGGATGTCTGACTGCTCGTTTAGGCCAGATCCTACTGGGATCTGGCCTAAACAGGCAGTCAGAAATCCCTCTCACAATCCAGGACTGCTGGCTCCCAACCACTTGCCTACCTGCCTGCCTGATTGCCCCTAACCGCTTCTGCCTGCCAGCCTGAACACCCCCTAACCCAGTGGTTCTCAACCTCTGGCCCTTTAAATACAGTTCCTCATGTTGTGACCCAACACTCAAATTATTTTCATTGCTACATCATAATGGTAATGTTGCTACTGTTATGAATCGTAATGTAAATATCTGATATGCAGGGTGGTCTTAGGCTACCCCTGTGAAAGGGTCATTTGACCGCCAAAGGGGTCGTAACCCACATGTTGAGAACCACTGCCCTAACCACTCCCCTGACAGCTTGATCGACGCCTAACTGCCCTCCCTGCAGGCCTGGTCCCTCCCAGCTGCCCTCTTTTATAGGCCTGGGCCCTCTCAACTGCCCTCCTCTGCTGGCCTGATCACCCCCAACTGCCCTCCCCTGCTGGCCATCTTGTGTCCACATGGGGGTGGCCATCTTTGACCACATGAGGGTGGCCATCTTGTGTGTTGGAGTGATGGTCAATTTGCATATTACCTCTTTATTAGATAGGATTTTTTATACTAGTTCTCTGTCAATGTGTTTTGCAAATATTTTCTTCCAGCCTGTAGCCTGTCATTTTTTTGTATGTGAGTGTGTGTTTAAATTCTCACCTGAGCATATGTTTATACTAACTTGAGAGAGAGGAAGGGAGAGCAAGAGAGAGAGAAACTTCAATGAGAGAGAGAAACATTAATCAGTTGCCTCCATGCATGCTCTGACCCAGGATCGAGCCCTGTCTGGGAATCGAACCCACAATCTTTGGTGTAGGGATGAAGCTCTGACTGACTGAGCCACCTGGTCATACCTGTAGCCTGTCTTTACAAAATATTTAAAGAGAAACATTTTTTATTTTGATGAATCCTAGTTTTCAGTGTCTTTTATTTTAGCCATTCTAAGAGGTTTGTAGTGGTATATGATCGTGGTTTTAATTTGCATTTTCCTGATTGCTAATGAGGTCAAACATCTTTTTATGTTCTTATTTGCTGCCCTCATATTCTCTTTGGTGAAATACCTGTTCAAGTCCTTTGCCCATTTTTAAAATTGGAATTTTGGTTTTCTTATTGTTAATTTTTGAGAATTCTTTATATATTCTGGATTCAAGTTCTTTCTAGATATGTGATTTGCAAATACTTTCAGTCTGTAGCTTATCTTTCATTCCTGACAGTTTATTTCACAGAGAAAAAGGTTTTAATTTTGATAAAGTCCCATTTTTTTCTTTTATAGATTGTGCTTTTTCTATCATATATTGGAACTATTCACCTAAATCGAGGTCACAACACGTTTCTCCCATGTTTTCTTCTAAGTCTTATAGTTTTATGTTTTACATTAAGATCTATGTTCCATCTTTAGTTGATCTTTGTATAACATGAGGAACATAGGTCAAGATTATTTTTTGTTGCATTTTCAGCATTATTTTTAAAGAAGACTATTCTCCATTGAATTGTTTTTGCACTTTTGTCAAAGATCATATAGCCATGCTTTTGTGGGTCTATTTCTGGACTCTCTATTCTGTTCTATTGATCTATGTGTCTATCCTTTGCCAATGACGTATCTTAATTATTGTGCCGTTATAGTTAGTCTTACAATTGGATAGAGTGATTCCTCCAACTTTGTTCTTTTTCCAAAATTGTTTTAGCTATTCTTCCATATAAACATTTTGTTTATATCCACACAAAAAAATTCTACTGAGAGATTTTGATAGCTGTTGCATTAAATTCATAGATCACTTTGCAGATAATTATGTTGAGTTTCCAATCCATGACCACAGTATGTCTCTTCATTTATTTAGATCTTCTTTGACTTCTTTCATTAGCATTTATAGTTTTCAGCTTACAGATCTTATACATATTTTGTTAGATTTATACCTATTTCATTTTTGAGGAAATATTGTATGTGATAATTAAAAACAATTTTGGTTTCCAGTTGTTCATTGTTTGTATATAGAAATGTAGTTGGTGTTTATGTGTTCACCTTGTATCCTGCAATTCACTTAGTAGTTCTAAGAATCTTTTTTTTTAAATATCTTTTTATTGATTTCAGAGAGGTAGGGAGAAGGAAAGAGAGAAGCATTAATGATGAGAGAGAATCATTGATTGGCTGCCTCCTGCACACCCCACACCGGGGATCGAGCCTATAACACCAGGCATGTGCCCTGACGGAGAATCGAACTGTGACTTCCTGGTTCATATGTTGATGCTCAACAACTGAGCCACACCAGCTGGACAGTTCTAAGAATCTTTTGTAGATTTCCTAGAATTGACTACATTGACAATCATGTTGTCTGTGAATATAAACAGTTGTGTTTCTCTCTTTCTATTCCAAATGGGTATTGTTGTTTTTTACTTTTTCTTGTTTATTGTGCTGGTTAAAACTTCCAGTACTATGTTGAATAGGAGTGGTGAGACTAGGAATTCTCGCCCTGTTCCTGACCTTAGGAGGAAAGCATTCACTATTTTACTAAACTACATTGTTAAGAAATATGTACACTGGTGCTAAAACCATAAAGAAAGCTAAGAGACTATTATCACAAAAGTCAAAATAACAGATACCTGTGTGGGAAGAAATGGAGTTGTGATCAAAGACCTAGACGGTGGTAACATGGGTGTTTGTTTTATAAATATTTATTAAGCTCAACACCAATTTTAATGCACTTTCTATGTGTATATTATATTTGACAATAAAAATGGGGATTACTAAATTAATTATCAAAACCATTACTAAATTAATTACTAAAAAAGTAATTAAGACAGTGTGGTTTTGCAGAGATAGACAATTAGGCCAATGCAACAGAAAAGAATTACACATTTATAAGTTGCATGGTTTATATCATATGTGTCACAATAGAAACAGACGTTTTCATAAATTGTGTGAAACAATTGGACTCTTGTGTGAAAAGACAGACTTCTATCTCCCACCATACACAAAAATCTATACCTGGAAGATTAAAGATCTAAATGTTAAAGGTAAAGCAATAAACATTTTTTGGGTCCTGGCCAGTTTGACTCAGTGGATAGAGTGTTGGCCAAAGTGTCCCGGGTTCTATTCTGGTCAAGGGCACGGACCTTGGTTGCAGGTTCCTCCCCGATGTGGGCCCTGGTCTGGGCTCATGCAGGAGGCAACCAATCAATGTGTTTCTCTCACATCGGTGTTTCTCTCTGTCTTTCCTTCTCTCTCACACTCTCCCTAAAAATCAATGGAAAAATATCTTTGGGTGAGGTTTTTAAAAAAGAATAAAAGCAGTCTTGTAAAAAACAACAACAAATTTCCACTAGCCTAAAAGGAAAAGACAAATTGAGTTAAATAAAAGATTGAAGTAAGTAAAAGTTAAGAACTGTTCATTCCAAGACACCATGAAGATTGAAAAGCGAACCACAGAACGGGAGAGAGATTTGTAACAATATACCCAACAAATGACAATCTGTAACATACATACTCCTACAAATCTGTAAGGAACAATGAAATTAATCAACATTATTGGCAGTCAATGAAGTGAAAATTGAAATTGAAATAAATTACACACTAGCTCATACACATTAAAAATTAAAAACCTGACAGTATCATGTGCTAATACAGAGGCAGACAATGAGAACTGTCATTCAATGCTGGTGGGAGTGCAATGTGCACCCATTTAGAAAACATTTTGGCATTTTCTGGTAAATGCCCCTGCAGTTATGCTGCAGGATATATTCTCTCAAGGAACTTATACATCTATGTACCAGGAGATCTGTGTATAAAAATATTCATAGCAGTATAGTCCATGATAGCCCCACACTGGAAACAAAGACAGGAGGAGACAAGGAGAAGGGGAAAGTAGCTTCCTTGAATCCTGGTGGCTCTTTAGTTCTGGTTCCAGTCTCTCATGTGGCTCAGCTGCCCTTTGTACTCTTTTAATAAATTTTCTGTTTTGCTTAAGCTAATCTGAGCAGGTTTACTGTTTCTTGCAATCAATAGAGCCTTGCTTAGAAAAAAATGTGGAAGGGCAACCTATAAATTACAAGAGACTTCAGAAATATATCAATCAATGTGAAGTTCGTATTTGAGCCCCAATGTAAACACAAAGATTGTAAAAGAAAGCACAACATATAATAGCAAATGATTTCTTTAAGATCACCCCCAAACCCCAAACCCACTACCCTTCTGGCTCAAGGTCTCTCATGAGGTTCCAGTCAAGGTGTCAGTCGCCTGAGGCTGGAGGGTCAGTTTCCACCAATGTGTTTGCTGACAGGCCTGGTTTTCTTGCCATGTGGCTGCTTGAGTGTCCTCAGAAGATGACAGCTGGCAGGACCAACTGCTTGTATGGGACCCAATGGGAAATGAAGTGCAGAGCCCCTCGTTCAAAAATTATTCAGAATTTCAAGATGGTCAGAGTAAGGCATGAAGCCAAGTGTGGAAGCTTGTAAGCCAGGGCTCTATATGATTGCATCAGTCACACCCTTGAAGTCAACTCTGATGGCTGGTGACCTGAATGAGAGAGAGAGAGAAAGAAAGAGAGAGAGAGAGAGAGAGAGAGACCAAGACAGAAGCCACAGTCGTCTTGCACCCTAAATCAAAAGTGATATCCTATCATTTTTTGTTGTATTCTACTTATCAGAAGCAACTTATAAGATCCATCCCACACTTAAGGGGTGGGGATCACACAAGGGCATGAAAACCAGTTAGCCATTGCAGATCATCTGAGAGGTCCTCCACCACAAACCATTCATGAGATAAGCAGGGAAACGTGAATACTGGCTGGATATTTGATACTGTTAAAGAACCATTATTTCTTACGCATGATGATGATATTGTAGTTACATTAAAATAGGGTCTTCTTTTAAAGATACATTCTGAAATAGCTACTGATGAAGTGATCATGTCTTTGGATTTGCTTCAAAATAACAGAGTGGGAGGGGAGTTGGTGCATGGGTAAAACAAGATTGGCCAAGAATTGACCATTGTCGAAGGTTTGGTGGATACATGGTTTTCATTATACTCTATTTTTGTATATGTTTTAACTTTTCCATAAAAAACAAAAGCCTTGCTTGTCCAAGACAATAAACCAGCTCAGTGGGCTCACTGGAATGATCTAAGTTGAGTGCCTCAGATTCAAATTTCCTGATTTTCATGGTGCTTTTTAGAAAAGAAAGTATTGAGGAAGGAGCTGAAAGGAGAGATGAGAGTGATGAGCATATGGAAGAGAGACAACACAGACCAACTTGGAGTCAAGTCCGTTCAGTGGGATTCTTGCCGTGCTCTCCAGCGGTGCCTTCAGTCCTGGGGGATTATCGGGGCCTCTGTACGAGGCTGCGTGCCAGTGGGCTGCTTCTGAGCTGCTGGAGGTTGAGGTCTGGTTGCTGCGATGTTTGCTTTCCATGATTAGCATGAAGACCTCGCAGGGAAAGGTGTTTAAGCCTATGATTTAGAACTGAGGTATAAAACCATGTGGTACAACAGGAAGAGAGGCTAGGACTCAAAGGAGACAATAAAAGGTACTAATTAAAGGCTGTATGTCAAGGGATACTAATCCCATGCTCGGCCAGCCAGATACATAGATCATTTTCATTTTAAACATTCTTTACAGTTTTTACTTAACGTGACTTTTAAAAGCCAGGCTACCTTTTCTTACCTAAATTATCTTGCTTTTCAGTCCTGACGTTTAGTTTGCTGTCAAGGCAACTGATCCCTCCTCTCAATATCTCATATGCAGCTTTCACTTCTTCAGTAATTTATGTAATTTTTGGATCATGTCATCAAATGTCTATTGGTGAGTTCAGTTCTGGGACCGCAGGAGGTGGTGAAGTCCCCGCCTCAGTTATTTACCTATTGCTAAGGAACCCACGTTAAAGCTATGTGCAAGGTAGGAAGGAAGGAGACAGAGGATGGGCATTCTAGCCACAGGATTTAGATTTTAGAAATGGAACACTTCTAGTATGTCATGATCAATGTCACCATCAGGCGAAAAGGCCAGAAAGCTATTTCCCAAAGGAATTAAAGGACAGAAGCACTTTCCTTGGTGGAATTACCTGGCACTGGGATCTGAATGCCTCCACCAGAAAGGTCCAGGAACAATTCCGCCAATACTTTGAGTGGATCCATCTTTCCATTGGACCCAGGATAACCAAACTCCATGGGCCCAATTCATAATGATCATTTTCTCACTGTATTAATTTACAATGAGAAAATGCCACCATGGTAATCAAAGCACTTAAATCCATAGGAGGAGCGCTTTCTTTCTCCGAGTCAAACCCATCTACCCTTTTATAGTCAGAAATGCCTGTTATAGGAACCAGGCTAGTTAAAGGTCAGATAATCAGCAAATTTACTAGGTGAACCTGCATAGAAATCAAACTATGAAATGCCCCACCAGTCTCGGAAGGGCATTGCCAACCTTCCCCCAGTGAAGCGCCTTTTCCTGGCCTTCCCCACGAATTATCAACCAAGGCTGATAATTCTGACTGGCATGCTCTTTCTCCAGATGTTTGTTCAATCTGGGACCATCCCATTCTTCTAGCTGTGGAGTGCTGCTCTGCCTTTTCAAAGGACAATAGCACATATTTTTCTAAAATTCATTGTGTCGATTTCACTTTTAAACATTAGAGAGCAATTTCATTCCCACATCCCAAGGCACATTACAATGACTTCCAAAGACTGGTAACAAGAGCTATTAGAGTTTTGTGTCTGTCGGGTAATGTGTTGTTTTCTTTTTTTTTTTAAATCCTCACCTGAGGATATTTTTTCCATTTTCAGAGAAAGTAGAAGGAAGGGGGCGGGGGGACAGGGAGAGAGAGAGAGAGAGAGGGAAGGAGAGAAATATTGATGTGAGAGAGACACATCAACTCATTGCCTCCCACATGCACCTTACCAGAGGCAGGGCGTGAACCCGCAACCTAGGTATGTGCCCTTGACAGGGAGTCAAACCCACAACCCTTCAGTGTGCAGGCCAGTGCTCTAACTACTGAGCACACCAGCCAGGGCTATCAGGTAACTTAAAAGTAAGGTTTGCCTTTGCTCCCGTTGTAGGTTGATGTGAACACTAAATGAAGTTATGTTTGAAACAGGTTTAGCTCAGTGTCATTTTGCACCCAGTCAATAAGTCCTTCCTAAGTGTTAGGTATTATTTTCCTTCTTATTATTACTGTTAGCTTTGTTTTCTGATATATTCACCACCACCTCGCTTTTCATCACTCTACGAGCAGGCGCGGCAGCGGAACCTGACACACATTTCCAGTCAGTTTCTCTCTGCGACCCACACTATGTGCCCATAATGACAGGGTTACACCTGGGCCACCGCGATCTAAATTCTGTGACTGGGTCACAGTTTGTGAGGCCAGAACTCCTTCCCTGCTCTTTCTGACTCTCGATGGCCACTTTCCAGTAAGAAAAGGACAAAAACAACCTAAGCTCATACCTCGATTTTGTCAATAGCTTCAGTTTTCCCGGACTTAAAACCTCACCTTCTGCCTAAACACCTTCTTCATAGGTGCCTTCTTTCTTGTGAGCGCTCTGACGATCGATGTCCTGACGCTGTACCCATTCAACAATGGCCACCTGATCCTGGGAACTTTCCTCAAAGAGGACTTCTCTGACCCCCTCTTCTTCACGGCCTACAACCAGTCCCTGAGTGTGGTGGCATCCACAACGTTCTTGACTGGGGTTATTCAGGTAGGATACGAGTCTCCAAACCTCTGAAGAAGAACTGAATAAAGGGGCCACAAAGAGACCCCTTCCTTTCATTGTTCCCGCTATCCCTTAAGATACCCCAGTGATTTCTTTCTGGAAAACTTGTGGGATCTGTGGATAGACTGTGACAAAACTCCTTTGCCAGAAATCATCAACCATTGATTTTGGGGGGTTTTCTTTTGTTTTTATTATTCAAAACAGCTTTATTTTTTAAAATATATTTTATTGACTTCAGAGAGGAAGGGAGAGGGAGAGAGAGCTAGAAACATCAATGATGAAAGAGAATCATTGATCGGCTGCCTCCTGCACACCCCACACTGAGGATCGAGCCTGCAACCTGGATACATGCCCTGACTGGGAATCGAACTGTTAACCTCCTGGTTCATAGGTCGCTGCTCAACCACTGAGGCACTCCAGCCAGCAAAACGGCTTTATTTTTTTATTTAGCTTTCTGACTCTGTGCTTGTACCTTCAATACTTTCGCAACAGTTTTCCTGATACTGTCACAGACACGTTTAGCACACATGGATTCATGCCAGGCCCTGCTGACATGTTTTTTCATTTTAGATAATGAACTTTAGGTCTCACAGCACAAACTCTGCGAAGTCGGCCGAGGCACATGCCACATGCAGATTTTGGCGCTTCTCCAACCTTCTTGGTGTAAAGGGAAACAATTCTATTACCAGGGGCTAGGGACAGCCTAGTTTTGTTAGAGGCTGTATGGTAGGACAGCCTCCACTGATATGACAAATGCTGGACCATTCTGAGTGCCTGAAGTCACCGTCCCCGGAAGAGGAAAAAGCCATCCACCACTGATTTTGGATGAGACACTAAACATTCTCACCAGTGCCCTCTCTGAGACAAAAGGGTCCTAGGGAAGGCTGGGGAGGGTGGAGGGGCAGGAGGGGGGTGGGTAAGAGATCAACCGAAGGACTTGTATGCATGCATATAAGCATAACCAATGGACATAAGACACTGGGGGGTAGGTGAGGCCAGGGGATTGTCAAGGGCGGGGGGGAAAAAAAAGAGACATATGTAATATTCTTTGTAATATTTTAAGCAATAAAAAAATAAATAAATAAAATAAAAAATAAAACTCTAAGAAATCAAAATGATAAAAAAAAAAGGGGGGGTCCTAGGAACTATGGGCTAGAGTTCTAGTCATGATTTCATGTTTTAAAAATTCCCTTAGCCCAGCTGGCGTGGCTCAGGGGCTGAGCGCTGACCTATGGACCAGGAGGTCACAGTTTGATTCCCAGTCAGGGTATATGCTGGGTTTCGGGAGGCAGCCGGTCAGTGATTCTCCCTTGTCACTGATGTCTCTATCGCTCTCTCCCTCTCCCTTCCTCTCTGAAATCAATAAAAACATATTTTTAAAAAATTTCTTAAGAATAACACTGATAGGCTCAAATGATATATCTTGGGTTAGTAAGCATTAGAGTCAGACCTGAAATCCTTTTTCTGCAGTGACAGGACCACAGCGAAAGCACAATAATATCAATGACATTAAAATATCAGAATTTATTTTTGGCAATGTCTTTCATTTCCCTCAGAGAGTCTACTCTCTAAAGCTAAATCCACCTAACTAAAATCACATAGTCCATATTTATTTCTCTTTCTTCTCAACTACTCACTCTCTAGCTAATTTTCACTCATCTACCCTGGAGCCATCTTTCATTAGGTAAGGATATATTGGGAGCCTGCAAAAGCCAGTTATTACGGTGGGTTGACCCAGGCCTTGACATTTGCCAGCTGTCTGAACATACATTGTCTTACCTTTGTGGGCCTTAGTTTTCTCATGCATGTAATGGGAATAATAACATTTGTTTTGTGGAGTTCTTAGGAAGATTAAGTGAGAAAATGCATGTAAAATACTCAGCCCAGAGCCTGTCACTTAGTATCACTAAATTATAATTACTGGATACAAAGAAGTAAATTTGGTACCTGAACAGAAACCAAAACTTTAAAAGAAGATACAATTCCTGTAGTAAAAAAAAAAATTTAATGTTGTAGGAGAAGGCAAAATAACAGGCAATAAGTCAGTAACGTGTTAAATATCTAAGTGGCCGTGGGCATGTTCTGTCCCGTCCTTAAAGCTTTAGTTTTTTTCATTTAATAAAGGAGGAGACATTTCATTTTCAGGAGGATGGAATAGATGTACTTTTCCCTATTCCCCCAGCTGAGCACAACAGAATATCTTGGAACATTACATATAAAACAAATGTAAGAAGACTCTGGAAGGTGGCGAGGTGGCGAACAGGCCCAGAACCTCAGGACACAGGACCCACACAGAAGTGCGTCCCCTGGGTTTTCTTTCCAGCTCATGTATTTTAATCTTGGTGCTGAAGAGGCCAGGAACCCACAGTACCAACAGGTGCGGACAAAAAAAAAAGAAAAAGACTGAAAACATTTATACAATAACTGATCTACTCCAGACAAACACCAAGAAAAAACAGAATTATGATATCACCACCATTCATATCAGCAAAGGCAAAGCAGGGAGCCTAGATTTCCACCCTCACTTAGCTGTAACGAGGTGCCCACTCAGTCCCAACTGGGGTGTTGTCAGAGAAGGCCAGATAGAGAGCCAGAACTTTCACAGCCACTGGGACGTAAGGAGACAACCTTCCCACACCAGAGAAGGCCTAGTGAAGAGTCAGGTCTTTCACCACGAGGAGAACCCCTTCTGCTGTGATGTCCACGTGGGGAGAAGTAAAGGCATCCTCTCTATCTCAAGCAGGAGAGTATCAGTGGAGGCCTAGTGGGGAGCCAGAACTCCCACTCCCGCCCAGCAATATTGGAGAGTCCCTAGTGTCACAGGTGTTAGTGGAGGCTGGGAGGAGAACCTGGACTTCTACCTCTACCAGGCAATAACAAGGTGGCACCTCTCCTTCCCCTGCCAGCACTTGGTCAAAATAAGCTAACTAAAACAGAAGGTTTAAATAAGATCCAGAGTCTTATAACATAGCACCCCAAATGTGTGATTGAATTGAAAATCACTTGTCAGACCAAAAACAAGGAAAGTCTCAAGTTGAATTTTAAAAGACAATAGAAAGCTCTAGAGGGTTTGGCTCAGTGAAAAGAGCGTCATCCTGGGGACTGAATGGTCCCAGGTTCAATTCTGGTCAAGGGCATGTACCTCAGTTGCAGGCTTGATCCCTGGCCTGGCTTGGGTGTGTGGGAAGGCAACCAATTGATGTTTCTCTTTCTCTCTCTCCCCGTCTCTCTCCCCATCTCTCTCCCTCCCATTCTCTCTAAAAAATCAATGCGAACAATATCCTCAGGTGAAGATTAACAAAAACAATAAAACAAAAAAAGATTCCAACACTGAGTTGACAGAGATTCTAGAACTGGAAAGATTTTAAAGCAGTCATCCTAAAACTTCCTAAATTTGGCAAAATATGTAATCCTATAGGTTGAAGAAGCTGAGAAAATCCCCAAGAAAATAAATCCATAGAAATCCACACCAACACAAATCATAGTCAAACTTCTGAAAACTAAAAAACAGGGGAAAAAATCTTGAAAGCAGTGAAACCCTTTACCTACAGGGGTAAACAACTCAAATGACAGCAGATTTCTTATCAAAACCAGAAGGAAGTGGCACAATATTTCTTGTTCACCGAAAGAAAAGAACTGTCAGTACAAAATCACATGCTCAGTGACAATACCATTCAGGAATGAAGGGACCCCCAGCCAGCACGGCTCAGTGGTTGAGTGTCAACCTATGAATCAGGAGGTTGTGGTTCAATTCTGAGTCAGGGCACATGCCCGGGGTTGCAGGTTCAATTCCTATTGAGGGGCATGTAGGAGGTGGCTGATCAATGATTCTTTTTCATCTAGGGCACATGCCCGGGTTGCAGGTTCAATTCCTATTGAGGCGCATGTAGGAGGTGGCTGATCAATGATTCTTTTCCATCTTCCATGTTTCTATCTCTCTCTCCCTCTCCCTTCCTCTCTGAAATCAATAAAAATATATTTTAAAAAATAACACACAATGTTCTCTGAATTCATCTTATTCCCTGGAATTCAGAGCAACAGAGAAAAAGAAAATATAAGAAAAGAAGAAAGAAAGGGAAGCCAAGACATTTTCAGATGAAGGAAAAATAAGAGAATTTGTCACAAGCATACCCTAAAAAAATAACTAAAGGAAATTTCATAAAAAGAAAGGAAATGATAAAATAGGGAGTCTTGAAACATCAAGAAAAAAGAACAATGGAAAGAGTAAAAATATGGATAAATATGACAGATTTTTCTTGTTCTCTTGGGATTTCTAAATTATGTTTGATGGTTGAAGCAAAATTATAACACTACCTCATGTAGTTAAAAATGTATGTAGAAAAAAATTATGTATATAGAAATATTTAAAGCAATTGTCTTATAAACAAGTAAGGTTTCTATACTTTGCTTGAACTGGTAAAGTGTTGACATCAGTAGACTGTAATAAGTTATGTATATATAATGTAGTATGTAGGGCAAGCACTAAATAAGCTATACAAAGAGATACACTCAAAAAGCAATATCCTCTATAATAATAAAAGTGTAATATGCTAATTAGACCAGACAGCCAAATGACTTTCCGACGTCATTCCGGACATCCTTCTGGACGAAGCTGTGGTGGCAGGTCAAGGCAGAGGCAGTTAGGGGCAATCAGAAGGCAGGTGAGCTGTTAGGGGTGATCAGGCAGGCATGCAGAGTGGTTAGGGGCAATCAGGCAGGCAGGCAGGTGAGTGACTAGGGGTGAGCAGTCCAGGATTGTGAGAGGGATGTCTGACTGCCAGCCTGGGATCGAGGGAAGTTGTTGGTGATCAGGCCAGCATGGGAGTTGTTAGGGGGCGATCAGGCTATCAGGCAGAAGTGGTTAGGGGCGCACAGGCAGGTGAGCGATTAGGAGCCAGCAGTCCTGGATTGTGAGAGGGATGACTGACTGCCAGTTTAGGGGTCCTGGACTGTGAGAGGGCTCAGGCCAGGCTGGGGGACAAACAAACACACACACACACACACACACACACACACACACACACGCTGCCAGTGCACAAATGTTGTGCACTGGGCCTCTAGTAGATAAATAAAAATGGAATTCTAGAAAAGTTATTCTTCAAGTAACCCACAGAAGTCAGGAAAAGGAAAAAGATAAATGAAAACAGAACAAACAGTGCAACATTTACACTAAAGATAGAGATTGATATATTTTCAAATATGCTGTCTACAAGAAACATCAAATATGATATAAACAGGTTGCAAATAAAAGAATGAAAAAATATACCATGCAAATATGAATAAAAGAAAGTAGAATTGACTATATTAATATCAGATAAACTAGACTTCAGAGTTAATAAAATTACCAGAGGTAGGGAGGGACATTATATAATGATAAAAGAATCACTCTACCAAGAAGACATGGCAATTATAAGTATGTGTACACCAAACAACAGAGCTATAAAATATATGAAACAAAACTAATAAAAGTGAAAGGATAAATACACAAATACACAATTACAATTGGAGACTTCAACACTCCTCTCTCAATAATTGATAAAATAACTAGTCAGAAAACCAGCAAGGAAATAATAAAACTCAATACACTATTGACTAACAGGAGTTAAGAGATATTTACAAAACAGGCCATCTAATAACAGAAGAACAGAAATTCTTTTCAATTACTCATGAAACATATACCAAGATAAGCCAGAACCTAAGCCACAAACTAACCTTCATAAATTTAAATGAATTAATATCAAATAACATGTTCTCTGGCCACAGTGGAATCAAAATAGAACTCAATAAGAGAAAGTTAATAGGAAAATCTCCAAATAGTTCGTTACTAAACAACACACTTCTAAATAATTCATAGGTCAAAGAGTAAGTCTCAAGAGAAGTAAAATAAAATAAATACATTAGGGTAAATGAAAAGAAATCATACCAAAAATTGCAGGACACAGCTAAAGCAGTGCTGAGAGGGAAATTTATAGCACTAAAATGCATACAGTAAAAGAAAGGGTCTCAAATTAATAGTCTAAACTCCCACCTCAAATACCTAGAAAAACAAGTGCAAATTAGATCCAAAATAAGCAGAAGGAAGAAGAAAATGAATGAAAATGAAAATAGGAAAGCTTATATACTCATGATT
>NW_006287260.1:1174441-1182484 GCF_000327345.1 Myotis davidii | reverse complement strand
ATTTAAAGAACTCCGAACCAGATGATAAAACTAACATTTATTGCCGTGTTAGTTACTATTCAACACTTTACATGTATTATGTCTTTTGAAAATCATAAGAGCTCCTTTGTGAGGGTGGCTATCACTTTGGTACTCATTTGAAGGAAACAAGGTATAATGGGATTAAATAAATTGCCCAAGGTCACATAGCTAGTAAGATCCCAAACTGGGACTCAGACTCAGAATGCTCTACCTCAAGAATTTGCGCTCTAGATAATTAAAGTGAAAACTAATAATAAAAGTGAAGGGTTGAGTATCAAAAGAAGATGAAACAAAGAAATAATCTTTAGTTGGATTGTGGAGTTGTCTGGGAAGGAAATAACCATTTATTGAGACGTTCTTTCATTCACTGAACATTTAGTACTTGTTTTCTATAAGAAGGCAGGTAGTCTTAATGTCACAGGACAACTCTGGTTGCCTAGAAAACTATGTTAACACAGGCTCTGATACCACATAGCAGCTGGGCACGAAAGAGCTTTATGGTTAAGTATAGATACTTGCCATTTACAAGGTGGGAGGAAAGATGGCTTGAAGACGAGTGATATGTATTTGCATCTGTCACTATGTTCAGATTTGAGCTAAGTGTTTTCCATGTGTTGTGTAATGTAATCCATACAGAAACACTGTGCTGAGTGCTATTCACAATTTACAGGCTAGGAAACTGAGGCTCATGAGAATTTAATTCACTTGTCCAAACTCGCACAGCCAGTGAGTGTCAGACCAGGATTGAAGTCACATTCTCCATCTCCAGGAATCTTGCTCTTTTCATCACACCTCCTAAATAAGGGGAGTTTCACTACACTCTTGAAAGAGGTGATGGACAGATGGGCAGAGATGGCAAAAAAAGGAGGGGTTCATGCATCAGCACAGAAGTAGAAATCAGACATTCACACCAAAGTCAGGAGGCAGATTGGCCTGACTAGAGTAGAGGAGAGTATTGAGTTGTAATGACGGGAGATTAAGGGGGACACACAGCCCCAACTGACAGGAAGCTTTGAAACAAAAAGCTTTTAAAGGTAAAAGGTTTACTTTTCCAAGTTTGTCTTCTGAGCCCTTGTAGTCTAGTGGAAGGTGAGTGGTGACAACAGTGGGCTTCAAGACTTTCCTTTTCCTTTTCCTTCTCTTCACTGGGCTGTGCTAGTTTTCTTAACCTACCCTCTCAAGGGCATTGGGGCCCACGCTTTATCCATCAATTTTCCAACTGTGCTTTTTATTCTAAAAGATGGACACGTATACTGCAAAAAGCTCCAATAACCAAGTATAAATGATAAAGTGTTGCCACCAACTTTTCATCCCATTCCCCAAAGGTAACTTCTGTGAATACTTAGATGTCGCTAGTTTAGACCCTTTGCATATTTAGAAATATACATATATATAATTTATTTTATAATATGTTACATAACATTTAAAATTTGTATCTCTATATTATATATCCATATGTGCATGTAAAATGCAATGTTTTATACATATATGCAGTATATAGATAGAATCCTGAAGACAGAAATTCAGTTGAATCATTCTTAGTAAAGATAAGCGTGAAAGGCCAAGTGTGAGCTGGAACTTGGGTTTTTTTAATTGTCTTTTCCTTTGTAAAAAGCTGCTTTCCTCACAGGGATGTTAATATCTCCCGGAGAGAGTGACTAATGCAAGGCCTCTTTAAGAAGGCAATAGCTTGCCCCTCTCTTTCTCGGCGCTGCCTACGGAGGTGGCGGCCCTCAGACCCCTCGTGAAACCCAAGATTGTCAAAAAGAGGACCAAGAAGTTCATCCGGCAGCAGTCAGACCCATATGTCAAAACGAAGCGGAACTGGCGGAAGTTCAGAGGCGTTGACAATAGGGTGCGTAGAAGATTCCGGGGCCAGATCCTGATGCCCAGCATTGGCTATGGGAGCAACAAGAAGACAAAGCACACGCTGCCCAGTGGCTTTCGGAAGCTTCTGGTCCCTAACGTCAAGGAGCTTGAAGTGCTGCTGATGTGCAGTAAATCTCACTGTGCTGAGACTGCTCACAGCGTCTCCTCGAAGAACCACAAAGCCATTGTGGAAAGAGCAGCCCACCTGCCATCAGGTCGCCAGTCCCAATGCCAGGCTGCGCAGCGAAGAAACTGAATAGACAGATTGTGTACACATTGTACTTATGTTAATAAAATCATTAAATTCTGCCATCTGGCATTTCTGCCCTGGGAAGAAAAAATAAATAAAAAGGCAATGGCTTATTCTGATTAGTCTGTGACTGTTAACCTTAAGTCAACAAGGTCAGTAGATTCTAGGGCAGGATATTAAGCTTAAGTGCTTGCAAAGAAAGAAAGAAGACCCGGCTGGTGTGGCTCAGTGGTTGAGTGTCCACTCATGAGCCGATCGGTCACACTCTGATTCCAGTCAGGGCACATGCCTGGGTTGTGGGCTCGATCCCCAGTAGGGGGCATGCAGGAGGCAGCCGATGGATGATTGTCATCATTGATGTTTTTCTCTCTCTCTAAAATCAATAAAATATATTTTAAAAAGGGAAGTGTGGTCGAGTGCCTGAGGGAGCCCCAAATGAATGAACGCCAAAGACAAATTTCAGCTGATGAGAGAAAGAGACACTGCAGTTATCAAAGGGGCCTAACTAACTTTCTTGTTGGAACCCCTTGGAGAGAACTTAACCGGAGCCATTGCTGGTCTGATGACTTTCTGCCTCTGTTTTTCTTTTTCATCTGAACCCCCTGCAGCTATTAATGGGCATGTTAGGTTTTGGCTTCATAGCAACCTACCTTCCGGAGGCGGCCATCAATGCCTACCTGACTGCCGTGGCACTGCACATCATCGTGTCCCAGATGACTTCCATCCTCGGGATTATGATTAGCTTCCACGCTGGTCCTACCGCCTTCTTCTATGTGAGTAATTTCTACTCTCACCCAAATTACCGATGTCCCACCCCCTGCCCCCAACAGACTCGGACCCAAGCGGAGAGACTCCTGCACAGGCAGCAGAGTCAGGAGGGCCCTGGAAATAATCTTCTCTCCCTAGATTTAGTGTTAATTAATTGCAAGTGCCAGTTGGACTATTTTTCTGTTTCATTAACCATGTTGCCCCGCTTTTTAAACTTACATGACTTACAAAAAAATTGGATCTTTAAGATAACTATATCTATCATAATTCTTCCCATCACATGCCTCATAACAGACGTGTATCCCTAAGACATCTAAAAAATGTAAACTGCTAAGTAGTCCCCAAATGCAAAAACGGCACAGGAGCCAAGCTAAAGTACACATATGGTCTAGGAAAATTAATAAAGAATAGGCTAACAAACAGAACTCCTGGGTCCTTTGTGTTATACTGAAATGTATGAAGTCTGTTCTTCTTTATTGGACATTACTATCACTTTCAACTTAAAAAATACATATCTACCCACTTGGTCAAGACTTTTGTGTCTAGCAAAACTACATAAGGACTTCCTTTTTTTTTCTTTCTTTTTTTTTGTATGTTTGTTTTGTTAATCCTTACCTGAAGACTTTTTTTTTCATTGATTTTTAGAGAGAGTAGAAGGGAGGGAGGGAAGGGAAGAGAGAGAGAGACACATTAATTGGTTGTGTCAAACCTGTAACCCAGGTAAGTGCCCTTCACCGGGAATCGAACCTCTGGCCCTTCGGTGTGCAGGCCAACACTCTAACCACTGAGAAACACTGGCCAGGGCTAGGGACTTTTTTTGTTGTTATTAATCCTCAGCGGAGGATATTTTTTCCATTGATGTTTTTCTTTTTTAAAGAGAGAGAATGGAAGGAAGAGAGGGAGGGAGAGACGGAGGGAGGGAGGGAGAGAGGGAGAGAGAGAGAGAGAGAGAGAGAGAGAGAGAGAGAGAGAGAGAGAGAAAAACATAGGTGTGAGAGAGACACATCATTTGGTTTCCTCCTGCATGGCCCAACTGGGGCCAGGGATCTAGATACATACTTGCCCTTGACTGGGAATCAAACCCCCATCCTTTGGTTCACAGGCCAATGCTCTAATCACTGAGCCACAATGGCCAGGGCCAAGAACTTCTTTTTGAACTAATCTAGAAAGAGCGTCATTTTCTAGACTTAGACAATTATATATCCCTTTCTAAGCCTCTGTAATTTTGTTTTCTTTCAGAACATAGTTAACTACTGTATATCTCTCCCAAAAGCTAATTCCACCAGCATCCTGCTATTTCTAACTGCTGTTGTCATTCTGAGAATCAACAAATGTATCAGAATCTCCTTCAATCAATACCCCCTTGAGTTTCCCATGGAGGCTTTCCTGGTAGGTGTTCTGATGTCCCAAATTCATGAATCGGATCATTTAAAATACCTATCTTTTAAAATATATAAATAAGCAAGTAGGAAAGAAAACACTGTAAAAACAATGATTTTTTTGAAACATGTTGAATTGTGACAGAGCTTTAAATGTATTTAGTTTTAAGTACTAGCTTATATTTGTAAAACATACTTTTCTTTTTTAAAATAAATCTTTATTGTTTTTTCTCTATATTGTTGAAAGCATTACGTATGTCCCCCTTTCCTCCCCCATTGACCTCCTCCAGCCTGCCCTTGCCCTCCTCCCCACCCAGGCCTGCACCACCCTATTGTCTGTGTCCATGGGTTATTATATACGATTACAAGGTCTTTGATTGATTACCTCTCACCCACCCACCCGCCCCCATTTTTGATCAGTTTGTTTTGTTAATTAGATTCAACATATGAATGAGATCATGTGATACTTGTCTTTATCTGACTGACTTATTTCACTTAGCAAAAACATACTTATTTTCAAAGGATTTTTATCTATTGCCTCTTTTTCATTCTATTTAAAAATAATTACAGATGATGTGTTATAGAATTAAACCTGTATAATTTTATTAACCAATTTCACCCCAATAAATGCCATTAAAAATAAAATTTTCCCCTCTTATGAAAGTAATACAGGCTCAGCCTAACAATTTTGCAAAACATAAAGAAGAAAAAATAAAAGAAAGAGAAGAAACTCCTATAGTTTCACCCACCCAAAGTCAACTACAGTGGATACTTTTAGATTGTCAGTTATTCCCTCTTTCTTCCAAACAAATACTTGAGAGGCCTATCTATGCTCGGTGTTGGTGAATTTCCACCTTCTATGCAGAAGTTGTTTCTACGTTAGTATGGTTGCACTCATACTGTTATTCAGCCTCGTTAATTTTCACCATGCTGCAGTGAAGACACTGAGGGAGATGAGTTGTGAAATGCATTGCCTAACCCAGCGGTTGGCAAACTGCGGCTCGTGAGCCACATGCGGCTCTGTGGCCCCTTGAGAATGGCTCTTCCACAAAATACCACGTGCGGGCACGCACGTACAGCGCGATTGAAACTTCGTGGCCCATGTGCAAGAAGTTGGTATTTTGTGGAAGAGCCACACTCAAGGGGCCAAAGAGCCGCATGTGGCTCGCGAGCCGCAGTTTGCCGACCACTGGCCTAACCCATGTCACTAGTAAGTGGTAGAGCTGGACTCACTACTGTCTAATAATAACACTTCTTGTTTCTTTTAAAAATCCACTGATAAAATTTATCTTTTGCAGTTATAACTAACATTTTTATAATGATAAAGACATGTTCATAAATACAGCTTAGGGTTTTTTAAAGTCAGCATTTCTCATATTGGGATTGCTGAATCCTTGGATGTCTTTAAAAATTCTTTTCCCTTTAAGAAGTGTTCTGTTGCAGAGGTACTTACAGCTCACCAAATATCCGTGTGTCCCCCTATATTTCCCAGCCACCCCTGAAGTTGGGCAAGACCATGTGACTTCGGAGCTAAACCATAGGAGAGTAGGTCTGAGTCCCCATGTACTTGCTTCCCCTGCTGTGATAATCACCGGGCTGTCTGTTGAGATGACAGAGTTAGTAGATGGAATTAGTTTGGATCCCTGCGGTACCCTTTGCAAAGAAGCTGCCCTAGAGAGCCAGTGGACTTTGTGCAGGCAAAAATAACTTTTATGTGTTAAGGTCTCATGGCTTGTATGCTGCCACAGCATACCTAGCCTGTACTTTCTAATTCAGGTCTATGGCGTTCATGATTGGAAGACTATGGGAACTGCTGGAAATTCAAACTCTCATCACTGTTGTCCACCTCTTACAGAGGTGTATATTCTTTCTTCCTTGGAATAGTTGAAAAGCTATTAATTTACAAAGGGCAGAAGCTGAAAGGCTGCTTTTACAAAAGACTTTCCAAAACACTGTACACAAATAGTGGTGCCCTGGCGCCAGGAGTGGAGCCAGGGACAACCTCTCCTTTTCATGGAGCCCGCCCCGTTCTGGCACCTTAGCAAACCAAGGCTTTGGGGCCACCAGCAGATGGCATCTGTGACAAAGACATCTCCTCTCTCTCTCTCTCTCTTCCCTCTCTCTCATTTCAGCTTTATTAGGGTGTAATTGACATAAAATTGCAAGATATTTAAAGTGTGCATCACTGTGATTTGACATATATGTACATTGCAAAAGGATTCTCCTATCTAGTTATTAACACATGCATCACCTCACATGTTTATCTTTTTGGGGGTGGAAGATGAGAATACTTTAAGCACTATTCTTATAAAATTTAAACTCTGCTCTCTTATCAAATTTCAATTATACAACAGAGTTCTCAACTATAGTCACAATGTTATACATTAGTTCCTCAGACATTATTCATCTTATAGCTAATGATTTCATTATTTTAACCTTTGCCCAAGTACCACTTATTAACACACTGTGCATACCGCATAGAAATCCCTAAGACATACGCCAGGGACCGCACATTTTTGGGCAAACTGCACGTTATTTAAATCATCATAATGCACTTTAGGTGTTGTTTTTCACTCATTATAACATTTTTATTTACAAAAACAATTAAACAATTAAAGTTCCTAGTACTTTTTTAACGTATGGTACTGCGTAAAACATTTTCCTCTATGAAGAGGCACCAAACAAATTTACATAAGTATCTAGATTCGCTCCTTTTTCCATGGGCATGAAAAACGAGAACACTCGTGAGCGGTACGAAATGTGTTAAGACAGGGAAGTAAGAGCAGAGAGAATTCTGTGGGTTGACTGTGGCTGACAGATTGGTTTGTGGGCCACAGTTAAGACGTTCCTGTGGGGAATGCTGTAAATAAGTAGGATGCACCATGAAGTGCAGCGACAGAGGAATTTGAGGTTCAGCAATACAAGGAGTTGAAGACTTAGAATTATTGCAAATTAGGTAGTAAACTTTGTTGTGACTTAATTTATACTCAAAGGTTATTGAAACCTATAATATGCTAGTTATGCTGTAGCAACGTACAAGCCATGAGGTCGTAACAGATAAAAGTTATCATTGCCTGCACAAAGTCCATTGCGAGTTCGATCCTGGGTCAGGGCACATGCAGCAGTCAACCAGTGAGTGCATACATGAGTGGAATAGCAGCTCTCTCTCTCTCTCTCTCTCTCTCTCTCTCTCTCTCTCCCCTCCTCCCCTGCCCCCTCACTTTCAAATCAATAAGTTAAAAAATATTTTAACCTATGCATTAAGTTTTATTGTCTCTGGTTTAATTTGCTTTGCTGTGAAATCTTTATGAGGTATAACAATTGCTAGGTTATCTGTTTTCCTTCTAGTTGAAATGCAAGGGAAACTTGCCATTTTAGAAATCAATGAATGAGGAGGAGAAATGGCAAGTAATTGCCTTGCTGAAGATCTGCTATCAACTGTTGTTCCATATTATTAAGGATTAGTCAGTAATATGATTCTCAATATACCTCAACAATCCCCCAACAGACTTATTCATATTGGCACAACGTACCTAGATCTAAAAAACTTGTAAAACTGAGGCCTTGATACAGCTATTACCTGAAAACAAGTTTGTATTTGTTCTGGGTGTTTAAAACTGGTGAGGAAAAACAAGCCCAGGGCACCCATTCGTTCCCATTATGTGGCAGAGAGCAAGGCTGGAGTTGCTTTCATTCTGGCTCCAGTGCTAAAACGAGCTTCGGGAACTAAGTCAGGGCAGACTTCTCTTCCTTGCT
>NW_006287260.1:1168686-1174395 GCF_000327345.1 Myotis davidii | reverse complement strand
CTTCCAAGGACCAACATATATCACCCCCTGTCCTGCCAGCGGCTAAGGGCACCTCCACTCCTGGAAGCAATACATAACATAATATTTAGATGATTGTTTGCCCTTTTTTAACCCCTACAGGTCCTTGGCTTCAGTGCACTTGCTAGCAAGATAAGCATTGCCACAGATACCGGCAAGACATTCATGGATATGATTCCTTACAGGTTGGTAATTCCACTTTTCAAGACTATTTCTGCCCTTTCTGTTACCTTCTCTTCACCGCTGACCATAGAGTTGATTGATGTTCTCCGCTAGTAGTCTCTAGCCATAGCCACATTCGGGTCGCTGAGTTCACATTCATTTTAGAACATAGAGGTTCATGAAAGAAGCAGGGCTAGGCAACCTGTTTCTTCTCTGGTCAGCCTCCGACTCTCTTCCCATAGTTGAACTGATCTCCACACTCAAGTAAATTGTTGGATACATGGAATACCAGAGACTTACATATTTTTTTCCTAATGTATTATGGCCCCTCTCAACCTCTACACCTATCTGACTGCCTCTCAAGGAGGAGAGACAAGAGATGCCTCCACTTTCCTTGCCTCCCTCCTGGGGCTCAGTGCTCACTTGATTAACATTCCTTCTGTCTTTAGCCACTTGGACTGAATCGGTGTCCTTGAGCAACTTTATGGTATTACTATGAGTAGAAAGCTCTCCTCAAATAGTCTGGCAGATAGATTTCTTATGGGCTCACAATTAATTTGCATTATAATTCCTACCAGTGACTATGGGGTATCACTCTTGCTTCTGTTAGGAAATTATAATTTCTTCAATCTTTTTTATTTTAGTTTTTCTTTTTTAAAAAAACTCTATTGTTGAGAGTATTACAGATGTCCCCCTTTCCCCTCCACCCCACTCTACCTGGTTCCCACCCCACCCCATGCCTTCACCACCCTATTGTCTGTGTCCATAGGTAAGATCTTTGGTTAATCTCTTCCTGCCCCCCTCCCGCTTCCCTCTGAGATGCCTCAGTCTGTGCCATGCTTCCATGCCTCTGATTCTGTTTTATTTGCCAGTTTATTTTGTTCATTAGATTTGTTGTCTATTTTGATTTTTTAGATTCAATTGTTAATAAATATGTATTTGCTGCCATTTTATTGTCCATATTTTTCTTCTTTTCCCCCTCCTCCTCCTCTTCCTTCTCTTTCCTTATAGGTGTAAGTAATTGAGGTTCTCTTTGTCTTTAACCTTTGGCATTTTAATTATGATGTGTCTTTATGTGGGCCTCTTTGAGTTCTTCTTGTTTGGGACTCTTTGTGCTTCCTGGACTTGTAAGTCTATTTCTTTCACCAGGTAGGGGAAGTTTTCTGTCATTATTTTTTCAAACAGGTTTTCAATTTCTTGTTCCCTCTCTTCTCCTTCTAGTACCCCCATGATGTAAATGTTGGTGTGCTTGAAATTGTCCCAGAGACTCTTTACACTGTCTTCATATTTTTCATTCTCTTTTCTTTTTGCTCCTCTAATTGGGTATTTTTTGCTTCCTCATATTCCAAATTGCTGATTTGATTCCCAGTGTCCTCTACCCTACTCTTGATTCCCTGTAAATTATTCTTAGAAAAAATAAACAAGTGGGACTACATCAAACTAAAAACCTCCTGCACAACAAGAGTGTGCCTTTCATTTCTGACTAGTCCTTTTTTATGTTGTCGATGTTCTCACTAAGTTCCTTAAAGTCCTCACAAAGTTCCTTGAGCATCCTTGTAACCATTGTTTTGAACTTAGTATCTGGTAGTTTGTTTGCTTCCATTCCATTTAGCTCTTTTCTGGAGATTTCTTCTGTTCTTTAATTTGCAACATGTTTCTTTATCTCCACAGTTGGCTGTTTCCCTGTTTGTTTGTATGTATTAGGTAGAGCTGCTGTGTCTCTTGGAATTGGTAGAGTGGCCTTGTGTAGCAGATGTCCTGTAGGGCCCAGTGGCCTGAGCTGGGCACTCTAGGTGGGCTGTGAGCACTATCCTGTTTCAGTTGAGTATTGATTCCTTTTGGCATCACTAGAAAGAATTGACCCCCAGGCTAATTGGCTGTTCAGACCAGCTGAGACTACAGTGGAAGAGATGCTGTGCATGAGACACCCTTAAATCAGTGGGGCCTTGGTGCTCACCACGTCTGACCCTTGAGTGGGTCGCTCATGGATATGGTAGGGCTGTAATCTTCCCTGGTTTGGTCCCTGGGATTTTGATAGGAATTGCATAGAATCTACATATTGCTTTGATGCTCTTTAACTGGCCAAATACATAAAATATGCTTAAATTCACAAATGCATAAAAATTCTAAAAGAATAAACTTGTTTGCTTCACCATTTGAAAATGCTATGGAACCAACTTATTTTGAAATTGTTAAATAAAGGAAACTTATCATGCTTTTCCTGTAAGAACTGCTCTTTTGGGTGTCCAAATAGTTGATAACAAGACATTTCACTTTTATTTAATTAATTAATTTATTTAAAATATACTTTTATTGATTTCAGAGAGGAAGGGAGAGCGAGAGAGAGATAGAAACATCAATGATAAGATAGAATCACTGACTGGCTTCCTCCTGCATCCCCCACACTGGGGATTGAGTCTGCTACCTGGGCATGTGCCTGACCGGGAATCAAATCATGACCTCCTGGTTCACAGGTTGATGCTCAAACACTGAGCCACACCAGCTGGGCAACATTTCACTCTTAGAAGACTTATCCTATCTAATAAAAGGATAATATGCAAACTAACCACCACTCAGTCACAAAGATGGCAGCGCCCATAGCCACAAGATGGAGGCGCCCAGTCCTCTTAGCCCCGCCGGAGTCCCCCAGTCCCGGGGGTATGCTCAAACACTGAGCCACACCAGCTGGGCAACATTTCACTTTTAGAAGACTTATCCTATCTAATAAAAGGATAATATGCAAACTAACCATCACTCAGTCACAAAGATGGCAGCGCCCATAGCCACAAGATGGAGGCGCCCAGTCCTCTTAGCCCCGCCGGAGTCCCCCAGTCCCAGGGGGGCAGCTGCTGAGAGTGGGCAGTGTGAGCAGCCTGGCAGAATGCTTGCTTTGTCGCCGTGGTGGGAAGGCAAGCATTCCACCCCACCACAGAGGGTCTGGACAGCAGGCACAAAGCGGCCGGTGGAAGGGGAACACTTGCATCGTTGCCCTGGCGACTAGGCAAGCATTCCGCACCCGGCCGCAGATGGGCCTCTGGGCCACAGAGAGCCTCTGGGCAGCAGGTGTGGAGTGGCCAAGCCCCACAGAGAGCTGCTGGTGCACTGATTCATGCACAGGGCTACTAGTATCCAATAAAGGAAGAAGGAATTACAGAATTAGAATAACATCATTAAAGGATACTAGCATATCATCTGTTAACATCACAAAAAGAGACAATTAAAAACCAACCTATCAGAGAAATTAAGAAAACAATCCCATTTATAATTGCATCAAAAAGAATAAAATAACTAAGAATACATTTAACCAAAGAGGTGAAAGACTTGTACACTGACAACTACTATAAGACACTGACAAAAAAAATTGAAGAAGACACAAATAAATGAAAAGAAATTCCATGGCCATGGATTAGAAGAATTAATATTATTAAAATGTCTATATACCCAAAGCAATCTACACATTCAATGCAATCCTTATTAAAATTCCAATGCCATATTTCACAGAAATAGAATAAACAATCCTAAAATTTGTATGGAATTTCAAAAGACCCACAAATAGCCAAAGCAATCTTGAGAAAGAAGACAAAGCTGGAGGCATCACACGTCCTGCTTTCAAACTATACTGCAAAGTTATAGTAATCAAAACAGTATCGTATCAGAATAAAAACAGACATAGATCAAAGCAATAGAATGAGCTCAGAAATAAACTTATGCATATATGAGCAACTAATTTACAACAGAGATCTAAGAATGTACAATGGGGAAAGGACAGCCTCTTCAATAAATAATATTGGAAACACTTGACAACCACATGCAAAAGAATGAAACTGGACCACAAATATTAACTCAAAGTGGAATCAAGACTTAAACTTAAGATTTAACACCATAAGCCAGAACCGGTTTGGCTCAGTGGATAGCACGTCGGCCTGCGGACTCAAGGGTCCCGGGTTCGATTCCGGTTAAGGGCATGTACCTTGGTTGCGGGCACATCCCCAGTGGGGGGCGTGCAGAAGGCAGCTGATCCATGTTTCTCTCTCATCGATTTTTCTGGCTCTCAATCCCTCTCCCTTCCTCTCTGTAAAAAATCAATAAAATATATTAAAAAAAAAAAGATTTAACACCATAAAACTCCTGGAAGAAAACATAAGCAATAAGCTCCTTGACATTGACCTTGGTGATGATGTTTTTGGATCTGACTCTTAAAAGAAAGGCAAAAGAAGAAAAAATAAACAAGTGGGGTTACATCAAACTAAAAACCTCTGCACAGGAAATGAAGCCATCAAAACAATAAAAAGTTAGCCTGACAGATGTGAAAAAATATTTGCAAGTCATATACCTGATAAGGGGTTAATATCCTAAATATATAAAGAGCTCATGCAACTCAATAGCAAAAAAAAAAAATCAATTTTATTTAAAAGTGGGCAGAGGATCTGAATAGCAATTTGTCCTATGAAAAAATAAAAAAAAAAAAAAAAAGAAGAAGAAGATGCCGAAACCGGTTTGGCTCAGTGGATAGAGCGTCGGCCTGCGGACTGAAAGGTCCCAGGTTCGATTCCAGTCAAGGGCATGTACCTGGGTTGCAGGCACATCCCCAGTAGGGGATGTGCAGGAGGCGGCTGATCGATGTTTCTCTCTCATCGATGTTTCTGACTCTCTATCTCTCTCCCTTCCTCTCTGTAAAAAATCAATAAAATATATTTTTTTTAAAAAGAAGAAGACATACAGATGGCAAATAGATACATGAAAGGGTACTCAATATCATTAATCATTAGGGAGATGAGAATCAAAACTACAATGAAATATCATTGACGCCTGTTAGAATGGCTATTATAAAAAAGACAAGAAATCACAAGTATTGGTGAAGATGTGGAGAAAAGGGAACCCTTTTGTACTGATGGTAGAAATGGACGTTTCTCAAAAAAATTAAAAATAGAATTACTATATGATCATGAAATTCCACCTCTGGGTATTCATTCAAAGGAAATGAAACCACTGTTCATTACAGCATTATTTACAATAGCCAAGACACGGAAACAACCTAAGTAGCCACTGATAGATGAATGGATAAAGAAAATGTGGTATTTATAATAATAAAAGTGTAATATGCTCATTAGACCGGACAGCCAAACGACTTCCAGACGTCCTTCCGGATGAAGCCGGGGTAGTGGGGGCCGAGGCAGAGGTGGATAGGGGTGATAATGCTCACAGATGAGCAGTTAGGGGTGATCAGGCAGGCAGGCGAGCAGTTAAGGGCAATAAGGCAGGCAGGTGAGTGGTTAGGGCAGGGGTGGGCAAACTTTTTGACTCGAGGGCCACATGGATTCTTAAACTGGACCAGAGGGCCGGAACAAAAGCATGGATGGAGTGTTTGTGTGAACTAATATAAATTCAAAGTAAACATCATTACATAAAAGGGTACGGTCTTTTTTTTTTTTTTTAAGTTTTATTCATTTCAAACGGGCCAAATCCAGCCCGCGGGTTGTAGTTTGCCCACAGCTGGGTTAACTCCTTAATTTTAAAAAGCAAGGAAAG
>NW_006287260.1:1166393-1167591 GCF_000327345.1 Myotis davidii | reverse complement strand
GAGGGGGGGAAATGAGGGCCCCCTCCCCAGCCCTGATGCCCCTGCCCAGGCCTGACGCTCTCCTCTGGCAGAGGCGTCAGGCCTGGGCAAGGGGCCGATCCTACGATTGGAGATTGATGGGGGTCAATGCCTGAGGGCTCCCAGTATGTGAGAGGGGGCAGGCTGGGCTGAGGGACACTCCCCCTCACCCCCACCCAGTGCACGAATTTCGTGCACCGGCCCCCTAGTCTATAATAATAAAAGAGTACTATGCTAATTAGACTGGACATCCTTCCGGACGACCTTCTGGATGAAGCTGGGCTGTAAGGGAAGCCTGGGTCCTGGGTGCCAGAGGGAAGCCAGTGCCGGCAGCCAGGGAAGGAAGGCCTACTCTTGCATGAATTTCATGCATTGGGCCTCTAGTATATACATAATGGAATATTATTCAGCCATAAAAAGAAGGAAATCTTGCCATTTGCAACATGGATAGACCTTAAGAACATTGTGCTAAGTGAAATAAGTCAGAGAAAGACAAATACAGTGGGGCCTTGACTTACGAGTTTAATTTGTCCCGTGACAGAGCTTGTAACTCAAATTACTCATATGTCAAATCATTAAAGTGAATGAGTGAGACACATGATGCCGGGCTGATGTTGTGGCGTTCACTGTGACGTTCGCTATGCCAACTAGAGGTGGGGTATCTGAAGCTGGCTTGTAACCCGAATTTTAGCTCGCAACTCAAAGCAAAAAATCAGCCTAGAGACAGCTCATATCTTGAAAAACTCGTTAGTCAGGACACTTGTAAGTCAAGGCCCCACTGTACGGTATGATCTCACTTATATGTGGAATCTAAAAAAAAATAAAATCAACTAAGCTCATAGATACAGAGAACAGATTGGTAGTTGCTGGTAGTGAGGGATGGGGAGTGGTGAAATGGGTGAAAGCAGTCAAAAGGTACAAACTTGTTATACAATAAATAAGTTCTGGAGATATACAGCATGGTGATTATCCTATATTTATTATATCTAATCTAATAAAAGAGAAACATGCAAATTGACCATACCTCCGCTGCACCCACAAGCCATGCCCACAAGCCAATCAGGAGCAAATATGCAAATTAAACCAACTAAGATGGCGGTGGCCACAGAGCTGGAGTGAGCAGGAGGCTTAGGTTGCCCCTGGCAATGGAGGAAGCCAAGCTTCCTGGATGCCCTGCTGA
>NW_006287260.1:1165192-1165621 GCF_000327345.1 Myotis davidii | reverse complement strand
TGTGAGAGGCCGGGCTAAGGGATCCCCCTCACCAAGTGCACAAATTTTTGTGCACTGGGCCTCTAGTAGGATAATAAAATAGAAACATGCAAATTAACTGTCCCTCTGTTATGCTCACGAGCCATGCCCACCAGTCAATGAGGAGTGAGTATGCAAATTAACCTGACAAAGATGGCAGGTAATTTGCATACACAGAGGAGAGCAGGAGAGCTGGAGGCTTGGGGGGATGTGCCTCCTTCAGTTGGTGAAAACCCAGAGCGTGGGGAGCACCAGGAATTCTGGGAATCATAGTTTTGGTTGCAGCCCCAGGACCAGAAGTGGAAGCCCAGAGCAGAAGCCCAGAGTGCAGGGAGCACCAGGAATGCTGGGAATCGTAGTTCTGGTGGCAGACAGATCTCCTAGACCAGTGATGGCGAACCTATGACATGT
>NW_006287260.1:1159416-1165099 GCF_000327345.1 Myotis davidii | reverse complement strand
CAAGTTACTGTTGTGGTTAGGATGGAGGGAAAGCAAAAGTGAGAGACATAAGTAAAATCAGAGTGTCTATGAAAAACTAAAGGGAAGATATCCTAAAACTTCCAGGAAGTCTCCACCAATGGAGCAAAGAAAAAAAAAGCCTCTATTAGTCTGTGAGCAACAAACCAAACTGGGTTGGGGGTCTCAGACAATTCACTAATATGATTGCAAAGCAGACAGAAACTCCCAGATTTGAGAGGGCTCCCCTGAGGGCTCCAGATTGGAGAGGGTGCAGCTTGGGCTGAGGGACACCCCCCTCTACGCTGCCCTCTCCCAGTCCATGAATCTTCGTGCACCGGGCCCCTAGTAGTTAATAACACTGTATTATATATTTGAAAGTTGCTAAGAGAGTTCATTTTAAAAGTCTCATCCCAAGAAAAAAACTGTAACTATGTGTGGTGACAGATGTTAACTAGATTTATTGTGGTGATCATTTCACAATATTTACAAATATCAAATCATTATGTTGTACACCTGAAACTAATATAATGTTATATGTCAAATATCTTTAAAATGACAATTAGACATTGTGTTTCTCCTGTGAAGCATTTTTGCCTCCACCAAAAATCCCACATTTGACCAAACCTGAAGGGCTAACTACCAATTTACAGGAAATATAAGGAAGAGAGGAATATGTTAAATGACAGCACAAGAATACAATCAGCAAAATCTAGATTGTGGGGAAATCTAATAGGACCAATGGCCAGGTTTCTTTCTTTAAAATAGAATTCTTTTTATTGTGGAGAGTATTACAGATATCCCTGCTTTGCCCACCTCTATCCGGCTCCTGCCTCACCCCAGGCCTTCACAGTAATGTTGTCTGTGACTATGGGCTATGCATATCCTATACAATAAAGAGCTAATATGCAAATGGTCACCATGCCCTCATGCCCTCGCGCTGGGGCCAGGGGACCTGAGGCTGTGCCCCCCGCCCTGTGGGACTTGACGGGGGTGGGGCCAGCCGGGTCTAGGTCTCTCGAGGCTGGTGCAGGTGGGCGGGGACTTGACTCTGGGTCCTGGGGTGCACATCAGACTCTGACTGGAGGGAGATTTTCATATACATTTTACTAATTTTCTTTCATCTCTGACACTTCTATTTTAGAGAAAGGGCAAAGAGCAATATTAAAATATTCCTCTAATTCCCTTTTAATGTGCATGAATTTCATGCACTGGACCACTAGTATGCATATAAGTTATTTGGTTAATCTCTTCCCCACCCCGTCTCCTTTCCCCTGAGATCTGTCAGTGTGTTCCATGCTTCCATCTCTGGACCTATTTTGTTCATCTAGATTTCTTTAACAAAAAATTTGCAGGGAAGAAAAATAAAGATATGAAGAAGGAATCTATAACTTAAAAGAGATTTGAGACTTAGCAACTAATTTTAGTGTATAGACCTCATTTGGATTCTAATTTGAACATGTAAAATAGATATTTATGAGACATTTGGGAAATTTTGAATATTAATTATATGTTTGATAATATTAAGAAATTTGTAACAATTTTGGGGGTACATCTTTTAGAGAGATATGTTGAAATATTTACAATTAAACCTATATAATACCTGGGATTTGCTTCAAAATAAAATAAGACTGGTTATAAATTGTTGTGTTGAAAGTGAGTGATGGGTATACCAGGGTTCATTATACTATCCTTTCTTTTGAAAATGTTTGAAAATTTTACACTTTTAAAATAAAAGTTCAAACATTTGTGAGTGATACTATACTGCTTACATATAAAAGGAACCCAAACATAGACTCTGACCCCCTAAGAAATCATAGCCTAAAATTTACCACAAAGAAGCTGACTTAACAGATGATCTGGACAACATTACTAAGCCTGTACACAAACAGACAAGCATCTGTTCTTATAAAAATTAGGATGTTCGTTCATTCTCTAGTCAGCAATATGATAGTACTGGCAAAGAAGAAAGCTTGTTGTCTCAAGGAGAGTTTTGTAGTTAACAATATGGTAGGAGATATACCTGGGGAAAAGTTCTGATCATGGTTATGTGTGTTTGGCAATGTTTTTTAATGATATGATCTTAATAGAAACAATGTATTGACTTAGTAGAATTAGGTGACTAAGACTACCAGCAAAATGAATTAGTCTGAAAATTCTGGTGACTTCAAAACAATAGAATGGCAGAGAGGATTCTGGGAGATGAAGTAGGAAGCACCAGGAATCCATCCCTCCACCTAAACCACTGCAATAGCAGAATCTGTCTGACATTTGGGAGGTTTTGAATATTAATTATATGTTTAGGAAGCACCTAAGTTATATTTTGGAACTCCAGAGCCTATTGAAGGCTTACAATTTCCAGAAAAAGGCTTGGATGGTAAATTGCATTCTTGCAAGCCCCTCCCCCTCTGGCTGAAGTGACTTCCATGGGATCTAAAGGGCCAGAACTCCCTTTTTTCCTTTTCCTTTTCCTCTTTTTGTGCCCCCTTTTGGAAGTCAGACATGAAAAATTAGGACATAAAAAAAAACACTCACTCACAAACCCACATATTCAGGAAAAATTAGAAAATTACACATGCCCAGAAAATGACTCAGAAAAGACCAAACAAGACCTTAAATTTATAACTCAGGCTAATCCTTGGCACAGCAACAGCCTACAATAACAACAACAACAAAACAATAACAAAAACAGCAAACCATGGGACGGGAGAATCTGATTTCCACAGTTGCCACATTATTATATTCAAATATCCAGTGTTCAACAAAAATCACAAGGCATACAAAGAAATAGGAAGCATGCCCCATTCAATGGAAAAAGTAAATCAACAGAAACTATTCTGAAAAAGACCCAATGACAGATCTACCAGACAAAGACTTTAAAATAATTGTCTTAAAGATCTTCAAAGAACTAAAGGAAAAAGTGGAGAAAGTCAAGAAAATGATGAATAAAATGAAAATATCAAAATAGAGATAGAAAAAAAGAAAGAAGAGGTAGTTCTGGGGCTGTGAAGCACAATAACTGAAATAAAAAATTCACTAGTCTTGTGTCACATAATGACATTTCAACAATAGACTGCTTATATGGCAGTGGTCCCATAAGGTTCTAATGGAGCTGAAAATTCCTATCACCTAATGACATCATAGCCATCCTAACATCATAATGCAATGCATTACTCATGTGTCTGTGGTGACACTGGTATAAACAAACCTACTGCACCGCCAGTCATATGAAAGTACTAGAGACCCGATGCACGAAACTTGTGTACTCAGGGTGGGGGAGGTCCCTCAGCCCAGCCTGTGCCCTCTCCAAGTCCGGGAGCCTTTGGGGGATGTCCAACTGCTGCGGAGGTTGGAGAGGCTCCCGCCATCACCACCACTGTGCTCACCAGCCTTGAGCCCAGCTTCTGGCTGAGCAGCGCTCCCCCTGTGGGAGTGTAATGATCACCAGGGGGCAGCTCTTTCATTGAGCATCTGCCCCCTGGTGATCAGTGTTCATCATAGCAACTTGTGGTTCTGCTGTTCGGTTGATTTGCATATTAGCCTTTTATTATATAGGATAGCACATACAATTAAGTACAGTACATAAAATTTGATAATGATTATAAACGACTGTTTCTCATTTATGTATTTTCTATTCTATATGTTTTATTGTTATTTTAGAGTATACTGTTTCTACTTATAAAAAACATTTGCTGTAAAACAGAATGCTGTGCTATACATCTTGTGTTTACCACATCTCTAATTGCATAATTTTCTTCTGTGCTTGATTTAATCTTGTGTTGTTTTCATTGATTGTAGCCACCAAGCATATAAAATCCACTGTTAAGGTTGTCAGTAAGAGGCCATGTTGAATGACTGACCTGAAAACAAAATTAAAAGTGATTTTAAGGACTGTGAAGGTGGAAAATCAGTGGTGGTTATTGCTCGCAAGTCAGACATGACCCATTACACCACAGCTATGATCTTGAAAAGCAAGAACAAAATGATGGAAGCTGTTAAAGGATCTACTTCACTGAAGGCAGTAAGACTAACAAAAACTCGAGAAGGGCTATATCCAACATGGAGAAACTTCTAATGACCTGGATTGAAGACCAGATACAGAAGTGTGTCCCTCTCAGCACCATGACGATCACAGCCACAGCAAAAAGTCCATTTGTGATGTTGAAAGAAAAGACTGGGCCCAACTCTAGTTTTGCATTTACTACTAGCTCTGTGTGGTTCAAATAATTCAGGATTCATTACATAATGTGAAAGTAAGCGGTGAATCTGTGAGTGCTGATGTAAAGGCAACTGATGAACTTATAGAAATTCTAGATAAGCTGATAGTGGAGGAAAATTATTTGAGAGAACTAATATTCAATGTGGATGAAACCTCCCTATTCTGGAAATGGATGCCTGAAAGGACTTCCATCCATAAGGAGGCAAAGCAATTCCGGGTTTCAAGGCTTTTCAGGACAGGGTCACAGTCTTGCTTGGGGGCAATGTTGCAGGCTAGAAGTTGAAATCCTTTGTGGTCAGGTACAGTGAGAACCCCAGGGCCTTCAAGCATATCATAAGCACACACTGTGTATACTGCAGGAGCAATACCCCACGGATGGCCCAGCTCCTCTTCTAAGATGCCCTCTTGAATGTCTTTGCCAGCACAATGAGGAAGTACTGTTTGGAGAATAATGTACCTTTCAAGAGTTTCCTTGTTGCTGGTAATGCTCCCAAATATTCTCCTTTTATTGATGATCTTCATCCCAATATCAGAGTGGTATCTCTCCCTCCAAACATCACCTCCTCTCATCCAATGGATCAAGGAGTTACAGCAGCACTTAAGGCCTACTACCTGAGGAGGACCTTGGCCCAGGCTATTGCTGCAACTAATAGAGATACTGAGAAGACACTGATACAATTCTGGAAAGATCACAACGTCTATGACTGCATCAAGAACCTTGCGTGGGAATGGGGTGATGTCACTGAGGAGTGTATGAATGGCATCTGGAAGAAGACACTCCAGAGTTTTTTCCAAATTTAAATCAAACAAACAAACAAAATAAATAAAGTAATGGGGGGAGGGAGAGAGTTCTTTCCATGATTTCAAAGTATTTGCCAAGGATAAGGAGGTTGTAAAAATCAACAAGGCTGTGGTTGAGATGGCAAATAATTTTAACCTGGGTGTGCGTGTGGGTGAGGGTGATGTTGAGGAACTTGCAGACGCAATTCCTGAGGAATTGGCTAATGAGGAATTGGTGGAACTGAAACAGGAAGAATAGGCAAGAGTAAAAGAAACTGCAGGAGAAAAGAAGGACCCCAACAAAATTAACAATGAAAAGCTTAAAAGAAGCTTTTGCAGACCTCAACAAGATCCTTAAAAAGTTTGAAAACCTAGACCAAGCATGTCAAACTTGTGGCCCACAATGAATATTTTTGCAGCCCAACCAATATAATGGTATGTAAGAAATGTTTTAATAAAAATTTAATTAAACTTAATTTGTACGCTATCCTGTTATACATAACTAGAGGCCCAGAGCACGAAAATTTGTGCACTCGGGGGGTGGGGGGAGGGGAGTCCCTCAGCCCAGCCTGTGCCCTCTCGCAGTCTGGGACCCCTTGGGGGTGACCACCTGCTGGCTTAGGTCCGCTCCCCAGGGGGATTGGGCCTAAGCTGGCAGTCAGACATCCCTCTGGCAGCCCGGGAGCC
>NW_006287260.1:1156425-1158694 GCF_000327345.1 Myotis davidii | reverse complement strand
GCTTCCTGCTTGCTCCAGCTCCGTGGCTGCCAGCCGCCATCTTGGTTGGGTTAATTTGCCTATAGTCGCTCTGATTGGCTGGTGGGCGTAGCTTAAGGCGTAGCAAAGGTACAGTTTATTTGCATGTCTGTCTTTTATTAGTGTAGATTATAACAAACTACAATGTTCTCTAATGACTGATTACTATAATCGTGTTGCATTCATTTCCCTTACACACTTTATGCGCTGGCACACCATTTCTCTCCACTAATACTAGCAGTGAATATTTTAGCAGCTGATTGCCATGTCATTAGTCTTGGACTGACTTGTTTGGTGTGCGCAACAGGAAATATTTCACTTTCAGAGAACCAGAAAAATAGGCTTATTTGTGTTATGCTTATTAATTTGTGCAGTTATTCAGTGTCTGGTAAGTTAATGTTCAAGACAAAATATTAATTTTTATTAAAATGTTCTATTATTTTATGTTAACGATGACTCATTTATTTCAGCCCTTTGTATTCAGCATGTCCCTATCGAAATAAACCTACGTTTCTATGAAAATTGAAGCTTTTGTTTTTTTGTGGCCCACATAAACTTAAACCTTTTTTATTTGGCCCATGTTAGCCTTTGAGTTTGACATGCTTGACCTAGACTCAACACCAAAAGGTTTTCATTAATAAAGAGAAATATCCATGGTGCATTATCTGCTTACAGTCAAACTGTGATGAAAAAGAAACAAACCAAGCGAACCACCATGGACATATTTCTGAAGAGAGTAATACCTCCTTAAGAAGAGCCTCAGGCAGGTCCTTCAGGAAGTGTTCCAGAAGAAGGCATTGTCATCCTAAGAGAGGACAGCTCCATGCTCGTTATTGCCCTGAAGACTTTCCAGTGGAACAAGATGTAAAGGTGGAAAACAGTGATATTGATGATCTTACCCTATGTAGGCCTAGGCTAATGTGTGTTTGTGTCTTAGTTTTTCACTAAACGTTTACAAAAATTTTAAAAATCTAAAAATAAAGATGCTATAGCCCTGGCCGGATGGCTCAGTTGGTTGGAGCATAGTTCCATACACCAAAAAGTTGCAGGTTTGATCCCCAGTTGGGGTGCTTGTGAGAGATGACGGATCAGTGTTTCTCTCTCACATCTATGTTTCTCTCTCCTCCTCCTCTCTCTCCCCCATCCGCGCTCTCTAAAATCAATAAAACATTTCCTCAGGTGACTATTTTAAAAAATTACAGAAACGTTATAGAATAATAATATAAAGAAAGAAAATATTTTTATAGCTATACAATGAGTTTGTATTTTAAGATGTGTTATTATGAAAGAGTAAAAAAGTTAAAAAATTTTAAGTTTATTAAGTAAAAAGGTTGCAGTAAGTTAAGGTTAATTTGTCATTGAAGAAAGAAAATGATTTTTTATAAATTTAATGTAACCTAAGTGTACAGGGTTTATAAAGTATACGGTAGTGTACACTAATGTCCTAGGCCAGTAGTCGGCAAACCGCGGCTCGTGAGCCACATGCGGCTCTTTGGCCCCTGAGTGTGGCTCTTCCACAAAATACCACGTGTGGGCGCACACGTACAGTGTGATTGAAACTTTAGAGAATTTTTAGTTGAAATGGAGAGTGAGTATGCAGATCTTCTGATGAATAGCAAGGTACGTTGGTTATCAAGAGGAAACGTTTTGAAACGTTTCGCTTCCTTATTAACAGAAATTAAAGCATTTCTCCTTGAGAAGGGTGTTCACTATCCAGAACTAACGAACGATCAGTGGATCCAAAAATTTTATTTCATGGTAGATGTTACGTCTCATCTAAATCAGCTTAATCGTAAACTACAGGGGAAAGGAAACACAGTTTTTTTGATGTTAGAAGAAGTTATTTCATTTGAAAACAAATTATCTCTTTTTGCTCAAGATTTTGAAAGGGAACCTTTGATTCACTTTCCAAGCCTGTTGAAACATCACCAAGAAAATAAGTCTGATTATAATTCTGACATTTGCTATTTCAAAATAACACTTTTAAATATGAGGGAAGCTTTTCTCAACAGGTTTCAGGAATTCAGAAACAGCAAAGCGACATTAGTCTTTGTTTAAAAATCTCTTAATGCTACTGTAACAGAATTAAATTCTTCTCCCTTTAATATTGACATTGGCAACTTTGAAATGCAATTGCTGGATTTAAAAAACAAAGAACTGTGGAGCTTGAAATTTGAACGTCTTTGTGCTGATATAGAAATATTGGAGAAAAACAAATGTGAACTTAGTTCACAGGACAAGTGGTCTGCTT
>NW_006287260.1:1134226-1156255 GCF_000327345.1 Myotis davidii | reverse complement strand
GGCCCGTGCGCAGAAGGCGGTTTTCGGAAAGGAGGTAGACAAGAAACAAGTATACAAGACAGGTGTGGATGGGAGAGTTGGAAGGGGTCGAACTCAGCAAACGTACCTCAATCAGAATGAGGACATTTTTAGCAAAGACCAGCTTCAGAGTACCCTAATTAAGTTAATAACAATGTACCTACCTATATAGTTTAAGTTTAAAAAATTTGGCTCTCAAAAGAAATTTTAATCATTGTACTGTTGATATTTGGCTCTGTTGACTAATGAATTTGCCGACCACTGTCCTAGGCCTTTGTATTCACTTACCACTCACTCACTGACTCACCTAGAGCAACTTTCAGTCCTGCAAGCTCAATTCATAGTAAATGCCCTATACAGGCATACCATATTTTATCTTTTATATCATAGTCTTACTGTACCTTTTCTATATTTAGATATATTTAGATACACAAATACCATTTTCAATTGCCTATAGTTTTCAGTACAGTAACATGCTGTACAGATTTGTAGCCTAGGAGCAATAGGCTACACCGTATAGACTACGTGTATACCATCTAAATTTATGTAAGTGCACTCTATGATGTTTGCACAATGATGAAATCACCTAATGACACATTCTCAGATGTATCCCCATCATTAAGCAACACATGGCTGTAGAGATAGGCGAACTTGAGCAGTCAAAAGAATCCATGAACTTGAAGATAAGACAATGGAAATTATTGAGTCTGAGGAACAGGGAGGGAAATGATTGGAGAAAAGTGAACAGAGTCTAAGGGGCCTGTGGGAGACCATCAAGAAACCAACATGCATATCATGGTCTCAAAAGCAAAAGAGAAAGAGAATGGGGTAGAGAGAATATTGGAGAAATAATAGCTGAAAAAAATGAAATTTGATGAAATACATGAATATAAACATCTAAGAAGCTCAATAAACTCCTAATAAAATGAATAAAATACTTAGGAATTAGCCAAGGAGATGAAAGTCTTACACAATGAAAGCTACAAAACATCAATGAAACAAAGAATACATACATAAATGGAAATACATCCCATGTTAAGATGTTATTAAGATGTCAGTGCTACCCAAAGCTATCTGCAGATTCAATTTAATCCCTATCAAAATCCCAATAAGGTTTATTGCAGAAACTTTAATAAATCCTAAAATTCATATGGAATCACAAGGTTCCACCAAATAGCCAAAGCAATCCTGAAAATGACTAATCCTGAAAAGTTGGAGAACTCAAATTTCAAAATTTATCACAAAGCTACCATAATTAAAACCAGTGTGGTACCAGCATAAAGACAGATATACAGACCAATGGAATGAAATGGAGAGCTCAGAAATAAACCCTTGCATATGTGGTCAAATGACAAGGATGCCAAGACCATTCAATAGGGAGAGGATAATCTTGTCAATGAACGGTTCTGGGGAAACTGGATATTCATGCAAAAGAATGAAGTGGGATTCTTACCTAATACCATATACAGAACTTACCTCAAAATCCATCAAACATCTGAATGTAAGGCCTAAACTATAAAACTGTTAGAAGAAAACAGGACAAAAGCTTCATGACATCGGATTTGGCAGTGATTTCTTGGATATGTAACCAAAGGCATAGGCAACAAAAGAAAATAGACAAATTAGACTTCATGAAAATTAAAAACTTTCGTGCATCAAAAGACTTTTTTACTTTTAAACACAGTAAAAAGGTAACCCATAGAATCGGAGAAAATATTTGCAAATCTAAAAGATTTGCATGTGAATAGAAGGGAATTCACTGAGCTGTTTAGTTATAAACCATCTTAGATGTGATATTTGCCTATTGTTTACTAATGGTCTCCAATAGTATAAATAAACTACTTCTTGTCCATCTGTTTTGGTTTTACCTGTTCTATTCTCTTTACTACATGGCAGAATCCTTGAACTTAGAACATGGCAAAGCATGTTCTCCTACTGGCTTTGGTAATTTGGCTTAGTTTGCTGAAGCTTTGGCAAGCTCTTACTTCAATTATTTTTATATCTTGCTGGGTTTGTTTGTTTGTTTGTGTTTTAAGCATGAGGCCTGCTCTGTATAATAAGGATGAAGTGGGGGAGGTGCCAATGAATGACTCCTGCTCTCCAGGAATAATTCCGCCATTTTTTTCCAGATTCCTGTTTCCTGTAATGCCAAATTTGGATAATCTTCGGGATATTGTTTTAGATGCCTTTTCCTTAGCTATAGTGAGCTCCTCACTGCTTGTATTTCTGGGCAAGAAGATTGCCAATTTCCATAACTATAATGTCAATTCCAACCAGGTGAGCAGACAGGCCTTTCTATTACTTACTCTGACCCTTAAGTCTTTGTACTCTAATCTGAGCCTCCTGCTAACATGAAGACTGGATTTTTCTGTAACCAGAGAATCTTTTAGAGTATAATTTGAACTGTAACTACCAAAGGACTTTTGAGAAGTGTGGCACACTTAGTTCTGAACCCATCAGAACTGAGTGATATTCCCCTAGAACAGATACGGTGCAGGGATGCAAGAAGATAGCATGTTGTTGAGCTAGTAGAATTCCTCTCCTTTTAATTTTATCTTCCTTTCCACCACGTCTTTAGAAGTCAACCACATTCTGCGGTGCAATAAGAAATGGTATGGAATAGCAAAACCAGGCTACTAATATAATTAAGTCAATCTCCCAGAAATAGTTTTTGTCTTTTTTTTTGTTAATATATTTTATTGTTTTTTTACAGAGCGGAAGGGAGAGGGATAGAGAGTTAGTAACATCGATAAGAGAGGAACATCGATCAGCTGCCTCCTGCACACCTCCCACTGGGGATGTGCCCGCAACCAAGGTACATGCCCTTGACCTTGTGAATCGAACCTGGGATCCCTCGGTCCGCAGGACGATGCCCTATCCATTGAGCCAAACCAGTTAGGGCTGTCTTTTTTTTTTTTTTTAATAGCTCCAACTATTCTGAGTCCAGTACTTTCCCTAGTACTCAAAAAGGAAATATGAATGCATGAGGTGTCCCACCTTTACTTTTAGGATAGTTTAGAAGGAAGAGAGAAAAATAGGACTATGTTCTCTCTGTCATTCTAAGTCCTAGTGATCATGAGAGAGAGAATAAGGCAAAAGTCTCATTTTCTCACTTTGCAAAAGTGCTTTCCTTGTGATCACTAACTAAAATGAAGTTTCAACCTAATCCAGAAATCAGATGTGCCATCTTTTGTTCTTCTAAGAACACGTCCGTGTTATGTGAAATGATATAAACAGCCTATTCGCATGCACCAGAAACAGACAGTATACCTTCAGTTCAAACTTAAATCAGCATTCTTCAACAAATAGTGGGCCTAAATTGTTTGCTATTTCTTTATAGGATTTAATGGTCATTGGCATTTGCAATGTCATCAGCTCATTTTTCAGATCTTGTGTGTTTACTGGTGCTATTATTAGGACAATGATCCAGGATAAATCTGGAGGAAGACAACAGGTATGCTGAAATAGAATTTGATCGCTAGCATTTAAAAATATTGATGTCTATTCATATGTTTTCATAGAAAGGGGTTACATTAGTTTAATCACATTGCTATTTTAATGTTATACTTGTTGGGGAGGATCTCATGTTTGCCTTAATTTTTGTTTAGATTTTTGTCTTAAAAGGTATTTGTCAATATGGAACTTGAAAGTCATTTTCTACAGAGGTCTTATTCTATGTGAGAAGTTCACACACACACACACAAAAGAAAAAAACACAACCATTTTCCATGTAACCTAAAAGATAATATTTCAGGTGAACTAACAATCACCTATAAACTTTTTTTTATATATATATATGGGCGATATATTCTTAGTTCTACTCTGGGAAAGCAATAATTCAACTCTACCACGGCAGCCAAACCAGAAACTTTCCTGGCTTCCTCAAAGGGTATGGCGAGGGGCTCTCATGATAGAGAGTAAGGTCTTTGTCTAGATGGGCCTTGGGAGTGTATGATCATCCTACCTTGGTATGATGGAAAATTATCTAGGTCAGACTCTCTTCAGGTCAGAAACAGAAGTGTCAGAAGAATCGACACTAAATTTTAGTGGGAAAGGTAAAGTGTCACATTCCATGGCTAAATTTGTGAAACAGAAGGTGAAAGCTCATAAAAATCAGAAGATTAGGCAGAAACAAGAGCGTGTGTCTAGTAAGACCATTCAGATCGGTCTACGTGGACGGAGCTTCGTTGTCAGAGAGCTGCTGCCAGACACACTGGCTTTAAGGAGTAGCCCTTTCCCACTCTTTACCAGAAAAAAGGGAAGTTGGGTTATGTAAGAAGAAGGATGTTCGATGCAAGGGCAAAAGAACTTGAAGTCATAATGAGAAGGTTTTATGAGCAGAAGAAATGGAAATGGCGATTCCAGACTTCAGTTCCCAGTGATTTTTGACAACACGCTTTGTTGATTCAGTATACAAGCATAAACTTGGGGAGAAAAGATGCACACCATTAGGAAAAACGAAATCACCGTGCAAGTAAAATTAAGTGCAGAATAAGGACAATAAGTAAAAAGTGCCATAACTTTTGCAAGGAGAGTGATGGGGGCGGTGGGACTTCTGTGGACTACTGAAGGGGGTTAGATATGTACAGATGGGGGGAAGGAAGAAGGCCTTCACTTCAGCCTGGGAGTTGCCAGTGCCTGCTGGGCAAAGCGCCTGCCTAAGGCAGCCGGGGCCCCATCCTGTTCTCTGCTGCTGCATTGCTGTCCCACGCAGCACACCCTCCTGCCAATGGCATCTCTCCGTGCCGCGCAGTGACCCTTGGTGGGAGGCATGTGTCTGGGGTGCTGGTAACCCTTCCTGGAGACCCTGACTTGCCCAGTGCAGATCCTGGTTCAGGCAGAGAATGCTGCCGGCCCCCGGCCCTACCCTTGGAGCCTCCACTTTGGTTTCTGACCTGGATGGCAAAGGCCTCTGAGACTGGCTCAGCCTCTTCATCCCACAGCAGTGGTGTCCTCTCCATCCCTTCCTCTGGGGCCTTCTGATTCACTCTGCCCAAGAGCTCCTCTATTTCTTCAGTTCCCCAGGCCTTCAGACAAGCTCAGATCTGGCTCTGAACCTCTCGGACATGACTGCCACCAAGGGCAGCTTTATTTTTGTCTGGCATAAATACAAACTCTGTATAAGCATTTGGATTTCTCTTTACTTTTCCCCGATCTAGAATCCACTTGTCTTCACTGGCTGCACCCAAACCTATCAGCCCTCCAGCCATGGCCCGGGCCGGACATGTTGGCAGGCCCATGGCAGAGGGGATATGAAGAGCCCTGGGCTTGGGGCCAGTTGGGCTGTCCCTGGTCCGTCTTCCTGCTCATTCAGTCCTGACCACTGTGCGCCCTGCGCTCCCTGAGTGGGTTCCTTTCCTCACTCCCTGCTTTCCAAGGCCTGGCCTCCTTGCCTGGTCCACGCTCCCAGAGGGAGGGGTGTTTATGGATACGGGAGGAGGAATGGTTGTGATTTCAGGGCTGACAGTGAGGGCTCTGCAAGGGCTTTTCTGAACTGTTCGAGGAGGGGTTAGCGTGAGGAGGGAGTGCAAGCCGGGGTTTAGGAGACTCCGATTCGCAGCAAACGGCTAACGCAGAACACCCAGGACAATGTGGACCTTTAGAAAGCACCCATGCGTTCATCAGCGAGTACGGGTGGAGCACCTGGCATGTGGTTAGCACTTTGACAAGACCTGACGGTGTCAACAAAAATGCACTTAATGCTGGGTGGTCACACTCAGTTACTTTTAAGAAAAACTGACGTGCTTCTCACCAAGCAGAAGCCTCGGTTGCAGGCAGGGACCAGTACGATCCTGACGGTCTCTCTCCAACCGGCTCTGTCTCCTCAGTTTGCATCTCTGATAGGAGCAGGCTTGATGCTGCTCCTGATGGTGAAGGTGGAATCCTTTTTCTACGAACTGCCAAATGTAAGTGGAACTGATCGAATAACCAAGCCCAGAAAGCCCAGGGTCCAGATTGCATCTTGGTGGGTATCTCTGAGCAGAACTGCACTCAGCACGCCCCCACGGCCTGCCCTGGCCTCTCTCTAGTGCCTTTCCTTTACAATAATAACACCTACCTCTCAGGATTGGGATTCAAATAAGATGTTATATATAATATAGAGAGAACAGCGTTGAGCTAGTAATTAGCACTCAGGAAACATTAGCCATTAGTGTTATTAATCTTCTGTTAATCACTTAAGCTCTAAAAGTAAGCTTTACAGTAAGGATTCAGCTAAAGAGACCAACACAGACTTCAGATGCCAGAACGCCCATTACCATCACAGGCGTAGACCCTCAGTGCACATTCACGCCATCTGGTTTCCCAGACCGCTTCCAGGAGGCCTGTTCTGCACACAGGTGAACTCACCCCCTCGCCTGCTTCCCCACTGTCTCTGGTTAGCTTACAATACGAGAAGGCAGGGCCTGACAGTTGAGTTATAACTGTGTTCAGCTGGGATGCTCCTATATGCTCCGGTGCCATTTCTTCCTTTTTGTGAGACCGACCATTGTGCATTGAGAGATTCCAGGCGCATTAATTCCTGGCTACAATCAATTTGTTCTCAATAGAGATCAATGCTCAGTGACCATGACTTCCTTTTAAATTTCTTTAATGTTCCCTTTAGCCATTTTTAGATAAGTACTGAGGGAGGTGGGAGGAGGGTTCCTGCCTGGTGTTGCAGCTTGGTTCCATGCTGAGGTGGCAGTCCTGAAACTGCAGTGATAGTAAATGTTACCCCATCCTTTTTTAAAAATTGATTTCAGAGAGGAAGGGAGAGGGAGAGATAGAAACCTCAGTGATGAGAGAGAATCATTGAACAGCTGCCTCCTGCACACCCCACACTGGGGATCGAGCCCACAACCCAGGCGCATGCGCTGACCGGGAATCAAACCGTGACCTTCTGGTTCATAGGTTGACGCTCAACCACTGAGCCACACTAGCCGGGCCATTACTCCCATCCTTTTGAACGTGTCAATTGCACCTGGTGAATATCAGGTTGCCACAGAGCAGGCTACCTCCAGGCTCTTGCTGCCTCTGTTCTTGTGATTCAGGGACCTTGGGCCCCAGCCAACGAACCTATGCCTGGGGTGGGATTAAGCTTGTGCTTATCACACAAGCTGTCCTCTGGTTCCCAGCAGAAGTCATCTCCAGAACTGAGGTTGTATAGCACCTTTGGTGCAATCACTATGGAGTCTATTTTAGCAAAGCCACTCAGTAATTTACTTTGAACAGAGCTGTTTTTGCTTTTTAGCTAGAAGAATCAGAACTTTTTAAAGCTCCAAACATGTATGGAGGCTACTGATAGAAGTAGGTAGCACTCCTTTATTGCAAATAGGTTAGAGAGAGAACAGCCCCTGCTTTTGGCTCCCCATGTTATGTCACGTTCTTTTTACAGCATCTGGTAGGATGTTTCTGGGCAAGAAAATGCGAACACAATCTGACCAGCGGAACATCTGAGTACTATACTAATGAGGCTCTACGAGTATTAAAGATTGCTTCCTTCCTTGAAAGGCTATGAATAGCTTGTTGCAAAACCCTTATTGGAAGAATTGTTGGAGCATCCTGACTAGGATCTCAGTTACAAAGCAGGGGACCAATACAAAAATTTAGAAAACACGATACAAAACAGTGTATTTAATATTGCTTCGATTTGTGTGAGGAAAAAAATAGAACATACCAAAATGTTAATAATTGTTATGTCTTGGATGATGGAAATTATATCTGAGATGAATTCTTCTTTACACATGAGCATCTCTAACCTTAATATCCAGACAGGTAAATTTTTTATTGTATATTGTTTTATGAAAATTACGTTTCCTCTTGATACTCCTTCCCTCAAGCCAAACATTTTGAAAAAAACCCTATGAAGTTGAGATACTTTTCCTTTCCACCACATCTCCCTGCAAATTGCAGAAAGTTTGGAGATTCCTGACTGGAAAGAAGATAAAAATGGAAAGGAAGTAATTTCTGCTAACTTCATCTTTGCTCTCCCCTCCTCTATATTGAGTCCAACTGGTCACTGAGTAACCTCAGCAATCCAGAGTAAGCTTGGCTCCGGCCATCCTGGTGGTAGGGTCAGTTCTAATTCCCAGGCAGAGCAGACAGAGGGGAGGGTGACGAGGGAAAGGCTGAGAAATGTTAAGCCAATGCAGGGACTTCATAAACACAAGAAAGTGTTTCTGAAACTAGTTTAGTTCTACTTTAAGGCCCTGATGATTTTTACAACCGAGTCTAAATTTTCATTTTCTCATATTTAAGAAAACTTTTTTCCATTAGAAAAGTAGATGTGCCTATTTCTAAAAACTTCTGAAAATTCATGAGAGCTAAAAGTGTCATCCACATTTACAAATGAACCACTATTAACATTTTGGCATATACCTGATCAATATTATTTTCTATGAATTGATATTACTTTGCATCGTTTCAACCTAACTGGGCATACAACTTTGTATTCTTGTTTGTATTTGATATATAGCATGATAGCTCATACTAGAACTTATTTAGTTATTTTGTTATTATTAGAAAATTAGAAAAAAAAAGAAAATTAGGTTGTCTGAATTTTTATTATAAATATCACAACAGTAAGTAATTTTGTATATCCACCCTTCTCCCCACAGGCTGTGCTGGCTGGTATTATTGTGAGCAACGTCCTACCCTTGCTTGAAAATATTTACTATCTACCCACTCTGTGGAGGCAGAGCCAGTATGACTCTGTGAGTGTAGATGCACTGGCTGAGGCAGGGGCAGGGGCAGGGGCAGAGAAAGAGAACAAACAAAGGACATCAACATGAAGGACACTAGCAACTCTGATGCCTGGTACTTTACTTTTGCTTCAAATAAGGAGTCGAAGCTGTTGGTGCAAAGAAATACTGCGACCTCACTCCAACTACGCAACATTAAATAAAACATAATTAAGTGGTTATAGTTCAATACAAATTTAGTAAAAAGGGTTTGTCATGCCTTGCATATTTGGTTGACTTTTGACCCGGAGACACAAATCCTAATAAGAAAGTGAGGTGCCCTGCCTGAGGAACTGACAGAGCACCCTCCTCCTCTTCCCAGCACGGACCTGGGGGACAGAGGGGAAACAGCAAGAAATAAAAGATGGGGGAATGTGATGAGGGGAGAAGGACCCAATAGAGGCAAAGAGATGTGAAAGGGGCTACTTTTTGGACTCAGATCCCTGAGGAGCTAAAAGGGTATGTGGTCCAGAGAACGGGCGGAGCTTCTGGTTCTAGGAGGAGAGAGAGCACCTCCAACTAACTCACAAGTGGCAGGGGGAGGGGAAGTAAACATTTGAGGGAGTTTCAGCCTCTCTTCTCTGTGAAGGTTCAAGTCAAGTCACCTGCTGAGAGTGGTGTTCAAGACTCCCAATAACTATTATAGGTCTTAAAATGGCAACTGCCATCTGGTGAGTGTTCTGGGTTGCTTGACAAATCGCATTTCTAATCTCAGCAAAGCCTGAGTCCATGCGGCTCTGGAATTTGTCCTCTAAACCCCAGGTGTCAGGAGGGAGAGGGAGAGGGTGTCAGGAGATAGGACTGGTGATGTCCTCATCTCTGCTTGCGATATGGTCTTCCTTTTCGCTTCTTCCCGTAAGATTATTTGGATGGTGACGTTCACAGCTGCAATTGTCCTGGGACTGGACGTCGGACTAATGGTTTCCGTAGCCTTTGCCTTCTTCGTCATCACCATCCAGTCACACAGGTACTCAGTCTCTGGTCACAGCAGCTTAGCCATGGCAGGCAAGGCAACCAGGACCTAAAGGCAAATGCATTTCCTTTCAGAACCAAGATTCTCCTCCTGGGTCAGATCCCTAACACCAACATTTACAGAAGCATCCAGGACTATCGGGAGGTAAGAATCCAAACCAGTCCCACTTCTTTGCCTAAAAGATTTTCTACAAAATCCCTTTCCTGCGGTTTGCTGCACTACAGACACGCTGGACAAAGGTGGGGTGAGGGATGCCCCATGGCAGGGTGGGCGCTGAAAGAGGCAGGTAAGTCCTGGAGTCCCGCAGCCAGTTAAGGATAATTTTAAAATGTGCTTTGGGGGGTGGAAGGCCAAAAGAGGGGAGTGAGGAAATGGCGGGAAAAGAAGAAAGCAGGCAAAGCAGGGGTGGGAATGGGGGGAAGGGCCTTGCTGGCTCTTGCCTCTTATAAAGAAGAATATAGTCTCAGTTAGGTTCTCAAGAATGTTCCTCCCTCCACGGAAGAGCTGAGAAATTTCTCTGAACTTCACATTTGTCTTGCAGATCTTGACCTTCCCTGGGGTGAAAATCTTCCAGTGCTGCAACTCCATCACCTTTGTAAACGTGTACGACTTGAAGCACATGCTGTTGGAGGAGGTCAGGCTGCCCTCCCCACTCTTCTCCACCGGCTCCCCTCGCCTCCCCCAGGGGCCCTCGCTCCTGCCACTTGCCATCTACCCAACCACATTGAAGCCGCCTTCTGCCTTTCAGGTGGAAATGGTGCGGGTGCCTCTGAAAGAGGAAGAGGTGTACAGGCTGTTCCCTGCCAGAGAAGGTGGCCCGCAGGAAGGAAAGATGTGTGAGTGTTACTGCAACTGCGATGAACTGGAGCCGCCACCCAGGGTTAGCAACCTCTTCTTTTCTGCATTTCCCTCTGCGCTTTATAAAGAAGTACAAGAGCAGGTCGTCCTTGTTGTTTTAAGAAAAGAAAACCCCCTCGGGGATTTTGACTCTTAGATGGACCACAGATCATTGGGAATTAAAGAGTTCTGCTCAGAAGGGAAGACAGGGCTTCCCCTTCGAGGATCAGATCTTGACCTGAAAGCGGGTAGGAAGTGATGGTGACTCTTGGGTCCCTACTCATGGTTAGAGACAGAGAGTCATTCCCTAGCTGTGCCTGTTTCCCAGACCTTTGGCTGCCTGATTTTATTTTTCTGAAAATAAGGGACTTATAGATTGTCTTATAAGTCCCACTAGGCGAGGGCCAAGCTGGCTGGGTTCTCAAGGATCTCCTGCCATCTGCCTGGGCCAAGGCCGTGACGATGGGCAGTCAGGGGCGGACAAGCACAGATGGGGTTTACAGCATCTGCAGGTTATTTCAGCCGATGAACTAAGTGTCATTACTTCCAACTCAGACTGGATCTAAATAGCCCTTTTCCCCAGAGCAGGCCTGCTCATTTCCCAGTCTACACCCACACACAGGAGGAGCAGCTGTATCTATGCATGCGCGACACACACACACACACACACACACGGACGCCCAACACGCAGCACCTCCTGTCCCCCTCCTGGGTAGGCCCCTGCAAACACCGGGCACTCACTCTGGTCACCCACTCTGGTTGCTATACACCCCAATGAGCGTAGGTTCTACTGAGCTCCCTGAAAATACCAGCTTTCTTGCCAAGAGGACAGAATTAACTCTCTATTTAATTTTATGTGATAGCCACACTGCACTGAGTATTGCAAAGGGCATTCACATGACATCAGCAAGTGCACTCAAGAGTAGAGTATGATCATTTGGTATTTATTAAGCTCCTATATGTGCCCAGAACTATGACACTCTGCAAAAGAATTTTTAAGGGTCTCTGGCTTCTTTTTTTTTTTTTTTCTCATTGTGATAGAAAATACGTAACATAAAATATATCATCTTAACCATGTTTAAGTGCATGGTAGTGTTAAATACATTCACACTGTTGTGTAATCCTTGCTGTCCTTTATCGTTAGGACTTTTTCATCTTGGAAAACTGGAACTCAGTACCTGTTAAGTAACACCTCCCACTCCCCCTCACTCAGCCTGTGGCAACCACCATTCTACTTTCTGTTTCTATTAATCTGACTAATCCAGGCACCTCACATATCCCTGGAATCACACAGTATTTTTTTTAATATTTCTTTATTGATTTCAGAGAGGAAGGGAGAAGGAGAGAGAGATAGAAACATCAAATATGAGAGAGAATCATTGATTGGCTGCCTCCTGTCCACCCCCTACTGGATTTCCACTGAGCCAAGCCGGCTAGGGCAATCACACAGTATTTGTCTTTTTGTTGCTGGAGTCTATCACTTAGCATAATGTCCTCAAGGTCCATTCAGGTGGTTCTTTTAAAAAAATGTTTTTTTCAGGGAAAATTTTGAACATACACAAAAGTAGAGACAAGTACAATGAGCCCCTGTGCACCTACCATCCACTTTAAGATTCAACAACTAATAGCCAGTCTTGTTTCACCCATACCCCGCCCATCTGTACTCCCGCAAATCACAGGATTATTTTGAAGCAGTTTGTAGAGATTTCAATCAAACTAGGAAGACGACTCTATTAATGTGACATAGAAGGCCACTGTTGTGTTTGATCAATCCTAACACAGACATTTTTCCACATCTCTGAAATTTGGATGCATTGTGAAGTTGATGACGAGTTCAGTATTTGCAGTATTTTTTTTCTTGAGACTGCAGAAAGTGGTGATGCCTCTTAAAACTGATGAAATAGGATAGTAAACCATACTATGCAGTATATTATTATGTTTGAAATTGTGTGTTTAGATTCTAACAACTCTAAGACTCCAGGTAACGAGAGATCAACATGAGTTCAAAAAGTCAGGGAGACCTTGGTAGCGATGGTTTGAGCTGGACAGGAGAGAGAAATTTGGCTTTCTGCCAGGTAGGGACAACTCGGACTCCCAGCCCATGGCAGGCTTGCACAAAAACACCAAGGTCGAAATAAGTATGGGGTCTCAGGATGAGAGGCTTGGTCTGGGGAGTAAGTTCAGGCAGACACAGCCTGAGTAGATTATGAAAGCCCTTGAAGGACAGGGCTGCAGAATAGATGAAGGAGAGAGAAGGAAGGCTCTTAGAGGTTTCCTCTGCCTGGGGACCTTGCACCTCCTGCCACGGAGTCAGTCCACAGCTGTGCCCCCCGAGGCCTGGCCTCGGTGACCTTGAAGCCTTGGGGAACGGCTCTCTCCTTTGAACTGGAGTTTTATTTTTTATTCACACCACTTTTTCTTTTTTTGCTGTACAATATCTACTACCTTATATACTTTTTATCTTTACAGTTTTTTTCTATTTTTAAATTTTATTTTATAAACGTTATTAGAACAATATTTTTAAAGAAACATCACCCCAAATTATACCATGTTAGCATATGAATTATTCCCATTTTTCCATGGGTCGTGGAGTTCTTATTCCCTAGGTAGACAGGGGTCCCTGTGTCTTGCATGCCATTGTGCTCCTGGTGCTCCGCAGGGTCCTAAAGCTGTACAGGCTTCAGGCCTGCGAAGAGCATGAAAGTGAACGGTAATGACAGCCCTGCTCAAGGCAGTTTTGTCTTTTTTAAGGAAGTCTGACAGAAGACCGTTTCGCCGATAAAGGAAGGCAGTGTTGAGCAAAGGGACTGATGGGAGAAGGCGCTGGAGGCTAATTAGAACCCAGGGATGAGGGAAAAGAATAAATCAAAGATGATTGTCACTCCGGCTCACTGGGCCCATGATAATGTCATTGGTGCCTGTAGGGACGTTGCGGGGAGTGGGGCTTGTGAGAGGTGAGGATAAGGAATGATGAAAGTGGTTTTTTTCCGTCGGAGCTTGAAGTGACGTGAGATACTCAAGGAAAAGCTGCAGCGTGCCTGGTCTGCGGAGAAGTTCCCTAAGGGAGTGGGAGGGAGCTAGTAGATAGAGACAGCACAGTTGCAAGCACTCCCCACCCTTGTTTGAGTCTTTTCACAGCCCTCCCCTAACTCTTGTCCCAGGTTGTTTACACAGAGCGATATGAAACCAAACAGGACCGCAAGCCATCCTCTATGAGCATGAATCAAGGCACACGTATGGACAGTGGGGACATGAGCCAATATTCATCTGAGGAACAAATACCCAACACAGTATCTTCCATACTTCAGAGAAATCAAGGGCAAAGCTATGAGAATATTTTGCTTCCTAATAAACCCTATAGAAACGACCCGAAGCCACTTCCTGACGCTTCTGGAAGTCAGGTCAGGAGTAGATCAGATTTGTCTTTCATGCCCAGCACCCACACCATCATCCTGGATTTCTCCATGGTGCATTTTGTGGATTCACGGGCTGTGGTCGTGTTGAGACAGGTAGGTACTGAGGTGGCTTTAACAAGAGCTCTGATCCGCAGCTACCACCCCCCACCCCAAGCCCCACCCTGGTTGAGTCCTATTAGTCACTGATCAGCTACTATGTGACTCCTGGGCCACTAGAAATTTGGACACTGAAGATAGTTCAAGGTCAACCAGAATAAATAGAAAATTAACCAACTCTGATTTATTGAACTGGGGTGGCTACCTAAGCATAGCATATTATTGCTCGAGGGATGAAAAAGGGGAAACTCTCAAAACCGTAAAAACAGCAATCTATGCCTCACCCAGCAACTCCTAGTGTAACCTGGGAGTTAGCTGCAAATCTTAAACAATAGCTCTGAATGCTACAGAATAAAAGCTCACCAAGAATTCTCCACTCTTCAGCTGCTCATTGTAAGAGGCACGCAGATTGAAGAAGTTGTGATGAAAAGACACCCTAAGCCTAGGGCTTGAGGCTGCCTGGTCCAGTACCTGTAGGATCATCCCCAGTTCTCTCTTCATTGCCGGCATCTTGGGGTGAAAAGAGCAGGGAAAAATTCTCCTTCAAAATCTCTGTCTCTTCCCTGGCCAGTGTGGCTCAGTTGGTTAGAGTGTTGTCCATATAACAGTGACAGTTCAGTTCCGGTCAGGGCACATATCCAGGTATGGGTTCAATCCCCGGTCAGGGAGCTTGTGGGAGGCAGCCAATTGATATTGATATCTCTCTCTCTCTCTCTCTCTCTCTCTCTCTCTCTCTCTCTACCTCTCTCTAAAAAAAACCCCAATTAAAATTTTAAAAAATCTGTGTTCCTAGGTCCTGACTTCTCTCCCACTCTGGTTTCTCTGACAGTTTTCATTTCTCTTTCTTACACAATATGGACAGTGAGATGCACAACTAACAATGTTGGCTTTAATGTTCAATGTCTCATAAGTACAATCTCTTTTTTCCAGCCAGCTTACCTCAGTCTCCAGCCCTCCCTCTCTCTCTCTTGCCCCTGTTGGGGATCGCTCAGGTTTAAACATCCTGAACGCCCACTTCCTGGCTCTGACTACGTCTACTTTTTCTTGAGAAAGGCTCCTTTGGCTGCTTTTCCACCCTTAATTCTAAGATCCCATATCATCAAGCCTTCTTATTCCTAAAGGAAATGATTCTCTCTTAAGTGAGTCCAGCTCCTCCTTGGCCTGAGGCAATAGGAAGCTTCTCAAAGCAGCAAGAACTCTGGTGGGTGGTCTGGATGTGTGCTCTGCCCTGGTTTCTGCTCCTCTGACCAGGGCTAACTCACTAATTTGTATCCGGTCTCGGTTTCCTCATCTATAAAATGAGAGGCATAGAGAGATTCATGCTCAGGGCTTCCCATCCAGGGGACCCCTTTTCCCCACTTCATTTTTCAGATTTACCTGTACATGACAATGTTGTCTTGTGAGCTTTTCCATCTTAGGTCATCCTGCTGGGCTGTGCTCTCTTCTCCCAGGCTTGTGCTCTAGTTGTTACTTTAGAGTTCATTCTTCTACATTATTAAGTGCCTACTGTATGCCACGTTGAGTGGGTACATTTATATACATGATCCCATTAATTCCCACACAGCCCTAAGAGACAAGCCATAGTTCTCCCTAAGAGTCCTGGACTCACAGTTAGTATCTGGCCTGTCCATCGCTGGGACGTGGAGCATTTGTTCCGTCCTCTCCTCCCCCTTCTCCTCTCTTGCTGTCTGGTCCTTGGCCTGACCCATGCACAGCTGCCTGTCTGATGACTTCCTGCTCCAGCCCCAACATGGAGGCCATATCAGACCCCTGCCTTTACTTTACAGCCTTGAGATTCACGGCACACTTTTACACTTTAAAAATACAGGTTTCTTCATTCCTTTTGTAATTGTTCTATCCTGCCATATTGGAGGAAATCATTTCAAATATTCTAATTGAAAACATAATGAGAAAAGCCCCAGCTGTTGTTCTCACTAGAGATAACCACTCAATTTAAGCTTCTCCCTAATCCATGGGATTTCATTTGCTTGTCATTTCGAGTATGCCCCTTGTGGCTCTTTACCAAATGACTTTATGATTTACCATGTGATCAAGAATGACTTTCTTGTTTCTTCTTGGAAGTGAAAGAAGTAGTCTGTCTGTTTTAGTTGTTTTGTTTTTGGATTTTTTTTGTGTTTGTTTGTTTTTTTGTTTGTTTCACATTTTAACTCAGTGCTCAGGGTTGGTCTATTTAATCTTAGAGTATTGAGTTTAATTGACTTGCTTTGTATTGAACTTTCTTCATTGCCCCAGAGCATACCGTATATATTGGCTGAAGTAAAGTTGAGGTCAATGGCAGATGCTTAATAATCTGATACCACTAAATTTCTGATGTTTTGCCCTGACCGGTTTGGCTCAGTGGATAGAGCGTCGGCCTGGGGACTGAAGGGTCCCAGGTTCGATTCCGGTCAAGGGCATGTACCTTGGTTGTGGGCACATACCCAGTAGGAGGTGTGCAGGAGTCAGCTGATCGATGTTTCTCTCTCATTGATGTTTCTAACTCTCTATCCTTCTCACTTCCTCTCTAAAAAAAAAAAAAAAATCAATAAAATATATAAAAAAAATAAATAAATTTCTGATGTTTTACTACAGTCAAATGCAACTTTGCAGAGCAGCTCTGAGTACGATTCTCAGGCTCCTTGAATTCCATTTCCTACTATATCATTTGACTGTCTCCGGGCCATGTTTTGCCTCCCCTGCTTAGTGAACTCTATGGAGAAGGGGATCACATGCAAATACCAATCACCAGAGATATAGTTAGTGTTCTTGAGGACCGTCAGTGTGTTTCATCACACCTGTGCCTGTCCCTATCCTAGTACTGCACTCATGTGACATTCTCTCTCTCTCTCTCTCTCTTTTTGAAATTTGTCTTTTAAAATTATTTTTTAAAATATATTTTTACTGATCAGAGAGGAAGGGAGAGAGAGATAGAGACAGAAACATCAGTGAATGTCCCCTATTTTCCCCATTGACCCCCTCCACCCTGATCCCGGCCCCCCACCCCCCAGGCCTTCACCACTATTGTCTGTGTCCATGAGTTATGCATATATGTCCTTTGGTTAACCTCTTCCCACCCTCCCCGCACCTCTTCCTTCTGAGATTCGTCATTCTGTTGCATGCTTTCATGTCTCTGGATCTATTTTGTTTGTCACTTTATTTTGTTCATTAGAGTCCTCATATAAGTGAGATCATGTAGTACTTTTCTTTCTCTGACTGGCTTATTTCACTTACTATAATATTCTCCAGGTCCCTCCATGCTGTCTCAAAGGGTAAGAGATCCTTCTTTTTTATAGCTGCATAGTAGTCCATTGTGTAAATGTATCACAGCTTTTCTATGAACTCATCTACTGATGGGCACTTTGGTTGTTGTAGCAATATTTTTGCTGATACCACTCCTAGTGCAAGGAAATAAAGGGAAAAATAAACAAAAATGATACTACATCAAAATAAAAAGATTCTGGCCAGCAAAAGAAACCATCAACAAAATGATGGTTCCCACTATATGGGAGAACATATTTGGCATGATACAGCTGATAAGGGGTTAATTTCCACAAAATATATAAAGAACTCACACAACTTAACAAAAAGAAGACAAACAATCCAATTAAAAAATGGACAGAGGACCTAAATAGACACTTCCTCAAAGAGGACATACAGATGGACAAGAAAAAGTGCTCAAAGTCACTAATCATCAGAGAGATGCAAATTAAAATGACAATGAGGTAGCACCTCACACCTGCCAGAATGGCTGCCATCAATAAATCAACAACAAGTGCCGGTGAGGATGTGGAGGAAAAGGAACCCTCGTGCACTGCTGGTGGGAATGCAGACTGGTGCAGCCACTATGGAAAACAGTGTAGAGTTTCCTCAAACAATTAAAAATGGAACTGTGGTCAGGGCCTTTGAGAAGAATGACATCTTTGATGCTGGCATCACCAAGGCCCAGTGATCCTACTTCTAGGAATAGATCCTAAGAATCCCAAAACACCAATCAGAAAGAATGTATGCATCCCTATGTTCATAGAAGCACTATTTGCCCAAGTGCCCATTCGTGGATGAGTAGACTTGACATTCTCTCTTTAAGTGAACTGTTTTCCCCTTGAGACCATGGGTTACCCTTCTTCTCACTCCCCACCCCACATGAGACGGTCTGATTCTCTTTTGTATTCTCAGCACTTTAGACACTTCCTAGCTTACAGAAGTCCACCCATCAAATGTTTATAGAGCTGAATTGGATATAAAGGTACATTTACCCCAGACAAGGGAGTAACCAAAGGGACTTTACAACCCAGCTACCTTTCCTAGGGAGTGTAGGGATCCCTCACACTGGTTTACTCCCTCCCTGCAGATGTGCAACGCCTTCCACAATGCCAACATTATGGTGCTCATTGCAGGGACTCACTGTGAGTATGCTTCCCCCTATGAAAGGGCTATGTTTGGCACCCCAGGCGCTCTCCCCCCCAGTGTATGACTCTTGTGTGTTCTGGGTTTGGTTTGTAGCTTCTGTGGTCAAGGCCTTTGAGAGGAATGAATTCTTTGACGATGGCATCACCAAGACCCAACTGTTCCTCACGCTCCATGACGCTGTGCTGTTTGCGTTGTCAAGGAAGTTTTCAGAGACCTCCGAGTTAAGCGTGGATGAGTCTGAGACAGTGATACAGGAAACCTACTCAGATAAGGTTGGATGATGTGAACATCTAGGGTGAGGGGTGAGGTGGGGCGAGAAGTGGGGGGAGAGAAAAGGGAAGACACCTGATCAGACAGAGATGAGCACATCCAGGAAAGGGTGTTGAGTATACTCAGCATTTATTGAGTATGGCTGTGCCAGACTTTGCGAAGCTGAAATGCTCCCTTATCAGTTGGTAACTAGCAGCGGACCTGAGTCCCAGGTTCCCCCACTGCCATGACATCTGGATACCGTTCAGGGCTCTTTCTCAACTGAAGAGAGGGTTACCCAACCCGCCAAGGCCTCAAGGGCCCTTTTACCAAAAGCTAGGTTAGTGCCAATGCCGTATCAATAACTAAATATTTTAAACATCTCTAGCTATACCTTTAGAATCCTCCCCACCCCACCCTTGGGGGGAATAGTAAAACTGATGAACTCACAGAGGTAAAGATCTGCTAGTCTAACACTTTGGCTATATTTCTATTGTGAATAATATAACTTACTCAACCTGACCAAATGCAAAGGAGACTGATATACAAGCCAAAATATTTAGCCATTTGTTAATACTAAGTAAAGACCTGTGCCTACCTCAGTGTTTTCAGACCAGTATCTGTGAAGGTTAACGGTTTCCTCCCAAAAAGAAAATTAAAACACAGATGGGCACCAAAATCTCACCTAATGAGTAGAAATTATTTTTAATTAAACCCCCTATTCATCAACTTACTATATTTCAATAATGCTTGAATTTTTTATGACAAAAAGAAATTATCGGAGTAACAAGTGTTTATAAAAATTTTAATAAGTAAAAGATAGCCAAGCTTGTAAAACATAGCCCTCTTTCTCTTAGAATTTCCCTACCTTTGCTGAGAATTCTCATAGGCTATGTGCCTCTGCCTATCCAGAATAGCTTTCCCCAATAGCTAGATTTAATCATAATTTTTCTATATGGGCAGCCTCGACATTTATTCAGTCTTTGTTAATGCTGTATTCATAGTAAGATTTTGTGCCTTTCTTCATATAGACAAATCCTAGACACTTTATCCTCTCTCTTTTACATTTTTATTGCTATTTAAAAGGAATAATCTTTTTCATTATATTTTCTAACTGGCAACTGCTGGTATAACGGGAACCTATTGATTTTTATTAAATTATTTGGCCATTTTGTGAATCCTTTACTAGTCTAAAAAGGTTTCATTGTTAATTCTCTTGACTTTTCTAGACAAAAAAATATTTTCCACAAATAATATAAATCTCTTCTTTTCCAGTTGCTAGAATTCTTATTTCAGTTTCACATATTATGGCATTAGCTAGCCTTCCCAGAGCAACTTAAGTGATAATGGCAAGTCTTGTCATACTCCTGAATTTAATGAGAAAAGCTTCTTATGTCTCTTTATTAAGAATAGTGGTGATAGCTGACCTAAGATGTATTTTATATTTACCATCTTTTTAAAAAGTATTTTCCTAGTTTACTAACATGCTTATCAGAACTTAAGACTTGGTAGTGAATATATCAAAATTTTCCTAGCATTTAAAATAGAGAAGAGTAGAAGGGGGAAAAGTTCCGTTCAAATGTATTAAATTCAAGATGCCTATTAAATATCCAAGTGGAGATGTCAAGAATGGAAATGAATATATGAGCCAGCAGATCAGGGGAAGGGTTTTAACTAAAAAGTCATTGGCACATAGACAGTACAGTAAACTCTCGATTTTGTGGACCTCGATAAACGGACTTTGGATTTAATAGATAAAGCTTCCAGTCCATATGTCATATGTGAACATTAACACCCTGTTAATTTTAAAACGCTTATAACCAAAATTTGGTTATTGTTGACAGGTTTGTTTGGTTTTTTTTGCTATTTTTAACAAATTTTAGCGAATAGGCCAAATGTTGGGAAAAACACTGTAGTAATTTTGCTGGCATAAACATGACATATCTACAATCATAGTCTACATATTTATATCCACGAGTCACTGCTTGCCGGTAAACAAAGCACATGGTCACACCACACTGTTGCGTGGTAAGTGGTTCTGTTATCTCCTGGTGTGACTTCCTGCAGCAATTTTAAGGCTGCTGGCGATGTTCCCACATGTGCCAAACCACAGCCCAGCCATGTGCATTTGTAAAACATATAGAAAATTTTTCTATGAAATTAAACTTTTCATACATCCTTAGTTATTTTAATTACACAAATGTGTCCAAATAAGTAAAAATAGGTAAACCAACTAATTTGTCAATTTTTTAACATGTGCATTGGGAGAACCTACTTTATTATATAATGGACTTCCCGCTTTAAGGGCACCCCCTCGCCCAAATTAGTCCGTTATATCGAGGTTTTACTGAAACAAAAATTATGGGACTAAATTAAATTGCCTGTGGGGACAGTGCAGATGGAGAGAAGGGTCTCAGAGTCAAGCCTTGGGGCATGCCGACAGTCAGAAGTCCAGAAGGAGTAGAGAAGACAACAGGAAGACCAAGAAGAAGCAACAAGGAAGGAAGGAAGGAAGGAAGGAAGGAAGGAAGGAAGGAAGGAAAGGAGGAAAGGAGGGAGGGAGGGAGGAAGGGAGGAAGGATTCTAAAATGACCTTTCATTCTGAACTGCTCTGTGTAAGGTACACTCTTTTGCAGAGGAGTGAGGCATGAAGAAATGATGAGCGGGCAGGACCTTCTTCTGTGCTAGAATCGCCACCCGCACCACCACACCGCTGCCGTAGGACCCCATTACACAGTCACTTCCTTTTGTTTCCATGAAACACTTCTGACTATAAAAGGAATTATAAAAGGAATACATGCTCATGTGGAAAATGTGGATAGAGCCAAAAACATAGTAAGACGGGGGAAAGATTCAGAATACCACACCCAGAGCCAACTAATGTTAATACTTTGCTGTATTATCAATCAAGGATTTATTTGATAATTCTTCAAATATTTATTGAGATAACCTGGCATTATTCTAGTGGCTACCAATACAGAGGTGAAGAAACAAGGCCCTTGCTCTTATGAAAACCTGTCTCCTTTTCCCAGTATGTCCACCTCCCCCCAACATGAACACCCTCCCCATTCTGTATTTAGCTACAATTTGACTACACACAATCAAGTGTTAATGTGGGCCCTCTCTGAGATGTTTCCTGACATCTGTCTTCTGCAGAATGTGTTTGTGCAATCATGAAAAGCCACTTTCTAAGGGGCTTTCTAGGCTGGTCAGCTGACTATTCTCATATCTTTATACTAAGTTCATTGCTCCTTATGAAAGGTGGTGGGCACCCTGCTTTCAAGTAGCGACAGTGTACATGTGGGGTTGGTGT
>NW_006287260.1:1129183-1133949 GCF_000327345.1 Myotis davidii | reverse complement strand
TATGGGAGAAGAGAAGAATGTTTCGGGAGGGATGAAAGGTGTTAATTCTGTGGAATGCTGCTGCCACTAAGCTTACCGGGCATCTGCTACGGTGACAGGCAGAGTGCCTGGGACTGGCATATCAGGAACCAGGCCCTGCCCTGCCTCGAGGAGCTTAGAGTCTAATGAGGGATATATTTTTAAATGAATAAGACAGTACATTACTGGTCTATGATAGAGGTGGAAGTGAGGCACAATTGAACCCAAAACTAAGATCCTGGCTAGTGATCTTTGATATGAATCTGGACCAATGAATAAGTGTGTGTGGCTGAGATGGAGATGGACAGTGCAGACACAGGGAGTCGCATGAGCAAAGAGCCAGGAGCCAGGCATCTTCGGTTAGTTTTATGGATAGAGCAAAGGTTGGGGCTACAGATGGAGCTGAAGCTAAGAAGACAAGAGGGCGGTCTCGGGGGCCTTACTGCCCTGTTAAGGATCACAGGGGGTTGGAAAGACGAGTAAGATCAAGGAGACAGGATGTTTCAGAATGCTGCCAAGACCATTGCTATTCAAATGGTTGACTGTGAAACCCAGGCTACTTAGAAAATCTAGAGAAACAGGAGTATGGATTGATTGAGCCTAAAAAATGGTGAGTAACTGAGGAACTGGAGGGTGCAAAGAAGATGAAAAGCAGATTTAGGCTGATACCACTCCTAGTGCAGAAATATTTTAGGCCAGAAATATTTTCTGCTTTCCCAGGAATTCATGATTTCTGGTACCTAAAGTTCTGTTATATTCTGAAGTTCTTTGACTATTCAAAAGTTAAATTTAATTGGAAATTTTAACCCATCTAATTATATGTATTTCAGGGTAGAGATGCGAGACAAAAAAGAAGCAGCAGTATTCTAGAAGGTCCCAAAAATCTAAGTTCCAGCTACGCCAGGATGCAAAGGCCCATCCTAGAGGAGGAGTCAGATCTGGACGTAGAGCTGGAGCCCATACTGGAGTCAGACACTGGGCTGGACCAGGATCTCGAGATGGAGCGTGAATCGGAGCTGGAACCTGAGTCTGAGCTGGAGCCTGAAACGGAGCTTGAGCCCGAACTGGAACCTGAACCCAAACCTGAGAATGAGCTGGACCTGGAGTTCAAGCCCAAGCCTGCGCTCAAATCCATACCAAGGCCTCAGACTTATCCTCGGCAGCAATACTGGCCTCCCAGCTCCCCAAGTCAGAATCCACCTGGGACACGGTCAGTGGACAAGAGGCAGCCATATTTGATTCCGTATTCATCTCAGGACAGTGACACTGAGGATCCCTAGGAGATGAACTGGGAATAAGGGTCAGATTCCCTTGACAAACCCTCCCACCCAAACGGGGTCACTTGGTCAGAAGCCCTAGAGTAGTTACAGACCAGCAGTACTTGCTCTGGGACTCCTTCACCTGCTGTCTTTCTTCCTTGCCCAGCAGTGTGATCTCACTCCCCGATCACAATGCTAAATGCCAAGAATTGTCTCTGAATTCCCTATCCAGGCTCACCTCATTTCACCTTCAGCAGATATTCTAATGAAAGATTTCCTTCTTTGTACATTCTGCACTTCTAGTGTTTTTATCACATCATCTCTAACTCACTCCTCTCAGTTTGTTTCCTTTCTCCAAAGAAATGAGGCTCAAATAAAATATATAACTCTAGTTACATTTGGACCCTTCCTGCATTTTCTCCTTTCTCTGTATTCTGTACGTCTAAGGAAATGGATAGGAGAAATACCAGAAGTAGGTAGACGTGGTGGAGAAGAGATGAGCTAGGAAAACAACAACGGGGTAGCATTTGTATTCTATATGCAAGGTATATTTACTGAGGCAGGTTAAGCCAGGCCAGCCTCTGAGGCATGCAATACAAGGAACTGTTAGGCTGAAGGCATTTTGCCATCTCTCTAAGGTCAGTATCTTATACTACCACCGTTTCAGAAGGCCAGGTATCTGTACCAATTGATGAGAACATTAGCTCTGTAGAACTCTCCCTGGTCTTCAGATTCATAGTCACCATTGCTTCTTTCCCACAGGTGCTTAAGATACATGCAGTCTAGAGCTATGGTTGCCAACCGGTGGTCTGCGGACCACTGGTGGTCCCTGAGGTCCGAAAGGTTGGCGACTGCTGATCTAGAGTCTGTACTCTTGGTAGACCAAACTTAGTTAAAATCTGTGACAGCCTGGCTGGTGTGGCTCAGTTGGTTGGGCGTTGTCCTGTTCACTAAAACGTTGCCCATTCCATTCCCAGTTAGTGCACATGCCCTGGTTCGATCCCCGCAAGGGGACATACAGTGTTTTGCCCTTACATGGATGTTTCTCTCTCTCCTTTACTCTCTCTCTAAAAATCAGTTTTTAAAAATCTTAAAAATCTGACAGATACAAGCCCCTTAGTATTGGAAAAGTTAATCATTACAAGTTTTGTCCAAATCCATTCATTCAAAAAATCCACCCTCCCAATAAACAAACAAACAAAAGCCCTGACTGGTGTGGCTCAGTGGATACAGCCTTGGCCCGTGTACCGAAGAGTCTCAGGTTTGATTCCTGGTCAAGAGTATGTACCTGGATTGTAGGTTTGATCGCAATGGTTGGGTCAAGTGCAGGAGGCAATCTCTCTTTATTTCCGTTCCTCCCTCTCTTCCACTCTCTCTAAAAACCAATGGAAAAAATATCCTCTGATGAGGATTAACAAAAACAAACAAATTCTCCTCTCTCCATTAAAAAAATCTAGTATTGCCCTAGCTGGTTTCGCTCAGCGGATAGAGCGTCAGCCTGCGGACCAAAGGGTCCCAGGTTCGATTCTGGTCAAGGGCATGTACCTCGGTTGCAAGCTCCTCCCCAGCCCAGGCCCTGGTCAGGGCTCGTGCAGGAGGCAACCAATCCATGTGTTTCTCTCACATTGATGTTTCTCTCTCTGTCTTTCCCTCTCTCTTCCACTCTCTCTAAAAATCAATGGAAAAGTATCCTTGGGTGAGGTTTAACAACAAAAAAAATCTAGTATTAAGTTATAACCAGAAGAGAAATATTGACCCGTAGGCAAAGGTATGTGGAATCCTGAATTTTATTTTCCACCAAATAAACAAGATTCCTCTTGCTCAGGCACTAAATTTCTCTCTTCTGTTAGATTAAAGAAATCCTTGTTAAAATATAGGTGTCTCGGAGAGATCCAAGATGGCAGCATAGGTAAACTCCTATACCTGCTGCCTCCCACAACCACATCAAAATTACCACTAAAATACAGAACAACTGTCATCCAGAACCACCAGAAATCTGGCTGAATGGAAGTACTACAACTAGAGAAGTAAAGAAGAAAGCACGCTGAGACTGGTAGGAGGTGCGGAGGCGCGGAACGGGCTGGTCTGGCACCCGGGTGTGCCACTTTTTTAATTGGGAGGGAGATTGCCTGTGTAGAAGCCGCATGGAGGAGCAAGGGGTTCCAGCCCCACACCAGACCCCCAGCCCAGGGTTCCAGAGCTGGGGAAAGAAGTCCCCACAGGCAGTAAGAACTACAGACTGTAAAAACTGTGCAGATTGGGGCTCAGTGACAGAGAGGCTGCTAGAGACCCAGCAGTTCCTCTTAAAAGGCCAGCACCACAGACTGAACTTACAAGGTCCTGCTTCCTCTGAGCTCCAGCACTAGGGGACACAGACACATATGGGGAGAAAGTGGACTGTGTGGCATTGGGGCAGGAACTTGGGACAGCTTTCTCCCAGATGGAGGTGCTCACAGCAGTCATTGTTTCTGTGCTGGGACCTCCCCGGTGCAGGGCTGACTGGCAGCCATTTCTGTTTGCTCCACCCTGGTGATTCTCTGAGACCCCACCCCACCCAATTTACAACCCCACCCAAGCTGTGCACAGTGGCTTTTGCATATGTATGGTCTGTCCTTTCTCACCCTAAACTCCGTTCAAACAAGCTGCAGCAGGGTCAGGGAGCCCCAAACCTATCATAAAAGGCCCAAGACCCAGCACTAGCACCAGCCTGCCTTTCTTCACAGCTGGGCCTCGTCTGGACACTTCCAAACCCGATACAAAGAGGAGGAATCTGCATACCTCTCTGTCACTCCTGTTAGATGGCCCCAGGCAGTGGCTGACTTTGCACCTCCCTGGAGACCCAAGAGCCAGTGTACCTAGTGGTCAGTGTGAGATTACAACTCTTCACATCCATAAGCAACACACTCTAGGGGCAGACTCAGTGAGCACCAAAGCCCCACTGAATCAAGTCCTGCTCCATAAGGGAGTCTTCTGCACAGCAGCTCTCCCACTGTAGTCGCAGCTGGTCCCCACAGTCAATTGGCCTGGAGGTCAATTCCTCACCGTGATACCAACAGCAATCAAGGCTCAACTACAGCAAAAGTGTGCACACAGCCCACAAAGGGGTACACCAAGAATGTCCACTTCAGGTGATTGGGGAGGCTGAACCACTGGGTCCTATAGGACACCTACTACATAAGGACACTCTATAACTCAAGGAGATTTAGCAGCTACCCAATACATAGAAATAACAATGGGAAGCAGCCAAAAAGCCGAGACAAAGAAACATGTCACAAATGAAAGAAATGGAAGAAAGCAAACTACTGGATATAGAGTTCAAACCACAGTTATAAGGTTACTCAAGAATCTTCTAGAAACCTCTGAGGAACTTAGTGAGACTTTCAAGGATCTTAGTGAGAATGCCAAAAAAATGGAAAAGGATCAGTCATAAATTAAGCATACACTGACTAAAATAAAGAATAATATACAGGGATCTAACAGTAGCACAAA
>NW_006287260.1:1119171-1126762 GCF_000327345.1 Myotis davidii | reverse complement strand
GTAATATATTATATGCAGAAATGTACTAAATAAGAAGAGGAAGAAGAAGAAAAGGTAAAGATACAAATTATGAACAACAAATGCACATCTATCAACAAGTGAATCTAAAAATCAAATGAATAAAAAATCTGATGAACAGAATAAATTGGTGAATGGAATAGAACCAGGGGCATGGAAATGGAACAGACTGACAATTCTCAGAGGGAAGGGGGTGTGGGAGGGTGCGGGAAGAGATTAGACAAAGATCTTATATGCATGTATGCATTACCTATGACACAGATAATAGGGTGGCGAGGTCCTGGGGTGGCTGGGAACCTGGTGGAGGGGAACTGGGGGGAAAAAAAGGGACATCTATAAGAATCTCAACAATAAAGATTGATTAAAAATATATATACTAGAGGCCTGGTGCACAACATTCATGCACCAGATGGGTTGGGGGGGGTCCTCAGCCCAGTCTGCACCCTCTTGCAGTCCAGGACCCCTCAGGGGATGTTTAACTTAGGCCCAATCCCCTGGGAAGGAGGCCTAAGCCGGCAGCCGGACATCCCCCGAGGGGTCCTTAGCACTGTAGCGGAGGCGGGAGAGGCTCCTGCAACCACTGCTGTGTTCACCAGCCATGAGCTGGGCTTCTGACTGAGCAGCACTCCCACTATGGGAGTGCAGTGACCACGAGGGGGCAGCTCCTGCATTGAGCATCTGCTCCCTGATGGTCAGTCATTTCATAGTGACTGGTCGTTCTGCCATTTGGTTGATTTGCATATTAGCCTTTTATTATATAGGATAGGCATCTCAGGGCATCTGTAATACTGTCAATAATAAACTTTATATATTCTATATAATGAAAGCCTAATATGCTAAGAGTCTGGTCGTCTGGTCATCCGTTCAACCAATCAAAGCGTAATATGCTAATGATATATGCTAAGGCCACTCAACCATTCACTATGACGTGCACTGACCACCAGGGGCAGACAGTTGATTGGTTGACCAGTTGCTATGACATGCACTGACCAGGGAGTGGGGGAAATAGGGAGAGATGGGTAAAAGAGTACAAACTTCAGCTAATAAAATGACTTAGATCTGAGGTTCTAAGCTATGTCATGGTGACTACAGTTGATAATGTTGTTGTATAATTGCAATTTGCTAAGATATACACACACACACACACACACACACACACACACAAACATAAATTCACTCATTCTACAAACATGTACTAGTCTAGTCATCTGCTACATACATAGCACCCCAAACAGTGGGGTAGATCAAACAGCACTATCCCTATTTTATATATACATAAACTAAGGCTCAGATAAGTTTGTATGCTAAGAAAAAGTGGTGGTCTAAGTCACAAGCTTCATTTATCCAGGCTTACTTAATACGTTTTTTGAACTCCTACTATGTGTCACGCACTGTCACAGGTGCTAAAGATACAAGATGAGCAGAGTAGATGGCAAAAAATAATGATAAATTGTGGTGGCAAACATCAGGAGGACATGAAACCATCTTCCTTCAGTAATGACACGTGACCTGGCATCTGAAGGATAAGTAGGAGTTAGGCTTAAAGCAAGTTCCAGTAACTGCCAAAAGGGCAGAGCCAAATGGTGGACCAAGAGTGGCAACCATGGGTGAATACAGAAGCTGGTCACCCAGGGACACAACCAGATGGAGCCTGAGGGTAATTAGCCTAAGGGTAATTGCCAAGGCTCAACCAGGAACTGGGTCAACCCAGGAATGAACTGTCACATTGGCAGGAACAGGCGTAGAAATGTGTCAAAACCAAGAAAACACTTCATATTTAAAACAAGAGATGCGAAAGTGCACGAAGAGCCCAGTTTTGCGGGCTGCTGCTGTCTCATCCAGCTCCCTTCTCTTCCCACACTGCTGTCAGAGGAAGGTCTTCAAGCACAGAATCAATGGCTTCTGACACTTGGGCAGCAAGTGGTAGGATTTAGAATTTGGTCCTTCCTGCTACAACCACAACATAGCTCAATCCTGGCTCTGGTGCTTTACCTCAGAAAGACCAACCTGATGCTTGGACTACAGTCTGTCTTTAAATAATATTCTGCTATAAACCCACAGCACCCAGCCTCTTCCACAGCAATAGAATAAAGAAAAATGGCTAATTGATTGTAAATAGTAACTAGTAAAGTGAGTAACAATTACAAGGCCAAGACTTCTTCCAAAATCCGATCACCCAAAATTCTAAGAAATTTCAAACTTTACAAAATGCTATGATTGGGTTGGTTAGCTCACTTTTCATAACATTGTCATCACTGAAGCTTTTATCTCTCTAATGAGAAATTGAAGAAAAATTCTAAAGACTGAAAAACTAGTACAGACTGGGTCTGAAAATGTAAACGTCTTAGCATAGATGTCTCTCCGTTACTGAATAAAAACCTCAAAGCAGCTTATATTCTATAGTAAATGGGCTTTGGGTATAATTTTTATATGTGAAGAACTAAGTACAATCAATAGAACTGCAGAAAAGTAGGTTTGGAAAGGAGACAGGTCAAAATAAGTGACCCTAGGTAGCTGTCTCTAAATATATCGCACCTTGAGTCTCACCCATATCTGATTTAGATGATATTTATATGAGACTTTGGGCTCAGACCTTTGAGTTGAGGACATGTGAGATGGACATGAATTGGGGAGGGGGGAGGTGTCATGGCTGGAATGCTATGGTCTGAATGTTTGTTTCCTTCCCAAATCCATATGTTGAGATCCTAGCACTCAAGGTAAAGATATTAGAAAGTGGGGATCTTTGGAAGATGATTAGGTTACCCTTATAATTATTAATGGGATTACTGCCCTTGAAAAAAATCCTCAGAGAGATCCCCCTTCCCTTCTGTCATATGAGGACACAGCAAAAAAATGGCCATCTATGAACCAAGAAATGGCTTCTCACCAGATACGAAATCTGCCAGTTCTTTGTGAGAAATAAATTTCTGCCATCTATAAGCTACCCAATGTATGGATATTTGTCATAGCATCTCAAATGGACTAAGACACCCAAGAACTTAACTACATTGCATCTAAATTCAACTCTTCATTTGTCAGTGGAAATAGAGGAAGTAATGGCATAATACAAGGTCATTAATGATCTTGGGATCATAGAATCTCAGTGTGAGGAAGGACTATGAGGGTCATCTAATCTCTTACAATTTAACAAACAATTATTGGAAGATTCAGCACATCTCAAATGCTCTGTGTTTCTATAATCTATTGCTGCCTAACAATCTACCCCAAAATTTAGTAGCTTAAAACAGTAGTTATGTATTTATTTGCTCATAGTTCTGCAATCTGGGCTGGATTTAGCTGGGCCCATTCATAAGGCTGCAGTCATTTAGAGATTCAATGGGGGCTAGAAAGCGAAGAGGGCTCTACAACATGTCTGACAACTCAGCTGGGATGGCAGGAAGAGCTGGAGGCTGGCCAAGCATATCTCCATCTCTCTCTCTCTCTCTCAAATACATTTATTTTTTAATGTATATGTGTACACTGATAGTACGACAGAAAACTTTATGACTCTGTTTGATATTAACAGTGGGACTTTTGCTGCTGAGAGAAACATAGAAATTTATTCCCCTTTCATTAGTACCGGTGGGCAAAGTGAGAGAGAAGGTTTCATTTTTATAGAGTGAAATTTTGAATAAGTAGGTGAGGCGGTTGTCTTGTCAACGAAAACCCGTTGTGTCTAAGGCTGAAACCAAAACACTGATCGGATCTAGGAAGGCAGGGAGAGTTAAGGCAGAGGCGTAGAAATTGCTCTTCCCCTCTGTCGTCAATCCATGTCTATGGTCTTTAAGATAACTTGTTATGTAAAATTATTTATTTATCTAAGATGTACCTACACTGAATTTATCTGAAAAATAAAAAAGTCGATATTAAGAAAAAAATTGTAAATGGAAGATTATAAGAGAGGGTTTCGCGTGCCAGCAAGTTACTGACATGCCATGTTTGGCACGCGTGCCAGGGGTTGCCCACCCCTGGCCTAGCCCTTGCATGGCCACCCAAGGCCGTGTGTCACTAACCACATTCTGTTGATCAAAGTAAGTAACAAGGCCAGCCTTAATTCAATGTGAGAGCAAATACTCTCCATTTCTTAAAGGGAAAAGATCCTGATCTTGAGACATTTGAAACCAGAGGTGGACTAAGTCTAACCAAAGCCACAACATAGATCAGTTTCTAATAGAATTGAGATGATTAGTCCCTCACCTTATTTGCCTAATGAGAAGTATGTGTCCTATCTGGGGAGAAATAATATTGACCTCAGTCTTTATTTTTTGCACAACATCCATCATACAATTAAGAAAAAAAGTACAAGACATTTGAAGAGACAGGAAATGTGTCTGATAATTAGAAAAAGTACACAACAGAAGCAGTCCCACAGATGATCCAGATGTTGGAGTTAGCAGTCAAGAACTTCAAAATAACTATTATAAATATGTTCAAGAAAGTCGAGTAAAAGATGGACGAAATGAATGAAAAGATGAGTAATTTCAAAAGAGAATTATAATCTACAGAAAGAGAATCAAAGGAATGTTTTAGAACTGAAGTACAAAATATTGGGAAATAAAAACTAATTTGACAGTTTTAATAACAGACTGGACACAGCAAAAGATAGGATTATATAACTCAAAGGCAGCAAATAGAAAATATCCAAAATGAAGCACATACCAAAAAAATAGGGGAATAAAACAGAAGAGAGCATTCAAGACATGTAAAACATAGGCAGGTGGCCTCATACATGTGTTTTAGGAGCCCCAGAATGAAGAGAGTGGGGAAAGCAATATTTGAAGATAGAATGACTGAGAATTTGCAAAACGCGAAAGATGGCAATTCAAAGATTCAAGGTTAGTAAACTCTAAGCAGGATAAATAGAAAGAAACCCAAGCATAGGCACATCATAGTCAAATCACAGAAAAGCAAAGACGAACAGAAAATCTTAAAAGCAGCCAGAGCGAATACACATAGTTTCAGAGAAACAACAATAACACTATTGCTAACTTCAAACAGAACCTATGGAGAACCAGAAGACCACAGAATGACCTTGTTTAGGTTCTGAAAGAAAAAATAATCTGCTGACTGAAAATCCTGTACCCAGCGAGAATATCCTCTAAAAACAAAGATGAAATACAGATGTCAGACCAACAGAAACTGAGAGAATTCATTCCCTCTAGATTCACTCTATGAGAAATGTTAAAGGAAGTTCTTCAGGGTGAAGGAAAACTACTCCAGAGGAAAGCTGAGAACTGCTCAAAGGAATGAAGAACGTTGGAAAGGTTAAATGTGTGGACCTATATAAAAGAACATTGACTGTGATTGCTTAAAGCAACAACAGTAACTATCTCAGGCACTTTATAACATATGTAAAAGTATGTTATATGACTACAAAAATACGAAAGACAAGATAGTGGTAAATGGAGTTGTTATTCATGAAGTGGTAAAGAACTAATTTAAGGTAGATTAAAATAAGTCAAAGATGCATATTAATATATCTGGGGAAACTACTAAAGTAGTATTTTAAAGGCATAATTAAAAAATTAATAGAGAAAAAATTATAGAGGAGATTAATGGAATAATAAAAGCCCTTGATAACCCAAAAGTAGTAGAAAATTGAGTAAAAGAACAAAGAACATATGGGACAAATAGGAAAGAAATACCAAGATGGCAGTCTTCAACTCAGCGATATCAATAACTAAATCGACTAAGCATCCCAATGAAAAGGTACAGATTTTTCTGGATGAATGTTGTTTTAATCCAATGGTGTATATATACTATTTATGAGGGCCACATTGTAAATATAAATACGCAGGCAGCTGTGCGCCAGGTTCCCAAGATGTCATTCCCTAAGTACAAGCCCTGGCGCCTGGCCACCCCGCCCCTACCCAGCTCTGGAAACCGGCCGGCCCCAGCCGGAGGTGGGCCGTAGATCCAGCTAAAGGGCCTGCCTGCTTCAGTACAAGGACTGCAGCTGCCAGGCTCTTCGAAGATTCTGCTTTGGCTCGTTGGACCTACGTATGGTCAGCAAATGTCTATCCCAATTTCAGACCCAGCTTCCGAGAACTCATTCTTAGGAGTTTTGGTTGGAATTGGGCCCCTCCTCTTCTGGTATTACACTTTTAAAACTAACAGAATTAGAAAAGAAAAACTTATCTGAGAGGGGAAATAGGATGGAACATTTAAAGTCTTAGGTTAAGTCTGACAATGATGACCTATGTATTATTGTTTAATGAATCTATTAATCATTAAAAATAAATAAATACAAACATGCAATGATGTAGAAAGCAGAAGGATGGAGAAAATATGCCAAGCAAATAGTAACCAAAAGAAAGCTGGGGTGGCAATATTAATATCAGATAAAGCAGATTGTGAGATACGAAATATTCGTTAAGGGTTAGAGGCCACACTGCACAGTGATGAAAGGGGTCAATTAAACAGAACATAACAATCCTAACTCTGTGTGCATTCACTAACATAGTTTCAAAATATATGAAGCAAAATGACAGACATAAGAGGAGAAATAGACAAATCGATGAGCACAGTTGGAGATTTTTAAACACAATTGTCTCAGTGCAGAAACAGAACATTCTAAATTCCTTGTATTTTTCAGGAGGAAGATAGAGATGGTGATTAACTCCATATTTCAAATTAAATATGTGTAGCAATATTTTAAAGGTAGCCACTAAAATAAACAAAGCATGTACTTTCCAAACCACTACAGGGAAAAATAGGGGAGGGGCAAGAAAGGAGAAAACACTTAATACGCTTCATACATTATTAAGTTTGATAAATGTAAGTCTCAATGGGACTGCCTGAGCCCAGCACGGTTCCCAATGGACCAAGGATGAGCAGGGGAGCCGCGTGTACTGACGACCTAATGTCCATTTGGGGATTCAGAAAAATCCTGACTCTGACTGTCCTCTCCTTGAGTAAATCTTCTCAAGTTTCTAGCATATGGCAGGTGCTCAGGACACATTTGCTGAAGGATGGCTTTGAGCTTGACGATCAAACACATATTGCTCATTTTTGAGGTCTCTCAGTTTCAGACGGACTCCAAAAGGCTGTGAGCATCATCAAAGAAAGAAGCCTTGAAAAATCATTTTAGCCCACCACTCTCTCAAACAGCGTGAGAAGCAGCTTTCGGCATGCAGTATCTGAATCTTTTCATTCATTTATTCACTGGCCCATTCATTTCTTCTCTTAATCCTCCATGCATGCATATCAAACATTCAAGATAGTCCTTGCCCTGAAGATATTAATAATGTGGACGGGAAGACAGATGGATAGAAGGATAAATACAATACAATGTGATATGTACAACCCAAAAATTAATAAAGAAAAGGTACAGAGGGAGGGAGAAAGAGAGAGACCAGGTTTTCCTGAACAGTGCATTCCACTCTTTTTTTATGTTAGTCCACATTTTATAACACAACACACACACACACACACACACACACACACACACGACAATATTATCTCATATTCCCCAATAGTTTCTGTTCTTTTCTATTTCTCAGCCTGAACTGAGTTCTGCTTTATTGTTTAATTATCTTTTAAAATAGTAAAAGTAGTTAGAGTTCAAAAATAA
>NW_006287260.1:1101250-1119097 GCF_000327345.1 Myotis davidii | reverse complement strand
ATCCTTAGGTTTTTTTGTGTGTGTGTGCTTCCAGGTCTTCATGCGAAAACAATAAGGACGGCTGCTTCTTTATGAAACTAGAAGTGAGTATGGAAATATGAACATATAGTCTTAAGATCCCCTTTTCTTGCCCACATGGTTATTAAATATTATTGACAAGTTTCTTTTTTAAAGAACTTATCTCAGAGATTTCTATGATCAATACTGATCCAAAGGGATGTTAGTTTGTTTGTTTGATATTTTTTTTTGTCCTGGACTTCAGGTTGGTTTTTAATTTAAAACAGCTTTATTGAGCCATAATTGACACATAACAAATGATACAGTTTTAAAGGGCCCAGTTTGATGTGCCCATGAAACCATGACCACAATCAACATAGTGAACACAACCTGGCCGGTGTGGCTCAGTTGATTGAGCATTGTTCCCTGCACCAAAAGGTCACTGGTTTGATTCCTGGGCAGGGCACACGCCCAGGTTTTGGGTTCTATCCTTGGTTAGGGTGCATATGGAAGGCAGCTGATGGATGTTTCTCTCTCTCATCGATTTGTCTCAAACGCATCCATCACCCCCAAAAGTTCCCTTGCGTCCTTCTTTAATCCCACCCCGCTGGTCCTCCCAACCACATCTCCATTCCCAGACAGCCACTGACCTGCTTCTGTTACTATAGACTGGCTCTCATTTTCTAGAATTTTACATAAATGGAATGATACCGCATGTGCTCTTTTGGGGGCGGGGGGTGGCTTCTTTCATTCAGCATAATTATTTTAAGATTCATACATGTTGCTGTGTGTATCAAGAATGCATCCCTTTCTGTTGCTAGGTAGTATTCCACTGCATAGAAAGCACAATCTGTGTATCCATTCATCTGCTTATGGACACTTCGGTAGTTTCAGTTTAGGGCTATTACAAATAAAGGTGCCATAAAGAGTAATGAGAAAGTCTTTGTATGATCATATATTTTCATTTCTCTTAGGAACAGAATGACTGAGTCATATGGTGAGTAGATGATTAACATTTTAAGAATTTTCCAAAACGTTTGTAGGATTTTATATTTTCACCAGCAGTGTATGATAATTCAGTTGCTCTCTAGCCTCATCAACACTTACCTCCAGTCTCTTCAATCTGAGGCTTTCTAATAAGTGTAGAGTGATATCTCATTGTAGTTGTAATTTGCATTCCTCTAATGATCAAAATGTTGAAATTTTCTTCATTATTTGGTATTCGTGTTATCTTTTAATTTTATTGATTTTTCTCTCTGGTTTTTCTGTTTGTTTGTTTTTTGTTGTTGTTTTACTGATTTCTTTATCTTTATTTCTTTTCTTTGCTTATTTTAGGTTTCATTTGCCTTTTTAAAAAATTGATTTCAGAGAGGAAGGAGGGGGAGAGAGAGAGGGAAAACATCAATGATGAGAGAGAATCATTGATTGGCTACCTCCTACACGCCCCCCACTGGAGGTCAAACCTGCAACCCAGGCAAGTGCCCTTGACTGGAATTAAACCCAGGACACTTCAGTCCACAGGCCAAGACTCTTGCCACTGAGCCAAAGAGGCTAGAGCTATTTGCCCTTCTTTTATGAGATTTTTAAGGTGGGAGCTGAGGTAATTGATTAGAGACCTTTCTTCGATTTCTGATTTCACTCCTGGTTTTGTCTTCAACCCCTGGATTTAGAAATGTGTTATTTAGTTTCCAAATATTTGGGGGATTGTCTAGATATCTTTCTCTTACTTATTTCTAACTTAATTCCTTTATAGTGAGAGAACATACTTATTCCTTTCCATTTTTTTTTTTTGAGACTTGTTTTATGATCCAGGAAAGGTCCATCTTGGCAAATGACCCACATGCACTTGAAAAGAATGTGTATTCTGCTGTTGTTTTGAAAATGGTTTTACAAATGTCAATAAAGTTGGTTGATAGTGTTGTTCAAATCTTCTAAATCATTACTGATTTCTTATCCACTTGTTCCATCAGTTATTGAGAGAGAGGTATTAAAAACAAGTATAATTTAAGGTTTGTCTGTTTCTCTTTGCATTTTGTCACTTTTGCTTACGTATTTTGATGCTCTGCTCTTAGGTGTTTAACATTTAGCTTTGTTATGTCTTCTTGAATGGACCCATTCAATTCCCAATGAAATGATACTCTTTGCGACTGATGATATTTTTGTCCTGAAATTTTCATTGCTATTCCCACTTTTTAAAAAAATGTGTTAGCATAGTAAATCTTTTTCTATTCTTTTATTTTTAACATATTTGTGTTTATATTTAAAGTGGTTTTCTTGTAGGTGGCATGCAATTGGTTCTTGCTTTTTTTCTTTCTCTGAAAATCTCTCACTTTTAATTGGGGTATTTAGGTCATTTGCATTTAATGTGATTATTGATATGGTTAGGTTTTAATCTATCACCTTGTTATTTTTTTATTTGTATCATCTGGAGCTTTTTTTCCCTGCTGCCTTCTGTATTAATTGAATAATTTTAGTGATTCAGTTTTATCATTTTTGTTGGATTGTTAGCTATAACTCTTTGTGGGATTGTCTTAGTGGTGGCTTCAGGTATAATATACATATTTAACTTACCACAGTCTACCTTCAAGTGATATTATATGACTTCATATATGGTATTTAAACATTACAACTATACACTTGTATGTCTATCCTCCTAGACTTAGTGCTATTTTTGTCATTTTATTTATCATTTTACTTCTACATGTATTAGAGCCCCAAATTCATTGCTATTATTCTTATTTTAAACAGCCAACTATCTTCTAAGAAGATTTAAATAAGAAAAAAATTCTATTATATAATCACATTGTGTTTTTGTTGTGCTTCATTCCTATGTGTCAATCCCTATTCCATCTGGTATCATTTGCCTTCTGCTTGAACATTTCTTGTAGTGCAAGTCTTTCAGATTTCTTATGTCAGAACAAGTCTTATTTTCAACTTTGTTTTTGAAAAATATTTTAATTACGTAAAATCTAGGTTGACAGTTCGAGTGTTTTAAAGAGGTTGTTCCACTCTTCTGGCTTAGATGGTTTCCAAAGAGAAAGCTGCTGTCCTCTTTTTCTTGGCCTCTGTATGCAATGTGTCTTTTACCTCTGGCTGCTTTCAAGATTTGTTCTCTCTGTCTTTTTTTTTTTCTTTAGAGAATTACAGAACTTTTTTTTTTCTTAGTCTTATTAAGGATTGCTCTTTTTTTACTGGTGTTATGTAAATTGATTTATGTACTTTGGTGTAGTTTCCATGCTTCTTCTGCTGAGGTTCATTGAGGTTTTATGGTTTATAGTCTTCATCAAATTTGTAAGCTTTTTGGCCATTCTTCTTCAAATATTTATTCTTTCCCTCGCCCTTCTCTTCGAGGAACTCCACTGACATGTATAGCCACCCACTTGAACCAGTCCCTTAGCAAACTGATACAGTCGGTTTTTCTTTTCCCCTTTTCTTTTTACTTTCTTTAGTCTTTCCGTTTTGGGTTTCCTTTTGAATTGCTTCTATAGCTATATCTTCAGGTTCATTGATTTTTTTCTTCTACAATGTCTAAATCTGCTGTTAACCCATACAGTGAATTCTTTTCATCTCAGACATTACTGTTTTCTCTTCTAGAAGTTCAATTTTGATCTTTTCTTATATCTCTCATGTCCCACCTGAACATGTTCAATATTTTCTGTAGTTTCTTAAACATATGGAATACAGTTAAAGTTGTTTTAGTGTTCTTTTCTACTAATTATATCATTAATGTACATTGTAGGTCAGTTTCAATTGGCTGGTTTTTCTTTTCAGTAAGAGTCACATTTTTCTGCTTCTTTGCAAACTTGTTAACTTTTATTGAACACTTACTGATCATGCTAGATATTGTACATTTGAGAATAGGATACAAGTGTATGCCTATAAATATTCTTTTTTAAAAAAATACATATTTTTTTATTGATTTCAGAGAGGGAGGGAGAGAGAGAGAGAGAAACATCAATGATGCCTCCTGCATGCCCCCCCTCGGATTGAGCCCACAACCTGGGCATGTGCCCTGATTGGGAATCAAACTGTGACCTCTTGGCTCATAGGTCCACGCTCAACCACTGAGCCACGCCGGCTGGGCTTCTATAAATATTCTTGAGCTTTGTTCTGGGATGTGGCTAACTTACCAGGAAAGAGTTTGATCACTTCAGGAATTACCTTTATGCTTTGTTAGGTGAGGACAGAGCAGCATTTAATCCAGGGCTAATCCTGCCCCACAACTGAGACAAAATATTTCTAAATACTATACCAAGTACTCTGAAAATTGGACTTAACATAGTCAAAGGAGCCTCATCCTTCAATTAACTTTCCAGTATTTTATAAATCAGCAGATGGAGACATTTTGAGGTCATAATATGGATTTTTTTTAAAAAAAATAAAGTTTTTCATTAGAAGAATACCTTTTTTAAAAAATAAAAATCTATAAAATACCAAAAAAAAAAATCAGGGGGAAAAGAATTTCCACTCCCTAGCAATACATCCTATGGCGCTTCCCTTACTTTCCTAGTAGGCAAGATCTTTGTCGTAACGGAGGGATTCTCTCCTCCCAAAGTTATCGAACTTTTTTAAACTTCAGCAAATTAGGGGATGCTTTGATTCAATCTAAGAGACAATAACCCATCTTACCATGCATTTCTTGTTCTCAAGGAGATTAACATAAACCACCCGGGAGCCCTGCCAGCTGCCCACAGCCAGCCCAGCCCTGCAGTGAGCTCCCAGGCCCACATGTTCGTTTCTAGCATCCTTCCTTCGGGTTTACTGCACTGAAGGAACTGCCAAGGATTCCCTCACTCTCTCCGGTTTTTTAGGAAGCCTCGGCTCACGGCTGTACTTCCGGCCTGGGGGCACGCTATACTTCCGGCCCGGGGGCACGCTATACTTCCGGTCTGGGGGCACGGTCTGTGACAGCCGCAGTTTACCCCCAGACTTTTTCACTTAAGGAACAAGTGCTTGCCACGTGCTGAGACGTTTGTGTGGGTTTTACAGAACGACTCCTGGCTCTGAAGGACATCGTAGGCTGGCGGGGAGAGAGCATATAGCCCAGGGAAGGAAATGCTGAGTACCCTGGTCCCCTGTGTTGTTTCAAGACCTCGCAGGACTTGTAAGAGGGCGGTAGGAGGCAGAACTCTACCTTGCCCTCTGCTGGGAGCATCTGGAACGGTTTGGGGTTTGGTTTTGGTTTCTGTTTTTTACAAGAATACCAAACTTATTTATTAGCACTAACAAGCAGCCATAACAAGATACAGCAAGCAGAAACATCATTAGCAATCAAAGGGCTAAGTGTTGCCTGCAAATAGCGCTTTTCTTTATTGTAGCCTTGGCAATAGCCATCGGGATGTGCAATAACATTCTGTAGCAGCAGACACTAAGGAGCACTCGCCAGGGGTTCAGAGCACTTTAACACAGACACAAGAATGAACTCAACTACTTGAGTACAAAATGTTAGGACAGAATTCTGAATTCATTCAACACTGATAAGCAAACACTAGAATTTGTTATTCCGTCCAAAACAGCTCACTCAAGTAGTATTGCATACTTATTCCAATTGACCAAAAGGTGCTAAGTCAAGTTATTTACAGATACAATGGTTGTACTACCTTTTTTTAATTTTTTTAATCCTCACCAAGGATATGTCTGTATTTATTTTTTTAGAGATAAAGGGGAAGAGAAATATCAATGTGAGAGAAATATCTATCAGTTGCCTCTCCCATATGCCCTGATTAGGAATGGAACCCACAACCTTTTGGTGTATGGGACAACATTCCAACCAACTGGGCCACCTGGCCACAGCTATCCAGTACCTATTAAATCTGAAATTTAGGTTTCAGTTTTCTACTAAAAATTAATTGCACTGAAATTCTTTAATTGTGCTTAAGCAATCCAGTTATTAGTTTACTAACAAAGAGGTAAATACTGCCATCCAAATTACTAGTTACAGTCTTACAATAATGTCAACATCAGCAGCCCATGTAGTTACTATTATCTGACTTGTTTGGACATCTTCTATTTTCAGTTTCTTCCTGGTTCCCAAATTCATCACGGACAGAGGAGAAGGTCCAACTTTAATGAATCAACAATGACACCGTACCTGTTGACGTTAAAATCATAGGCCTAGATCGCAGGAGCTATTCCCAATGTTTAAGTTAAAGCACTCATTCTAAAAAAAAAAAAAAAAAAAAAAAAAATCATACCTAAGGCCTTTAAATAAAATTCTACTACCAATTATATAAACATGCATTTTTAAGAACTAATTCTATTTGGAAAACCTGGTTTATTTAACAGTACTTTTTGCGGAAGAGACAAGAAGACTGAGTATAAACTATATCAATACTTAAGTGCACTGCGCTAAGTGGCCAGAAAATGGAATTTTTTTTTAAAGGAAGGCAGTCTTTATTTTTTGGACTTCCAAAGCCTAAAGCTTGATTTAAAGTAACTACAAACATTGCTACTTTTGGAAGTTGATAGAAAATTTCTTTAAAAAATAATAATTTCAAACACAAGTCACACTGTTGAAATACTCATTCAACATCACTGGATCATTTGTTCCTGAGTAAGAAATAGAATTCTTCATAGCAAATGTCCCAGACTTGCCGCACTCAATTCCTATGGCCATTAAAACCCAACAGCTAAATCAGCAAAGTGTCATCTCTGCTGTCCCCACAAGCACCACGTTTATGTAGCAGCACGTGGCATCTGGCAGATACTAACTCTAAGCCTACATACTGCACTGCAACCTAACATGGGTGTGTATGCTGGCTGCAGGGGTGCTGGCTGATGCACATGAGAGCAGACCTTCGACATGCCCTTGGGGGGATAGGAGAGTTTACCTTGCCTCGACTGGTTCTCATTCTAACCTGTGAATGCTAACTTATTGTTTATCATGATGCTCTTTTTTTAAAATATATATTATTGATTTTTTACAGAGAGAAAGGGAGGATAGAGAGTTAGAAACATCGATGAGAGAGAAACATCAGCTGCCTCCTGCACACCCCCTACTGGGGATGTGCCCACAACCAAGGTATATGCCCTTGTCCGGAATCGAACCCAGGACCTTTCAGTCAACAGGCTGACGCTCTATCCACTGAGCCAAACTAGTTAGGGCCATGATGCTCTTTTTAAAAGTCCTATACCATGGATGGCAAAGGAAGTCCTCCGTCCATCACATGTAGTGCATCTGCAGATTATTACACTGCAGACATACTGCGGGCTAAAAGAGAAAGTCCTATTTAGTGACAAAGCAAATAATGGTTCAAAAACATGCAAGAACTGGGATCTTTATGCTGTTCCAAAAGTTACAGCGGAGTGAAATGCACAAGGGCGATGAACATCAAAGCTAACATTGTGATTCTACTGTCCCATGCGGGCTGGCGGGGATCTGCTGCAGTGCGGGAGCTCACAGAAGAGGACTTTTGGTGCGTCCTGAGCAAATGTGTACCTCAAGTTCCTCCCCACGAAGGGTTTACTCTGTCCAGCAACAGAAACGGACTGTGGTCTGGAGCAAATCGGGCACAAGAAGAGTGTGTGATTAGTCTGTGTGCGACTTTCCGAGCGTCCTGTGTGCAGCGCGGGCGTGGCTCTCTCAGAGACCTGGAGGTGCTGCTGCCCGCGTGACCGCCAGCACAGCGTGGCCATGTCCTCCTCTGGGTCACAATTAGCTGTGGAATTGCGGAACTGTCCCCGCACATTACAGTCACTCCAGGAGCCAACTTTGGTTCCAGTTTATGTAACAGATGACCCTGTGCAGTGGCTTCAAATGTATGTGTTTCTGCATTGAGAGGGGGTCAACCCCTTATTCTATATACTATGTTGCCTTCTCTCCCTCAGCTTATCTTCATCCAAGGATGGATCGATGTATCCAGAAATGTTGAATGTGGGCTCACAGCAGCTGAGTGCTGTTTAATCAAATGTCATTTGGGGGCTAAATCTGAGCCCGCAGGAAAAAGACATTTCTCACGCATTCATTCAGAAAGGTGTGTTTTTCTTGTATTAGAAGAGAGGGGCTTTGATTGCTTGTAAATTCTCGTGGGAAACACAAGCCCACACTGTCCTGCCACCTCTGTCTCAGAGAGCGACCTCCTACGGGGGTGCTGGAAACACCGTCCACACCTGTGCGGAGCTCACGCCAAGTGTCCTCTCTCCTGTGACGTCACTTTGAGTTCTACCAAACCTTTTATCAGCATCCAGAGAACTGTGAGTCTTTGTAGAACAGGAATGTTTTTCCTCCCACCCCATGGAGCACGCCAAGGGTAGCAATCTCTTCTTGTAAGTCTTGCTCCCGGTTGACACACGAATCACTATCCATTTCAATGTTTATTTCACCCATCTAAGGGATTTCAGTGGCATAATCCCAGTAGGAAAGCAACATTTTCTGAGCTGAGTCTCTTATACTGATGTTATCTTGGACAAACATCTGTTGGAGTTCATGTCCACATTTTCACCACGGCTTCCTCCCTCATGGCTGAAGACATTCTGACACCTATATATGAAGTTAGTTCATATTTTTCCCGCTTTATCCATTGATGATAAGATTGGGACCAATAGGAGGCCAGGCTTTGGAGGGATGGAGACTTGAGGGAAATGTGTGGCTCCTCTGACCCCAGATACCCATGGTGTCCTTAACCTGCTACCCTACTGAAACCTGCCCACCGGTTTTCATTCCCCCGGTAGACCTGACTCTCTGTGACATCTCAATGCATCTTATAAACGGTGTGTGGGAGACAGAGCAACTGAGGAGATCCACCCTCCCACTCCACGTTTACCTTGGGGGCCCCTTCTCTTTCAGACAACATGTGTATGTAATCAGTGACCTACAGGCAGGCCAAGATAGTAACACGCATTCATTAACCCTTTACTGTGTTCCAGCCTCACTCCTACACATTTCACAAAAGTTAACACATTTTTCTGCACAACAACCCTATGAGGGGGAGCTGATACTCCTCCTGTTTTCTAGATGAGGAAGCTGTGGTATAGGAGTTCCCGCTCTCCTAGATTCCACCTGAGGCCCTCGCTACCATCTTGCCTACATCTTGCAGCAGTGGGTTTTCAGGGCAAGTCCAGTTTCTGGCCTCGTAGGAGGGAATGGTGGTGCCCCCAACGAAAAGCAGCGGGGTTGGAATGAAGGACAACCCACAGTTCTGCGTGTGTGCCAGGTGAGCTACTGTGCCGGCAGCATCCTATTTCCCTGTCATTTCCTCCAGTGCTTCTTTTTATCCTCAAATTATCCTTTTTATCCAGGCTGAGTCTAAGCCCCAGAGTTTGCTCAAAGTCACAGCCATTTAATGTCAATGTCAGAATTCAAACCCAGGTTGGATGCCAAAGATGAGGCCTTTCCTCTACTCGGGGCTGCTTTGACTTGGGGAAAGGTGGCCTTTCGGTGCCTCTGAACCGAGAAACCCAAATCCTCTCCTTGCCCCCTATGAACACACCCTGACGTTCTTTCATAACATCCTACAGATATTCGATATTCATTGAGCACCTACTATGTAGCTGGCACTTTTCTAGGCCCTGAAGACAAAGTATGAACAAAAGTCACTATCATTCCAGGGAGCAGTGGGGCACACAAGACAAACAAACAAACACCAAGGCCTCTCTCCCTTCCCAAAGAATCATTCCCAGATGCACTGCCAGGAGCATAGAGACCCCTTAGGGGTCCAAACAAAGGGGCATTTTGAAACTCGGGTGTCTGGATCGAAGAAGTAAACGACTTTAATGACTGGCTAACACACCTTTTTGAAAGTCGAAGGTTTCCGATCATTTGCTTTCAACAAAATTGAATAAGGACCTCCTGGAGTTGTCAGCTTAAAATAAGTGATGATGATGATTACTATGAGATTTTTGGCACATTATTTGGGAGGAGTTCCCAAAAAATGGAATAATATTGCTACAGCAAAACCCTTTCCATTCCCATTTATTTTATGTGAACAAGTTTTCTTTAGCCATTGCCAAAAAAAATAGGAATGATGCAGAACTTGTTGAGAAAAAATCACCTACTCTTGCACTGAGATATATCTGCAATAAATTTCCCTTTATCAAAAAGTGATACTATATTGATACTATATGTTATTTTGATTAATCAAGCAATAGTAATACTGGCAATGTTAGGTAAAAAAAAAAGTTTTTAGAGGATCATGATCTCAGGAAATGTTCTTACAAATTAAATTTCAATGTAGAAGTATGATAGACTTGCAAGCATAAAATTATATTACCTGAGGATAAACTTCTGTGGGAGGAAAATGGAATAGAAATACAAGTTTAAGGAGAAAGTGGAGTAATATAAAATTTCTTATACTTAACAAAGTGATATTGTTTTACATATAATAAATGGATGATGGTATAGAATTGCTGTTATATTTAAATTCCATTGGATGGCATTCAAAACTGTGAGGTAACACTTTCATTTTAAAATGTCAATTTTCTTTCCAATTTGTATGCATTGTATATCATTTCCTTGGCTAATGACCGTGGCTAGAACCTTCAGTACAATACTGAATAGAAGTGGTGAGACCAGACATCCTTGTCGTGGTCCTGATCTTAAGAGAGAGGACATGCAGCCTTCTACCACTGAGCGCGATGTGAGCTGTGGGTTTTTCACTAACACCCTTTATGAGGCTGAGGAAGTTCCCTTCTAGTTTGTTGAGTATTTTGCATGAGAGGAGTTTCAAAAAGCTACTTTGGTGAGTAACTCACCCACCAAAGGAGCAAAATGTTTGATAGCTCAAGTTCAGGTTCCTTAGATGCCCTGCAATAGCCCAGCACTAAGCACCGTGCCTGCACATAGAAGGGATCCAATAAGTGTTAGTGGAGCAAACTATCTCCCCCCTCCCCTTGATTTTTATAGCCCAGTGATACTGAGCTGCTGCTGGGTCCGCACCCACCATGCTCAACTGCTGCCCAGGTGTCATCTCATTCAGGCAGTGCCTCTCTTCTCACCTCTCCTCAAATCCTGAGCTTAGTGGGCCTCTTTATTTGGGCTCCTGTGGTACTTTGTGCATCTGCCATTGTACACAGATGCACATTTATTTACTTATGCGTCCATCCCCCCCCCCCCGCCCACTAATCTAGACAGGTGATATGGTATGTGGGTAAGAAAAGGGTGACATGATGTGTGAGTAAGAGTATGGTGACATAGTGTGTGGGTAAGACCCCGGCTGCCCACATGCAAAACCCTGCCTCTTACTAGTTTGTGTGACTCTGTTTGTGCCTCAGTTTCCTAATCTGTCAAACAGATGACAATAGTACCTATGTCATAGGGTTGTTTGAGGGTTGAGACAACAATGTCTAGTAAACAGTAATTATTATCTAAGAGCTGGCAATTAAGTCCTACAGGTCATGGCCCGTGTTTGTTTTTCTCTTCTCTGCTTTTCAAAGCCCTTAGTCTAAGGCCTGGCCTGCAGTGAGTACTCAGTAAATGTTTGTCATGAGGGTGAGCATGGTGCAAAGTATCTGGAAAAAAAAAATAGATGCTCCCCATTTCAATGTATTTCTGAAATTGTCTTCGCTTTGACCCTAAGATTGCCGAGTCCTTATGGTGCTCCTCTCCTAGGTCACATTGAGTCTGGAGGCTTAGCCACTGCTCAAAATGGGGAAGGACTTCTGGTTTTCAGTCCGTTACTTTTTAAAAATATATATTTTTATTGATTTCAGAGAGGAAGGGGGAGAGAAAGAGAGCGAGAGAGAGAGAGAGAGCCATCAATGATGAGAGAATCACTGATTGGCTGCCTCCTGCATGCCCCCTACTGGGGATCAAGCCCGCAACCTGGGCATGTGCCCTTGACCGGAATCAAACCGGGAACCTTTCAGTCTGCAGGCCGATGCTCTATCCACTGAACCAAAACAGCTAGGGCCAGTTTGTTGCTTTTATTGTCCAAGTCTGCATGGTCCTTTGAACATGTTAAATATAGCACAGCATCTCTCCTGGCCTGGCAGCCTCCTAGGGCACCACATCTCATGCTGTTTGTAGTTTACCTTAAATTACATCAGCATTGATCCTTGGAATCAAGGCAAGAGAAGCATATTCTGCCGAAGATGTTTAAGAAAGGTCTTCTGCTACTTCCAGACCATAAATGGGCTCCAACATGTCCCTGTTTTGGCAACTCACATAGACATGCTGTAAAACTTCCTTAACCATTCCCCTAGTGTCCGACTCCCAGATTGCTGCTGCTTCTTTTTAATTGTCTTAAAAAAACACACACAAAAAACAATCTACTTTTTCAAAACAAAATACTTGGGCAAATTAAAACGTTTGGCAAAGGCAGGACATTTGTAGCTGCCAGTTACTTGAAGTTACACCCAGGTGCAGCTTGAGTTCTAATCAACAATTCCTTTGCCAGGAGAGGTTAGCGACCATTCTAATCAGAAGGTGGCTTTGACAAAATGGCTCAGAGTAACTGAACGCCACAAACTTTGCCAAGCACAGCTCTTTTATAGCAGCCATTATACAAATTAACAAGCAACCCATGTCAGCAGTGGAAACCTGTTTCAATAACACCTCTGGCATTAATCAGCATTGGAACAGCGTAGCGACGTATAAGGGAGCCTACCTCTCTGGTTGCCTGATGATATCTATGCAGGAGACAGAGTCTTGCTGGGATACTGTTGTCCCTGCCTTGAGTAAACTTTTCATTCATGCTGGGGCCAAAGCATCCAAAAAGACAGAGAAACCCAGAACAGAGATCATAGGAACTCTTTGGTATCTTCCTACTAATGAATGTTTAACACATATTAGCTTGTTTTCTGTTGTTGTTAATCGTTACCCAAGGACATTTTTTTCATTGATCTTTAGAGAGAGTAGAAGGGAAGGAGCGGGAGAGGGAGAGAAGGAAGAGAGAGAGAGAGAGAGAGAGAGAGAGAGAGAGAGAGAGAGAGAGAAACACCGATTGGTTGCCTCTTGTATGGGCCCCGGGGGCTGGGGATCAAACTTGCAACCCAGGTATGTGCCCTTGACTGGGAATCAAACCTGTGACCCTTCGGTGTGCAGGCCAATGCTCTAACCTCTGAGCCCACTGATCAGAGCTAACTTGTTTTCTTGATATACCAAGAGTGATCTTGTGGGCAGGGCAAATCCTCATCACTTCAAACTTCTCTGGCAGGTATTGTTACCCGTGAAAAAGAACCGAGCACTGGGCATGATCAGCTTGCAATCCTTGCTGCCTCCCCGGAGCACTCCCAGGGAGCAGAGTGAGGGCCCCACCAGCCTCAGGAACCAGGGATCTCTAACATCCTCATTGCTGGGAATGCCCTCCCTCCTCCAACCTTCATGCCCGGCCAGAGCATCCCAACGGCCAATGCTAAGACCTCAAAGAACTTCCATGCTTTCCTGCCCCCTCAAGCCAAAGCTTTTACCCTTTCATCTCCTCCATCTACTCCCCTCGCCCCCTTCACTCCGGCACAGTTTCCTTGTGAAGTTTAAGCTTTCATAGAACAAAGCCAGAAAGGGGGTTATCTCTAAGTAGTTTCTGGTCTCTAGCCTCTCCAAGGATCAGGGAGCCCAAGAGGGTGGCTTACTTGCTTGGAAAGTGCCAGCTGCCTTGGGTGTTTCCTATAGACTGCCCAGACAGGTTATGCTGGATAATCTGTTTGCCCTCCCATAACCACCCTCCACCCTTCTCCACCCTGCTCTGTGCCCTAAGAGGCTGGCTAGGGTGACCGAGTCCTGCGGGAGACTGCATCACCCAGGCACCCTTCTGACTTCCAGCTGGGGTTTGTCAATGGGAGGTGTCAGCCTGAGAGGATGGGAGGAGAAAGAAGTTGGGTGTTTCTTTCCCTGCTGGACCATGATTACTTCCCTTTATCAAAGGACACAGCTGCTGTCAGACAGCCCTTTCTTACCACGACAGCTCTTACGGATTGAATTGTGTGTCCCCTACGCCCCCTCACCCGCTCCATACCCCCCGCAAAAGATGCATTGCAGTCCAAGAAACAGTACCTTAGAAAGGGACCTTATTTGGAGATGTGGTTTACAGCGGTGACCACGTTAAAATGAGGTCGCTGGGATGAGACCTAATCCAATGTGACTGATGTCATTATGAAAGGAGAAATTAGGACACAGATTCAGACATGCACAGAGGGAAGACATATATAAAGAGACAGAGAAGGCCGAAGGTGGCCATCTATAAGCCACGGAGAGAGAAGAGAACAGATCCTTCCCTCACACTCCTCACAAGGAACCAACCCTGCTGACATTTTGATTTCAGGCGCTTTCAAGCCTCCAGAACTGAGAGACAGTGCATTTCTGTTTGGGGTACTTTGAGATGGCAACCCCAGCAGACTCACGCAAGCTGTGGCTGGGTTCTGGTAATACCTCCAGCCCTGCGCCTTCAAGCCTAGAGGTGGTACAGACTCCTGCTGTTAGTCCCTGGATGCCTCACCACCCCTGTGGGTTTCCTTAAGCATACCCACACCCCAACCTGTTCATTCAATTATCTTCAATTATTCTGTTGAATGTGCCATGTGTTTCCAAATACTCAAGTTTAGATTACAACTATTTCCCAATATACTTCACAAAACTACCACAAGGGCAAGATAAAGTTCTACTTGGGTTCTCCAATTATGTAGACATCTACTGGGAGTCTTACATCATTCAAAATAGAGTATCTGATATATTTTCACTTTCCGTGGTCCATTTCATCTCACAGGACACTGGGGAAGCCATTAAGGCAGTGGTTCTCAACCTTGGCTGCACATTAGAATCACCTGGGAATCCTTTTAAAATCCTGATTTCTGGGCCTCATCCTCCGGGAATTCTGTTTCTTTGTTATGGGGTGGGGCCACCACATTAGTAACAAAGAAACAGAATTTCCAGAGGATGAGGCCCAGAAATCAGGATTTTAAAAAGATTCCCAGGTGATTTTAATGTGCAGCCAAGGTTGAGAACCACTGCATTAGGGGAAGTGATAGTTTGGATTTAATTGGATAAAAACTTTGGACCAAGTGTAAGAGTTTGTGGTAACCAAGGCAGGGAACGTTGGGTGTAATGAAATATATGTCCTACACTTTAGGAGCTCAGGTTTCAAAAATTTCAAACAAGCATTAGGGAAGGTCCCAAGGCAGTCTTAAAAAGTAAGTTAGCTCAAGAGGAATGGATCTTCTCAGGAATTAAATTCTGACATTGCCCATGAGCAGCAAACAGTACGGTGGCTCATGTTCTCTGAATAATTCTACTTTTAAGCGAACTTGCAGAAAAACAGGTGTGTAACTGTGAAAGAATACCAAAAAATGGCCACTATTTTTAAGAATAACTTCTGGCTTTCCCTGCCAATAGCTCACAAACATGGTGAACAAACCCGTCGAACTTTCTGTAAAAAAAAGTGTGGCAAGCATCAGCCCCACAAAGTAACACAGTACAAGAAGGGCAAGGATACTCTGTATGCGCAAGGAAAACGGCGCTGCGACAGGAAGCAGATGAGTTATGTTGGGCAGACTAAGCCGATTTTCCGGAAAAAAAAAAAAAAAGGCTAAAACTATAAAGAAGATTGTGCTGAGGCTTGAATGCGTTGAGCCAACTGCAGATCTGAGAGAATGCTGGCTATTAAGAGATGCAAGCATTTTGAACTGGGAGGAGACAAGAAGCAAAAGGGACAAGTGATCCAGGTCTAAGTTTCATATTTTGTTTTATTACTAGTATATGACAATAAAATCTTGATATGTTCACTTCAAAAAAAAAAAAAGAGTAACTTCTGGAAGGATAAATTCCAGACTAGGACAAACCCTGTGAAATTGGGGCGAAGAGGGAGTGATTTTTAAGTTACTTTAAAGCAAGAAGCACAAAACAAGATGTAGGCTTTAGAATAGGGGGAAAATACAAAGTAACTCATATAAACAATTAGAGAACAGGTGTGGAGAACTGAAGCATGCTGGGAGAATGAAGAAAAATGGGTGGGGGGAAACAGGAGAACTGGTCAATTCTGGGAACTTAGTCTGGGAACTTGACATTGACTCTGGAAAAAATCTCAAATGGAGTCCTTAAACAGAGGGCTAGTAAGTTCTTAGGGCGAGAAACAATAGTCAGTCAGAGTCTGAATAGGTATGTCCGATTCACGCCAAGTTAAAATTACTTCCTTTTTGATGGATCTGCACTAACACACTTGGGTTTTAGCACAGCTCTCATTTATCCCTCTGAGTGCGGTCTCTCTTGTCATAAACTGCATATCATTTATTGTCATTGTTGGACACTGTGCTAGCCACCGAGGTTACATAAAGAAAAACCCAAACAGGGCCCCCTACCCTCCGAGTTTGCTTCCTGGAGCGGGATAAATTCCCGATTCTGGGGTTTTTCTCAGCGGTATCGGAGCTCTCTCCTGTCTTCCTAAACCACATGTGGTTTTCCTGAGCGAGCAGAAGCCTCAGGCTCAAGGGCTCCACTGTCTGTTCCTACTCTCCTCTGTTCTCAAGTACAGAGTGGGGAGGAAACTGGGTTGCAGTTTTCCGTGGCCAACAGGTGGTGTCCTCTTTTGCAATACGCTACCATTCAGGTTCCATGCAACAGATATTAATTGGCTAATTTTCCTATTTGGCTAACCTACATTTCCAGCCTCAGATTCCAAGTCATCCTTTTAGTCACTACCAGCCCCAGCCCTTGGCCATAAATTTCCAAGTCTGTGCCTTTTTGCTCAATTGATTTTCTCATTCTGGAATGTCTGGCATATCCTTCTCCACCTGTGGGAATCCTACACATTTCTCAAGACCCAGCTCCAAAGCTGCCTCCTCCCCGACTGCTCGATAAGATCCTGCCCAAGCTCCCACGCTTGACTTACGCTGCACGATTGTACTGTCATCTTCCTTTCTGGGTCAATTAATTACGATCAATTAATTACTGGTCAATTAATTACTCTGTCTTCCCCACTAGAGTCTAACTTATTTGAGAGCAAGGGTCTCCAGAACTCCCATCCTGTCCAGCTACAGCACTTCACAACCGGAGTTGGTAACTAAGGCCTGAGCCAAAAATGGTTGAAATAATTGAAAAAAGTTCAACAGAAGAATAATGTTTTGTTAAAATGACATGAAATGCCAATGTCGGGGACTGTAAATAAAGCTTTCTTGTAACACGTAGCCTCTGCTTTCTATGACTGCTTTTGAGTTCCAGGGGCAGAGTTTAGTAGTTGAAAAAGAAATCTCACGGCCCACATGTCTTAATATTTACTACATGACCCTTCACAGAAAATTTTACTAACCCTGCTTGACGACTGAATCACTGGGGCCAGACACCAAGATTTCCTTTCTTTGAATCGTGGAGGGAATAACTATCTTGTCTTTAAGTTGCCATCAACGTCAAATGAGATAATGACTTAGAAAAGCACAAAAGCACCATTTAAAGACAACTGTGTTTTTCATGTACTGAAAAGACAGTAAAGCGGTAAAATGAAAAACACTATTTTTGCTCTCCCCCTTCCTCCCTTTACAGCCTTTCTTTAAACTTTGAAGTTTATAAAAATTTCACTCTTATTTTCATTTCTTTACATTCAACACTCCTTTGTATTAGTTTCGGGCTTTATATTAGTTACAGAATAGTGGTTAGACAATCATATAGTTTACAAAGTGTTCCCCGTCATTTCCAGTACCCACCTGGCATCATACCGTCATTACAACACTGTAGACTCTGTTCCCTATTGAAGTGACAACAGGTTTACAGGTTCCTTCCAGTCTTTTGTGTTGCTCGCCCTTTCCTTTTCTTTCCCCCTTCTCCCCTCATTCTCTTTATACAGTATCTCAATTGGCCCTCAAAGCTCAGCGGAGGCCCTGGGGCACGCTGACCCCATTCTACAGGCCAGGAAACTGAGGCCAGCCCCAGTGGCTGCGGAACCGGACTCAGCGCGCCGGGAGCCCTCCCAGCCGCGCTCCCCGCCCTTCCCG
>NW_006287260.1:1090019-1100432 GCF_000327345.1 Myotis davidii | reverse complement strand
GCCTCCGTCGGTGCCCGGGGCCCGGCCCGGGTCTCAGCAGCCCCCCTGCCTGCTGGAGAGGGTGTCGGAGGAGGACCAGAGCCGTGCGTCCCCAGCTCCCCGACTCCGGAGGAGGCACCGCCGGCGCCCCTCGTCGGGTCGCTGTGTCGCTCCTCCCTACCTGCCTCCGAGCGCCTTCCCTTGCCGCCCGCGAACGCGCCGTAGGCCGCCGGGGCGCCCCTGAATGCCTGTGCCGCGAGCGGGGCCCTTTGCTCGAGGGGGGCCAGGAGCTCCCCCCCGCTTCGTCGGCTTCCTGAGCCTTCGCTTGCGGTGCAGGCAGACCGCCGTGGACGCAGCGGGTTTCTCCTACTGCTCCGCTTCCCCCTGGACCCCAGGTCCTCGCTCCAATGCGGGTGCCTTCTGGCGTGGGCGCCACCATAGCGACAGGAAAGGTCCCGAGCCGGCGCTGTTGGCGATTCTGGGCCGCTGTGTTCAGGGCCACACGTCTGTCTGGCGTTATCAGCAGGATGCATCACCTTAGCGCTATTGTGGGAAGCACAAACGCTGGGCGCAGTTTAGGAGAAACGCCCGGTAGAGGGCCTCTGCAGGCGAGGCTCGGCCTAAAGAAGTTTCCTCCTGTGCTAACATTGAATAATTGCAAAGGGTCTTGGAAACGGTTAGGCGGTTTGTGTTCAGAAAGAAAAAAAAAAGTGCTCTATTTTCTTGGCACTTTTCCATTTTCTTGATGTTATGTGGAGTTGTGTACCATCTAATTCTCTCTGGGCTGATAAAACGCATTGCAAGGCTTTTCCCAGGTTGCCCTGCTGAGTGACAGTACCAGACAGGGGTGTATGTTACTGGTGGCCGCCTAATGTTTAAGAGCAGCCCATAATGGCTTCTGTCAATAGAGCTAACGTGGTAGGTGACCTCACCTCTTGCTCCATTTCTATCAGCTGTCTTATGAAGTTTTTTATTTTGTACAGTGCTTGGTAACCAACGCATTTAAATGTGAGTTATCCAGGTGTGGATTATTGGAAAACCAGTTTTTAATACCAGATTGGTTTAATGGAAACAGCAAGGAGCTAACCTGGTTCTAAGATGCAGTGGGATTTTAAATGTTACTCATTTTCTTTTTGTATCTTAGTTTTGTTATTCTCTGTGGAGCCGATATGAATATGTTATGAAACATTTTTTGCTGATGTAAGGAGGTGGTGATTTTGTTATTTTCCGTATTAGAAGTCCTCTGTCCTGGTGTTCGAACACAGAAATTAATCTTTATATTAGCCTGAATCAATCTATAATTTGGGAGGTATATAGATATAGATGATCGTGTACTTTATTTTAACACATTATTTATTACTTTGGATTATCTACTTAGCCTTATTCTAAAGCTGAATTATATGTACTTTGATTATCGGTTACTCCTCCATTTACTACTGTAACCTACTTACTTCTGTTCTTTTTTTTTTTAAATATATTTTATTGATTTTTTTACAGAGAGGAAGGGAGAGAGATAGAGAGTTAGAAACATCGATGGGAGAGAAACATCGATCAGCTGCCTCCTGCACATCTCCTACTGGGGATATGCCTGCAACCCAGGTACATGCCCTTGACCGGAATCGAACCTGGGACCTTTCAGTCCGCAGGCCGACGCTCTATCCACTGAGCCAAACCGGTTTCGGCCTTACTTCTGTTCTTAATTATTTCCATACTTTCGTAAAAGCAAGTGAATAGTACAGATAATCTGCAGTTATTTTGCTGATATTTAATCCTGTGCAACTTTGACTCCTGAAACTGATACTGTTTACTTGTAGTGTCCAAGGTGCTTTATATTTTTATCTTCAATTAATACTCTTTGTTGATAATTTTACCTTTTATTTTCTAACCTCCTCTTAAGTAGCTGAAATGTCTAATTAATTAACTTGGTTAGAGTACAAGCCCCACCTGACTCAGGTAACTTGACTCTGTTCCATGACTCCTGATTCCAGTCATTTCGCCAAGGCGGGCTGTTAGTTACCAGGAGATAATCAGGAAGAAGGTCTGAGGAAGAAGCATGCCGTAGAGTTTGGTCAGAGTCAGGTCTGGTTTGAATTTTGAGTTTGCCACTTTTTAGCAATTTGACCTTTGTAACTAAGTTAAGAAATAGTCTTACATGCTCTCATGTCTGGTAGCTCAGTCATAATGAAAATTGATAAGGACCAAGCATTTAAATGAAAAACAATTAGAAACTTTTGAAAGTACAACAGTAATAGCATCCTGGTAATTTAGTCATGGTATGATACAGGTGGAAGTGCTTTTCGGTCCCCTGACTTTGTAGATCTTGAAACTAGAACTTACGTACTAGTACATGGAATAATACACCCAGGGAGCTGGAGCTGGTTGTAGCAGGGTCAAACTGGAATCCAGGGTTCCTGCTTGAGCTTCTTAGGGTGTTTCCTTTGGGTTCATATACTGTGTTGAAAGGTTTTACTTTGAGGATTTTTAGTTGTCTTATTTGAAGAAATCCTTCATTTCACTTTTTCAGACTCTACTCTTATTAACATTAACTTGTTGGTGATAATCTGTATTTTACTTTGCATATAAGGAAATTGAGATTTATAAGTTACTCCCCTATAAAATTGTAAAGTTGGGATTCCATCCGGAGTTAACATACCCCAAAATACACTGCTGTCACCAAATGACAGTTGTTTCAGTGTGCCGGAGAACAAATAAGGTAGAGGCTGAGTGAACAGAGGCTTCTGAATAAGGGGCCTCTGGATGCCTTAGGTACCCTTTCATGGCCCACTGGTGATGGCTCTGCAAGGGCAGAATGCTCTATCTCCCTTTGAGCATTCATTCTGTTTTCAGTGTGTATAACCATAGCTGGGCCTTTATCTGTTTGTCATGAGGTTTTATAATTTAACAGTTACACTGCTTGTGAAATTATATCATGAAACATAATTCCTGAATGGATTGTATATGTAATAATTTTATTACTTAGAAATTTAGTCTGGACAGTAATTTTTACTTTATTTGCAGTAAAGAACTTTGTGAGTTTAGTATAAATTTGGTAGCTAAAGAAGTGCTTTTGCTTATTCTAGTACTTAACTGCTCTATGGAGGCAGAGGGGAGACGGTTTTATTTAATTTTCCAAAAATGTAATTGTTACATTAAAACTTTAGAAGAGAAAAATACTTTAAAATTTCCAGCATTTTTATCCAGTAGTGAGTAGAGTACATAAACTTAAACCAATTTTTTTAAAATATATTTTATTGAGTTTTTACAGAGAGGAAAGGAGAGAGATAAGAGAGTTAGAAACATCGACCAGCTGCCTCCTGCACACTCCTTAGGGTATGTGCCTGCAACCAAGGTACATTCCCTGGACCGGAATCGAACCTGGGACCTTTCAGTCCGCAGGCCGCCGCTCTATCCACTGAGCCAAACCAGTTTCGGCTAAACCAGTTTTTAAAAATGCAATGGTATTGCGCTGGCTGGTGTGGTTCAGTTGGGATAAACATTGTCCTGTGCATCAAAACATCGCTGGTTGGATTCCCAGTCAGGGCACATACCCAGTTGCAGGTTTGGTTCCTGGATTGGGGTACATGCTGGAAGCAGCCAATGTTTCTCCCTCTCCTTCCTTTATAAAATCAACTTTAAAAAGTTGTTTTTAATTAAACAGTATTGGGTACTTTTTACACTGAACAGTGTACCTTGGAAATTGGTAAATTGGTTCTGTATCAGTTCCATATAGTGCAGTCTTACTATTTTTTTTATGGTCTTTTTTGTTGCATTTCATTTAGTATATTCTACATTTGAAATACTATACTATAGGCTGTTTCCAGTTTTACACAGCCAAGATGAATAATCTTTTAGATAAACATTAGTCACTCATATCAGTGATTATTTTCTTAGGATAAATTCTTAGTCATAATGACAATAGTTCATATTGTCAAGAGTTTTCTTCAGAAGAGTTAAGTAGGTTAACTCCTATTTATTAAACAGTTTTGAACACCTATAATGTGATACGTTAATAAAAGAAAAACATCGCATCCTGGGGAGCAGCTGTACTTAAATGGTGGAGACAGAATAAGCAATGGACATAAGTGAATTACATAGTATGTTAGATGATAAGATGGAAAATGGGGGGATTGAGAAATGGGCATAGGGATGCAGTTTTAAATAGGGTGGGCCACATTGAAAAGGAAGCACTTGAAATAGGTAGTTAAGGACTGTGCTAAGCAGAGTATTGGGGGTGGGACTATTCTTGTATCTCCTGCTTAGCCACCAAAACTGGGCACTATTCATTGAAAACGCGTCTCAAATCTGGTAATCTATAAATGAAATTTGTTTATATTTGTTACCAGCAAAGTGACCATTTGGAGATATATTTATTGACCTGCTCCTATCTTTTGCCCATTTTTTTATTAGAGTGTTGGTTATTTTCTTGGTATTAAGATCTGTTTATTTAGACTATATCTTTTGTCATGTGGCAGATTTGTATTTCAGCTTGTTAGCTTTTCAGATTTCATTTATAGTATGTGTTGTTGTTTTTTTGACCCTCCTCCCCGCCCCCTGCACACACCCCCTATAGTGTGTTTTTGACATAAATTGATTTTTTTTAAGTGTAGCTAATCTGTCTTTTCCTTTACCTTTGAAGTTTTCAACAGCAACGATCATATCCTTTAAAACTTGCATATTTAATTGTGTGATTACATTAGAGTGGTACTTGGCAAAATTGTATTTCTAGATTTGCCCTTGTCAGAAATACTTGTTCCTTAGTAAGTTTATATGTTAGTAAATTTTGTTTACGTTACTGTTCTACTACAGCAAGGCCCAAAGGCTGCCGTATTATCATGTTTCTTTAGATTTCTTGAAATGAGCAACTTGTTTCATGCTTAGGAACTCCTTTATTAAAAATGAAGAAAAGCCCAGCCAGTGTGGCTCAATGGTTGAGCGTCAATCCATGAACCAGGAGATCAGGGTTCGACCCTGTCAGGGCACATGCCCAGGTTGCAGGCTCGATCCCCAGTAGAAGGCAGCTAATCAATGATTCTTTCCCATCATTGATCTTTCTCTCTTTCTCTCTCCCTCCCTCTCTCTGAAATCAATAAAAATATATATTATTTAAGATGAAAAAAAGATTGGTCAAGTAAAATCAGTTTTTATTATTTTTTTTAGACTGGGTGGCATAACTGCAGCAATTCTGCCCATCCCCCAAGTACAATGCAAATAATTATTTAACTAAGGAGAAATCAGTATCTAAATACAGGATGTGGCAAAAGTAGATTTACAGTTGTCCATATGAAAAATATAATAATCTTATATATATAAAAGCCTAATATGCAAAGTGTCCCCTTGGGAGTTCTGTTGCTCTCTATGATGTGCGCTGACCACCAGGGGCCGGTGCGGAATGAAAAAAGGCCTTGGCCAGCAGCTGGGAGGCCTCGATCAGCACTGATCGCCAGCCAGTCCTAGGTACTCTACCCATGCATGAATTTTGTGCGCTGGGCCTCTAGTAAATAATAGAAGAAACTTTCATGTACTCACAACTGTAAACCTACTTTTGCTCCACCCTATATATTTATAGCCTTACAGTTTTTTACTGAATTAAGGTGCAATTTTAAAATACACCATTTTATGTACTACTAAGAAAAAACACTATCAATTAAACTGATACACCATTTGCTGTAAAATGTGTCTCAAGCCCAGCTGGCATGGCTCAGTGGTTGGGTGTCAACCTGTGAACCAGGAGGTCACAGTTCGATGCCCAGTCAGGGCACATGCCCAGGTTGTTGTCTTGACCCCTAGTAGGGGGTGTGCAAGAGGCAGCTGATCAATGATTCTTCTCATCATTGATGTTTCTATCTTCTCTCTCCCTTTCCCTTCCTCTCTGAAATCAATACAAATATTTTTTAAATGTCTTGATTTCAAATATATAATGGTGGGAGACATATCCATGTCTGATTTTGTGAAATGCAATAATTTCAATGATATGTAGAATTGATAGAATTATTGTCTTTATTTTATTTTTATTTTTAAATATATTTTTATTGATTTCAGAGAGGAAGGGAGAGGAGAGAGAGATAGAAACATCAATGATGAGAGAATCATTGATTGGCTGCCTCCTGCACACCCTCTGCTGGGGATCAAGCCCATAACCCGGGCATGTGCCCTTAACTGGAATCAAATATTTTTTTTTTTTTTAGTTTTATTCATTCCAAACGCGGCCCGCGGGCCGTAGTTTGCCCACCGCTGATGTAGAGAGAGAAACATCAATCCGCTAACTCCTGCATGCTCTTGTGCGTGTTTTTTTTTTTTTTAATATATTTTATTGAGTTTTTACAGAGAGGAAAGGAGAGAGAGACAGAGAATCAGAAACATCGATGAGAGAGAAACATCGACCAGCTGCCTCCCGCACACTCCCCACTGGGGACGTGCCCGCAACCAAGGTACATGCCCCTGATCGGAATCGAACCCAGGACCTTTCAGTCCGCAGGCCGACGCTCTATCCACTGAGCCAAACCAGTTTCGGCCTCTTGTGCGTGTCTTAATCTGTGTCTAAATTTCCCGTTTTCATTGGGACACTAGTCATATGGATTAGGGCTCATCCTAATGAACTCAACTTAATTACTTCTATAAAGATCCTATCTTCAAATCACCTTCTGAGTTACTGGAGATTAGGACTTCAATATATCTTTGTCGGTGGGGGCGGAGGGGGGGAGGGTGCATTTAATGCATTTTAATTTAATGCATTACACAGTCCCTAGAAGATAGTTCTCTGCATTGGAAGATCCTACAGTTCTTCATTCTCAAGGCAGAAAGAAATGGAAGACTAAGTTTACATGTAAATAAACTGATTTCTAAAAATAACTTAAATGAACAAATATTTGCTTGTTTCTTTTCCCTTATTTCCTACACGCAATGCTAAAATTTATATATCAGGCACTGTACTAAGCATAGGATAAGCATACCATGTATATAGTCCCTATGAGGTAGATACCTTTCCTGCCCTCATTTTACACACTGGGCAACTGAGGCACAAAGAGCTTCTTGAATTAGCAGTTTACTTAAAATCATGGACCCTGGTAAGCTGTTAATCAAGCCTGAGTCTCCTGACACCAGAGACCTTGGCTAAAGTGTCTCCTGGATCTTTGCTTTCTAGTCCTGCTACATTTTATCACCTCCTTGCCAAAGGAATTTTTCTAAAGCACTGCTTTTGTAGGGTCACTCTGCTGCTTAAATCTCTTGAAGACTTCCTTCCACATAAAATACTAAAATGCCTGACATTTAAAGCTCTTCAGTCTAGTTCCATAGGGTTACTACTGGTGGGGGATGGGGGCATAATGGACTTCAATTGAAGAATGACATGTAATAGTGAAAGATGAAAGAGAAGATACATGCGTTGTATGTATCCTTCTTGAGCAAAGTAAACTCTGGGAATGTGGGGAGAAAGACAAAATGTCAAATGCTGAAGACATATATAAAGCAAGGTGAAGGGGGTTAGGTATGGCATGCAGCCAACGGCTCTTTTATAGCAGGATCAGGGAAGTTCTCTGGAAAGTTAACACTAACACAGACCTAAAGAGAGAAGGTCAGAGATAGGTTTGGGTGGCAATGAAAAGTCAGATCATAAGGCCTTGTAGGCCATTGTGAAAACATTTTGAATGTAGTGGTTGTCTAAAATGGGTGCTTTATTAAAGATCATCAGGTTTTGTTTGTTTCTTTTTAAGTATAATTGAGTCTGAAATGCTTTCTGTGGAAACTTAGGCTGCTGAGATTAGGGAATCACAAACTGCCATCTAGTGCCTGTTTATCATAAATGTGGGTGAGCCTCCCAGAAAATAAGCAGGCTCTACAGAAGTTTGTGTTGCCAGCTTAGTCATATAAATGGAAAATGTGGATGCCTAGAAAAAAACCTTCATTTATGAACTATTTGAAAGTAAGTTATAGATATTGTGCCTCTTTACCTCTAAATACTTTGCATATTCCCTTAGAACAAGGACATTCATTTATATAACTACTAGAGGCCCAGCAGTCTGACATCCCCGAAGGGGTCCCGGAGTGCAAGAGGGCACTCTGCAAAGTTGCTGTCGCTCGGCAGCTCCTGCATTGAGCGTCTGCCCCCTGGTGGTCATTGTATGTCATAGCTACCGGCTGGTTGTCTGGTCCCTTAGGCTTTTATATATATAGATCAAATATAATTATCAAAATAGGAAATGGATTTTCTCTACATCTGCTCTGCTGTATGACTCCATTCTAAGACCTTTCATTATGAAGAGCTGTTAGTTTGCTGTGGGCCAGATTTCAAGAACTCTCAGTAAGCAAGGAATATCTTAATACCTTGCTTTTGGGTTAATCCAGGGAGTTTTAATTATTGAAAACAGAAGGAAGGGAATTTAGTAGTCCCCCCTTATTTGCAGTTTTGTTTTCTGTGATTTCAGTCACCTGCAATAAACCAGGGTCTGAAAATATTAAATGAACTTCCAAAAATAAATGATTCATAAGTTTTAAATTGGGTGCTATTTTTTTTTAAATATATGTATTGATTTTTTACAGAGAGGAAAGGAGAGAGACAGAGATAGAGAGTTAGAAACATTGATGAGAGAGAAACATCGATCAGCTGCCTCCCGCACATCCCCCACTGGGGAAGTGCGCGCACCCCAGGTACATGCCCTTGACCGGAATCGAACCTGGGACCTTTCAGTCCGCAGGCCGACGCTCTATCCACTGAGCCAAACCGGTTTCGGCAATTGGGTGCTATTTTGAGAGAAATCTCACACCATTCCTCTCCATCCAACCCAGGACATGAATCATCCCTTTGTCCAGTGTACCCACACCGTTTATGCTACCTGTCCACTTAGTAGCCATCTTGATTTTGAGATTGACTATTGTGGTATCACAGTGCTTGTTTCAAGTTATCCTTGTTTTACTTAGAACTTTTATTATAGTGTATTGTTATACTTGTTCTATTTCATTATTAGTTATTATTACTAATCTCATAATGCCAAATTGACAAATTAAACTTTATCATAGGTATTTATGTATAGAGGGAAAACATAGCATATAGGGTTCAGTACTATCCACGTTTTCAGGCATCCACTGGGGTTCTTGGAACATATCCTAAATATATTTTTATTGATTTCAGAGAGGAAGGGAAAGGGAGAGGGAGAGAGACAGAAACATCAGTGATAAGAGAGAATCATTGATTGGCTGCCTCCTGCATGCTCCCTACTGGGGATCGAGCCCACAACCCGCGCATATGCCCTTGACTGGAATTGAACCCAGGACCCTTCAATCTGCAGGCTGACACTCTGTCCACTGAGCCAAACTGGCTGGGGCTACCTTATTTTTAAATAGACTCTATTGAGTTATAATTTACAAACAATATAATGAATTCATTTTTAAGAGTGCCGTTTAGCCAAAACCGGTTTGGCTCAGTGGATAGAGCGTCAGCCTGCGGACTGAAAGGTCCTGGGTTCGATTCTGGTCAAGGGCATGTACCTGGGTTGCGGGCACTTCCCCTGTAGGAGGCGGCTGATCGATGTTTCTCTCCCGTCGATGTTTCTACCTCTCTATCGCTCTCCCTTCCTCTCTGTAAAAAATCAATAAAATATATATATTTTTAAAAAGAGTGCAGTTTAGTATATTTTGGCAAATGGATGCATCCATGGAACCAGCACTGCAGTCAAGGCTGGAACATTCTCATCACTGCAGGAACTTCCAGGGTCTCACCCTCCCCATCCTGGCCCTGGACAACCACCAGTCTCTCTGACCGTGATTAGTGTGGCTGGTCAGCAATTTCATATAAATGGGATTGTACTGTATGTGCTCTTCAGTGTCCAGCTTCTTCAGGTCAGCGTAATGGTTTTAAGATTTGTTTGTGTTGGTCACATGTATTAATATTTTATTCCTTTTTAATGTTGAATATGAATCTATTGCAAAAATATACCTAAATTTGTTAATGTCTTCTCCATTGGTGGACGTCTGTGTTTTTTTCTCTTTGGGGCCATTATGAGTAAAGTTCTATGAATTCTTATACAAATCTATGAGTGGACATATCTTTTATTTCTCTAGGATTAGAATTGCTAGAATGTGGTTGAGGTCTGTTTAATCCTATATAATAAAAGCCCAGTGACCATAATGACCAGAACGACCACTCGATCAGTTGCTATGAGGTGCATTGACCACCTTTTGGTCCCTCTTCTTCCCCTGCGCCTCCCCTCCCCCCGCTCATCCCAGCCCACAGGTTCCAATTGCTGGATGGCAAATGGGGAACCAGGGTGGGTGGCGGCGGGGCAGGACTGGGGACTGGTGAGCGGGTGGAACGGCCAACCTCTTGGTGCCTCCCCTGGCCCACAGGCTTCGATGGCTGGATGACAAATGGGGAACCATGGGGAGCCAGGTGGGTGGCAGTGGGGCGGAATAGGGATTGGCTAGGGAAACCGGGGTGGGTGG
>NW_006287260.1:1081213-1088868 GCF_000327345.1 Myotis davidii | reverse complement strand
CTGGCAGTTAATTTGCATATCTCGCTGATTAGCCAATGGGAAGGGTAGCGGTCGTACGCCAATTACCATGTTTCTCTTTTATTAGATAGGATGCCAAATTTCCCCAAAATGACTGTACCATTTAACATCATCACCAACAGTGTATGAAAATTTCAATTATTTCACATTTTTTAATTGAATTTTTTGGAGTCACACTGGTTAACAAAATTATATAGGTTTCAGGTGCACAATTCTACAACACATCATTTATACACTGATTGTGTTTTTGCCATCCCAAGTCATGTCTCCGTCCATCACCATTTATCCCTCCTATACTCTCCTCCACTTTCCTCTATACCCTTACCCCTGGCAGTTACCACACTGTTGTCTGTGTCCATGAGTTTTTGGTCTTTTTTTGTGTGTGCTCAATCCCTCTCTTACCCTCCACCTAGCCCCCTTTCCTCTGACAGCTGTCAGCCTACTATGAGTCTGCCACTATTTTGCTAATTAATTAGTTCATTTTGTTTATTAGTTTTCACATATGAGTAAAATCATATGGCACTTGTCTTTCTCTGACTGGTGTATTTCACTTAGCATAATGTTCTCCAGGTCCATCCATGCTATCCCAAAAGATAAGATTTTCTTCTTTTTTATAGCCAAGTAGTATTCCATTGTGTAAATGTACCACGGCTTTTTTATCCACTCAACTACTGATGGGCACTTGGGCTCCTTCCAAATCTTGGCTGGCTGAATGGCTGGCTAGCTATCTAGCTATCTAAAGAGCTAATATGCAAATGGTTGTCACGCCATAATGGCTCAGACACTCAACACTGGGTTGAGAGGAATGGGGACCAGCCAGGCACAAATAAGCTCATGAGAGAGGAATGGGGACCAGCCAGGGACAAATGAGCTCATGAGAGAGGAATGGGGACCAGCCAGGCTGCAGCCCGGGATTGGGATAAGCCACCCGCCCTGCGGTCCTGGATGCCTGCAGCCCAAGCAAAGCTGCCCGCCTATGGTCCCCTGCAGCTGCGGCCAGCCCGGGCAAAGCTACCCCGGGTCCTGGGTGTCTGCGGCTGGCCAGAGGGAGGGCAGCCTGGGTCCCAGGTGCCTGCAACCGGCCGGAGGAGGGAATTCTGGTTCCCAGGTGCGAGGCAGAGGCAGTTAGGGGTGATCAGGCCAGCAGGGGAGCAGATAGAGGTGATCAGGCAGGCAGGCAGGCAAGCAGTTAGGAGCCAGCGGTCCTGGATTGTGAGAGGTCCCCCCAGGGGGTCCCAGATTGGAGAGGGTGCAGGCCAAGCTGAGGGACCCCCAACCCTCACCCTCCGCACAAATTTTGTGTACCAGGCCTTTAGTTGTAAATAATGCTGCAATGAACATGGGGGTGCATATATTCTTTTGAATTAGCGTTTCAGGTTTCTTTGGATAAATTCCAAGAAGTAGGATCACTGAGTCATAAGGCAGTTTCATTTTTATTTTTTGAGGTAACCATACTGCTTTCCGTAGTAGCTGCACCATTTTGCATTCCCACCAGCACTGCACAAAGGTTCCCTTTTCTCCACAGCACTTGTTTGTTGATTTTCTGATGATAGCCACTCTGATAGTTGTGGGGTGATATCTCATTGTGGTTTTAGTTTGCATTTCTCTGATGGGTTAGTAACGTTGAGCATGTTTACATATGCCCATTGGCCATCTGTATGTCCTCTTTGGAGAAGTATCTGTTTAGGTCCTTTGTCCATTTTTAAATTGGATTGTTTGGGGGGTTTTTTGGTGTTGAGATTTGTAAGTTCTTTATAAATTTTGGATATTAATCCCTTATCAAATGTATTGACAAATATGTTTTCCCATTCAGTGAGTTTCTTTTCTCATTTATTGATAGTTTCTTTTGCTTTGCAAAAACTTTTTAGCTTGACATAGTCCCATTTGTTTACTTTTTCTTGTTTCCCTTGCCCGAGGAGATATATCAGAAAATATATTGCTTATGGTTTTGAGTCTAATATTTAAGTTTTTAATTCATTTTGAGTTTATTCTTGTGTGGTGTAAGAAGGTGTAAGAAGGTTCAGTTTGCTACCCACCCCACCCCCCTTTTTTTTTGCATGTACCTGTTCTTTTTTCCCAGCCCCATTTATTGAATAGACTGTCTAGCTCATTATGTGTTTTTGCCTCCTTTAACAAATATTAATGGACTATAAAGGTGTGGGTTTATTTCTGGACTCTTCATGTTGTTCCATTGGTCTATATGTCTTATTTTTATGCCAGTAACATGCTGTTTTGATTACTAGGCCGTATAGTATAATTTGTTATCAGGTAGTGTGATTCCTTCAACTTTGTTCTTCTTTCTCAAGATAGCTGTTGCTATTCAGGGTCTTTTGTGGTTCCACATAAATTTTTGGAGTTGTGTTGACTCTATAGATTGCTTATCAGTTTTTGTGAGACATCTTTAGGGTTCTCTATATATAATATCATGTCATCTGCAAATAATGACAGTTTCGGTTCTTCCTTTCCAATTTGGATACCTTTTATTTCTTCTTCTTGTCTAATTGATGTGGCTAGGACTTCCAGTACTGTGTTGAGTAAGAGCGACATCCCTGTCTTGGCCCCAGTCTTAAAGAAAATGCTTATAATTTTTGCCCTTTGAGTATGGTGTTGGCTGTGAGTTTGTCACATAAGGCCTTTATTATGTTGAGGTATGTTTCCTTTATTCTCACTTTGCTGAGAATATTTATCATGTGTGGGGTTTTATCAAATGCTTTTTCTGATCTGTTGATGTGATGATGTGGTTTTTATCCTTCATTTTGTTACTGTGATATATCATGTTTATTGATTTGTGGATATTGTACCAACCTTGCATCCCTGGAATGAGTCCCACTTGATCATAGTGTATGATCTTTTTAATTTATTGCTGGGTTCAGTTTGCTAATGCTGTGTTAAGGATTTTAGCATCTATGTGCATCAGGGATTTTGGCTGCTAATTTTCTTTCTTTGTAGTGTCTTTATCTGGTTTTGAACTTAGGATAATGCTGGCCTTGTAAAATGAGCTTGGGAGTCTTCCCTCCTCTTGAATTTTTGGGGATAGGTGTTACTTCTTTGAATGTTTGGTAAAATTCATCTGTGAAACCATCAGTATAGAACTTTTGTTTGTGAGGTTTTATTATGACTGCTTCAATTGCACTAGTTGTTGATGGCTATTCAGATTCTCTAATTCTTCCTGATTTCAGTTTTGGAAGATTGTATTTTACTAGGAATTTATCCATTTCCTCCAGATTGTCCAATTTGTTGGCATAAGTTGTTCATAGTTATTCTACTTTTGACTTGTTTAATTTAAATTATTTTTCTTTGATTAAATGCTGGAAATGCTTACTGGCTATTTGTGTATCTTCAATGAAGGGTCCCATCTGGGTCACCCAAATGTTACTGGAAATGAAACCTGGCCCTTGGCAGGTCTGCCTGCAGTGATGGCGAACCTTTTGAGCTCAGCGTGTCAGCATTTTGAAAAACCCTAACTTAACTCTGGTGCCATGTCACATGTAGAAATTTTTTGATATTTGCAACCATAGTAAAACAAAGACTTATATTTTGATATTTATTTTATATATTTAAATGCCATTTAACAAAGAAAAATCAACCAAAAAAATGAGTTCGCGTGTCACCTCTGACACATGTGTCATAGGTTCGCCATTACTGGCCTAGGTACAGCCGGTAGTGTACGGGTTCTTGATTTCATGCAGGAGAAATTTCACAACACGAGTTCAGGTGACTATGAGGGAACATTTATTAAAACTGAGGACAATAACACAAGAAAGAAGGGCTTAGCATAGAAGAAGCCATGGGAGAGCCTAGGCTGGGCTGCCTTAGCTCTCTGGAAAGCCAGAGAAAAGGGGGTCTTGGGAACAGGGTCAGGGATTAGCCTGGGATGGGCTGCTGCTGTTGTAAGTCTCCTGGGGGTCTTTTAGAGTTTAGGACAGCCGTGGGCAAACTACGGGGCGGGGAGGGGGGGGGCGATTGAAATGAATAAAACTATTGAAAAAAAAGACCGTACCCTTTTATGTAATGATGTTTACTTTGAATTTATATTAGTTCACACAAACACTCCATCCATGCTTTTGTTCCGGCCCTCCGGTCCAGTTTAAGAACCCATTGTGGCCCTCGAGTCAAAAAGTTTGCTCACCCCTGGTGTAGGAGATGCATGCCCGTGGGGGGGGAATGAAAGGGGACAGGGCATGGCAGGGACTGTTCTCCAGAGGGAGAGCCCAGGCTGGGTCCTTTGTCTTGAGGCTTTATCTCTTTCTTGCTGGAGGGAATCTTAGGGTTGGTCTCAGGGAGGGTTCCAGCAGAATATTCATCAGTTTTCTAGACATGCTCCTTCAGAGTTGTCTCCGCTGATTGGTCAGCGTCAAGGCCTGGGGTTGTTAGTCATTGCAACTGCTCCTGGTGTCTCCCACCTAGTTTTGCTGCTTTTCTGGGCCTGGAGCTAAAATACTACTGAGGCCTAGATGTTATCTCTAGAGAGGTGACCTTCTGTATCTGCTGTAAATTGTTCTGCCAATTTGTTCAGCTGTTTGTCTCAGTTTCCCTATTCCACTTGTTCTGGCTCACTGGCCTATCACTAGGACTAAAGGATTGATTGGATTTCAGTTAAACATTTTGATGAGTGTTTAAGGTGATGCTGTGTACTTCATCATATTGTATCATGTTTGTAATGGGAAGTTTGATCATATGGTTATTGGAATCTAGTTTGCTTTTTAAAAATATATTTTTATTCATTTCAGAATGGAATGGAGAAGAAGAGAGAGAGAAACATCAATAATGAGAGAGAATCATTGATTGGCTGCCCCCTGCACACCCCACACTGGAGATTGAGCCCACAACCCTGGCATGTGACCTGCCCGGGAATCGAACCATGACCTCCTGGTTCATGGGTTGACACTAAGCCATGCCAGCTGGGCTAGAATCTAGTTTTTGAATAGTTTTAAAGGTAAAACCTTAGTTATTCCATTACAGTGCATGCCTCCTTTGGTTAAATTAGAAAACATTAGCACTTGTGGATATATTGAACCTGAAGGCTTTTCTGTCCCCCATATGGGAGAATGAGTTTTGTGTTTGTTGCATACTGTCTCCTCTTGGACTGCTATTCTCTGGAGCATATAGAGAGCTAGACAGAAAGTAATGGCTTTATTTCTTAATCAGCAATGAACCTTGTTCTATATTCCCATGTACTTGGGTAAATATTCAAAGTAAGTCTTCCTTAGTTATATACTCATTGCATAAAGCAGTGGTGAACTTTAATATTTTTGTGGTTTTGAATTGGACTGAAACAAGGAAGTTTGGTCTTTTAGTATCACTAATTTGAAAAGTATTTAGATGTAGGCAGTTTTTATAATTGATGTTTTGTCGTTTAAAACATTGGTTCTTTTAATTCTGATGTCTTTGGAGAGGGTAGATGTAGATGTAACATGTTTATGAATAGGAATTTCTAAATTATTTTCCTTGGGAATGCAGTAACTGTCCTAGGTGGGAGTTGTCACTGCCTTTTCTATAAAGTTTTAAGAAGGGATATTTTAAGGTTATTGTACCTTTAAATAAATGCATGAATAGGTTGAGTCTTTCCAAATGAAATAATAAAGGGGGACATTACATAATCAAGTTAAGATTTTCTTTTTCTTCCTTATTTTTTTTCTTTTCTATGTTTAGTGAACAACTACCCTTCCTGAGAGAAGCAAATGAATTGTGCTTACTGGCATTGCTGGTGTATGAGAAGCATCAGGGACAAATAGATGAGCACAACTAAACTACATTATAATATCAAGAAAAATCCCCATCTCTCTCAATGTCAGAATGCTCTCTATTACACAGGCTTTACTGAAGTCACTAAGTAATTTTTTTAGAAAGGCAAACAACAAAATAAGATCCCTTATATATTGACCAGAATAAAGATAAAATTAGAGTGTCGCGGCTTTTAATATCCTAATAAGTGATATTATTGAATATATCCCAAGAAACCAGAAACACCAATCAGAAAGGATATATGCACCCCTATGTTCATAGCAGCACAATTCACCATAGCTAAGATCTGGAAACAGCCTAAGGTGCCCATCAGTAGATGAATGGATTAGAAAACTGTGGTACATCTACACGATGGAATACTTTTTTGTCAAACAGCAGGGGGAACGGTGGGGAGGGTTGGGGGGCAGGAGGAAGGGGGGTAAGAGATCAACTGAAGGACTTGTATGCATGCATATAAGCATAACTAATGGACATAAGACACTGGGGGGTAGGGAAGGCCAGGGGATTGTCAAGGGTGGGGAAAAAAGGACACATATGTAATACCCTTTATAATACTTTAAGCAATAAAAAAATAAATAAATAAATAAGTAAATCTGCTAAAAAAAAGAAAAGAAAAGAAACAAGTTACAGAGGCAGAAGAAAGGCCCTTGGAGCTTAGGAGTTCTGAAAACAGCAAGAAGGAGGGGGAGTGCAAGAATGTAGCCTTGAGAGTAGCTTATCTTGTCTTGCAGTTTGAACAGAGGGGCTGTTTGAATCAGAGGAGATAATAATCTGGGAGTCTAATTATCAGGTGCTTCTCATAAACTCTGGAAGGCCACAGCAAAGAAAAAGAAAATGCCTTTTTCCTGTCCTTACAATGTGTTATGTCCATGTGGTCCAATGTGTTAAAGCTGATATTTCCTTGTTGTTTTTCTGTCTGGACAATCTATCCTTTGGTCTAAGTATATAAAAATCCCCTACTATTGATTACTGTTTATTTTTCCCTTTAGTTCTGTTAATATTTACTTTATATATTTAGGTGTTCCTATGTTGAGTGCCTACATGTTTACGAATATTATATCCTCTTATTGGATTGGCACCTTTATGTAACATCCATCTTTGTCTCTTATTACAGTCTTTCTTTTAAAGTCTATTTTTCTGATATAACTGTAGCTACTTTAGCTTTCTTTTGGTTTCCCTTTACATGGAATACTTTTTCTATCCCTTCACTCTGTGTGTTCTAAGATGTAAGTAAGTCTCTTGTGAATGGCATATAGATAGGTCTTAGTTTTTTATCCATCTTTTGATTGGGGAATTTAGTCCATTTACACTTAAAGTGATTGTCTGTAGGTATGTACTTATTATTTACTTACCCGCGTTTATAGTTTCTCTTTGTTCCTTTTTTCTTCTCTTGCTCTCTTTTGTTTTGATGACTTTCTATAGTGGTATACTTGTATTCCTTTCTCTTAATCTTTTGCTGTTTACTATAGGTTTTTACTTGTGGTTACCACAAGGCTTACACATAAACATATATCTATGGTCTACTTTAAATTGATAACAACTTAAATTTGATCCCATTCTAAAGCTCAAAATTTTTATTCCCCATCCCCACACACATTTTGGTTTTGATGTCACATTTTTCTTGTGTATCCCTTACCCATTTATTACAATCATAGGTAGTTTTACTATTTTTTGTCTTTTTTTTTTTTTTTTTTCAGTTGATCAGCCAAGTTCTGGTCTGGATCTCCAGAGAAGTTCTGCCATTTATTGTCTTGTTACATCCGTATTTATACCAGTTGATTTTAATCCTGTCAATTTCTATTCCAAAGGTTAGGGCATTTCCGTTTCTTATCTCCATTCCAGGGAGTAAAGATTATGTAGCTTAAGGGAGATTGTTCGTAGTTAAAGTGATT
>NW_006287260.1:1077256-1080827 GCF_000327345.1 Myotis davidii | reverse complement strand
TTAAAGATCAATACAGAGTCTTCTTTCTTTGTACTCAGTATGGCACATCTTCTCAATCTAAGTTCTGTACTATCCACCTTCTTACCCTACTTATCCTCTATAGGGGGGTTTGCAGCACCCTGGTAGAGTCTTATCCGTCCCAAATGTAGGGGTTCTCAATGGGGGGCGCTTACCTATGGGAATCCTGTTCCAGGGGTTCCCAAAGGTGTAGATGGAGTCGGTGAAGAAGGAATGACACGGAGACAGCGTTCAGTTGATCAGCAGCCTAGCCAGGATCTCCAGCCAAGTTCTGGTCTGGATCTCCAGAGAAGTTTCTATTTTTTGTCTTTTAATCCACACTAGCTTTATAAGTGATTAATCCACTACCTTTACTATATATTTACCTCTCTAGTGGGATTTATTCTTTTATATGTTTTCTTGTAATCAGTCAGCACCTTTTTTTTTAGCTTAAATAAGTCCATTTAGCATTTCTTGTAAGGCTGGTTAAGTAGTGATAAACTCCTTTAGTATTTGCTTATCTGGAAAATCTTATCTCCAATTCTGAATGATAACTTTTCTGGGTAGAGTATTTTTGGTTGGAATTTTTTTCTTCTGGCACTTTTTCAAATTGTGGTATAATATACATAAAATTTACCATCTTAAGCATATTTAAGTGTATATATAGTTGATTGGTATTAAATATATTCACATTGTTGTGTAATCATCACCACCATCCATCCTCATAACTCTTCCATTTTGTAGGACTGAAACCGGTTAAACATTTTGAGCCTTGCTTTCAATTCTTTTAGGTGCAAACACAGAAGTAAAATTGCTGGATTATATGGTAAATCTATTTTTAATTTTTAAAAACACCATACTGTTTTCCATATTGGCCGTGCCATCCTTAGTAGTCTCACCAAAGTAGCATACAAAGGTTTCAGTTTCTCTCCCTCCTCACCAACATAGTTATTTCAGTCATGTGAATGTGTTTTCAAATGCATTAGCAGCATTATGCTAATTACATTAAATGTCAAATTTTCACAGCAGTATCCCCATATGAATATTTTAAACTTTAAACTGTCAAAGTACCTCTAAAAAGGCTTCACCAGCCCGGCTGGCATAGCTCAGTGGTTGAGCATTGACCTATTAACAAGAAGGTCACCGGTGGATTCTGGTCAGGGCACATGCCCGGATTGCAGGCTTAATCCCCAGCGTGGGGTGTGCAGGAGGCAGCCGGCCAATGATTCTCTCATCATTGATGTTTCTGTCTCTCCCTCTCCCTTTCTCTCTGAAATGTATTTTAAAGATACGTAAATAAATAAAAATAAAAAGGCTTCACCAATTTTAATTTCATCCATAGCCTAAAACAGTGGTTCTCAACCTGTGGGTCGCGACCCCTTTGGTGGTCAAATGTCCCTTTCACAGGGGTCACCTAAGACCATCCTGCATATCAGATATTTACATGACGATTCATAACAGTAGCAACATTACAGTTATGAAGTAGCAACGAAAATAATTTTATGGTTGAGTCACAACATGAGGAACTGTATTTAAAGGGCCAGAAGGTTGAGAACCACTGGCATAAAAGAATGCCCACTCAACCCCTCCAAATCCTTGTCAACATGCAAAATTAATCCTTTTTTATTTCTGCCAGGTCACTGGACATTTTTTTTTAAATCCTTGTTTTAATATCTTTTCCCTGTTTCTATTGATTTAATATCTTTTCATGTGCTTACAGACTACATGAATCTTTTCTTGAATTAATTGACATGTTAGTTTGAGTAAGCTAAACTGCTTTATTAGTTTCCTATTGCTACTATAACAAATTGCTACAAATTTAGTAGCTTAAAAGGAGACAAAGTTACCTTCCTTCTAGAGCAGCGGTTCTCAACCTGTGGATGGCGACCCCTTTGGGGGTCGAACAACCTTTTCACAGGGGTCACCAAAGACTGTCAGAAAACACATATATAATTACATATTGTTTTTGTGATTAATCACTATGCTTTAATTATGTTCAGTTTGTAACAATGAAAATACATCCTGCATATCAGATACTTATATTACGATTCATAACAGTAGCAAAATTACAGTTATGAAGTAGCAATGAAAAGAATTTTATGGTTGGGGGTCACCACAACATGAGGAACTGTATTAAAGGGTTGCAGCATTAGGAAGGTTGAGAACCACTGTTCTAGAGGCTCTAGGGGAGAATTGGTTCCTGGTCTTTTCCAGCTTTCTGCATTCCTTGGCTCATGGTCCCTTTCTCACATTGTTTAGCATATCTCACTCTGATCTTCCCTTTTCACAAATATCTGGTTTTCCCAGTGATTATGGTAAATAGTTCATGTTGTTTTTAGTTTTGTTGTGAAATGCCATATTTATCCAATACTGAATTACCTTATTAAGCATATGGCTAGATTTCATTTTAATCCAGTACCAGTACTATAGTGTTTTAATTATTATAGCTGTTTATTCCATCTTGCTATCTGGAGCCCAAGTTCCCAATCATTTCTCTATTTTGAAAAATTCTTGGCTATTTTTGCTAATTTTCTTTTCTAAGGGAAGTTCTACAAAAATATCTTGTTGATTTCAGTTGATTGCTTTGAATATAAGTTACTTTCTGGAAAAATGACATGTTTAGTTTTGATTCTTCCCATCTAGGAATATTCGGTAGCTTTCTTGTTTGTTTGTTTGTTATAACCTTCAGACATGTGTGTTTCTTATAGTCTTGGATTTTTACTGTGATTGCTTTTATAAGTTTACTGCTTTTTACCCATTACATTTTTTATTGGTTATTGCTGGTATGTTAAAACTGTTGCTTTTTAAATTTGTATGGTAATTTGTTACCTCCTTATTACCTAAAACCTTGTATTGGTTGCTACTGATTTTTTTGGTTATTTTTCTCAGATTTTCTAGGTGAATAACCATTTTATAATGGTAGCAGTTCTGGTTCTTTTTCTTCCCTTAAATGACTAAGACTGCCAGTATAACTTTGAAAACTAGCCTTAAAACTGTTACATCTACTGTCTTTTGTGGGAATGCTTGTGTAATGTTTCAATGGGTTACTAATATATACCTTTAATTGAGTTGAGTAGTAAGTCTCTCAACTTAATTATTAAGTTTATTCCTATTTATCAAGGGTTTCAATCTCAAATACATCTTTAATTTTGTCAAATATCTTTATGATTTTTGTATGGTCTTTTATTTATTTATTTTTTTTAATAAAGTCTTTATTGTTCAGATTATTACATTGGTTCCTCTCCCCCCCCATAACTCCCCTCCACCCAGTTCCAATCCCACCCTCCGCCCTCACTCCCCACCCATTGTCCTCATCCATAGGTGCACGATTTTTGTCCAGTCTCTTCCCGCATCTCCCACACCCCTTTTCCCCCCAAGAATAGTCAGTCCATTCCCTTTCTATGTCCCTGATTCTATTATGATCACCAGATTATTTATTCACTTGATTCTTAGATTCAATTGTTGATAGATGCATGTTTGTTGTTCATAATTTGTATCTTTACCTTTTTCTTCTTCTTCCTCTTCTTAAAGGATACCTTTCAGCATTTCATATAATACTGGTTTGTTTCACTTC
>NW_006287260.1:1076015-1076570 GCF_000327345.1 Myotis davidii | reverse complement strand
TGTGCTGGAGACACCCTTATGGGGCAAGACTTGCTTCAGTGGGGCTTTGGTGCTCACTGAGTCTGCCCCCTGAATGTATCCCTTATAGATCTGAGTTGTAATTGGATGGTCCCACTCTGACCACTGGCTCTTGGATCTAAGGAGGTGCTAATCTAGCCTCTGCCTGAGGCTACCCAGCAGAAGCCAGCTGTAAAGCAATGCAAGTTGCCCTGGGGCCTTGGGGCAGCTGCAGTTTGTTAAAGTAATTTTCAGATTGCAAAGGGCCAGAGCATTCATATGCAAAAGCCTCTGTGCATGGGTTGGGCGAGGCGGGGTCCCAGGGGATCAACAGGGTGGGCGGAACAAGCAGTATGGCTGCTCTCAGTTCTGCCTTCAGAGGTCCTGGCATTCGCTGCGAGCACCTCCGAGAGAAAGCTGCCCTCGAGTTCCGACCAATGCCAGGCAGTCCCATTTCTCCCATATGAGTCTGCAGGCCTCTGAGCCTACAGTTTAAGAAACTATGTAACAAACATAGAAGCTAAACAAAACCCCAGAAACCTGCTTTAGTCTGCGGAA
>NW_006287260.1:1073549-1075638 GCF_000327345.1 Myotis davidii | reverse complement strand
ACCCCAACCAGGGGCTACACCTAGGGATTGGGCCTGCCCTCTGCCACCCGGGAGCAGGCCTAAGCCAGCAGGGCGTTATCTCCCGAGGGGTCCCAGACTGCGAGACAGCACAGACCGGGCTGAGGGACCCCCCTGCCCGCGGAGTGCACAAATTTTTGTGCACTGAGCCTCTAGTATGTATATTAAATAGTGAATAACTTTACTAGATAATTCTGAGCTTCAATTGTTCTTTTATTTTTTAATATTTTTATTGATTTCAGAGAGGAAGGGAGGGGGAGAGAGAGAGAGAAACGTCAGTGATCACAGAGAATCACTGATTGGCTGCCTTTTGGGGACCAAGCCCACAACCCGGGCATGTGCCCTGACCGGGAACCAACTAATAACCTCTTGGTTCATGGGCTTATGCTCAATCACTGAGCCACACTGGCAGGGCAGGCTTGTTTGACTCTTCAGATGCACTGGAACAGTTCATAAAAAGAGAACCACCAAATTAACCCTACTTTGAAAGTGTAGCAGCATTTCACTTTAAAACTATTATTACTTTGTAACTGTCTGGATTTGTTTCCTTTGTTAGGAATAAGTCTTCACTTTTTTTAATCTCCATGACTTATATTCTTGTATCCTTGTGGGGTTTTTAAAAAAAAGAAAATTTATTTTGGAAGAGGCTGGTCTATTTTATTAATCTTTCCCAAATAATTAACTTTTCATTTGACAAAGGCCTTTTTCAGTTGTTTGGTGTCCTTAATGTAGCATTAAACATGAGCAGATTGAGAAAGCCAAAACAAAGCACAGATGAGAAAGAAACTTAAAACTAAATTGTATCTTTAAGATAAAAGAAAATAGTACATCACTGGAACATTGCAGGAATCTCACAAAAAGGAATATTAAAGAGCAAAAATAATTGTGGGAAATTAAAAATATGGTAGAAATTTAAAAGGCAACATGAGTTAGGTGTTATGCCCAGATTTCAGGATCCCCAAGAAACCATACCAGGGAGCCAGCTGTGTCCGATGCAAAAGCATAAGAGTCTTTATTCAAGCCCAGGCTTGGTTCCCCCAGCCTCCTTACCGACGCAGCGGCAAGACGAGAGAGAGACCGAGCTTTGGGGGTAGAGGGGTTTTATAGGGGGGTTGGAGTAAGGGGAGGAGAGAGGACTGTGGGCCCTGCTGATTGGCCAGGCGCAAGTCGGTGTCTTGTTACACAGGATGTGGTTGTATCTATGGCGCACACTTCCCTTGATTATCATTGGTTAGTTTAAAGAAATCCTAGGTGTGGCTAGCAGAGGTTTGGGCTTCCGGGAAGGAGCTCCTTGCTGAGCACATGGCTGCTGCCCAAAATGGAGGATTCAGGGCAAGATGGAGGGTGTAGCCCTTGCCCTTTCATTAGGAAGATGAGTGCAGAAAGTAAACCAAAAATAAAAATCCTAAAGAAATAGAAAATATAAGAGACAACTTAAGAAATCGATGAGGTAGGACAGAGGGTTCAGGTCCACTATCTGAGAGAATAATTCCAGAGAGAGTAGATGAAATGAAGATTAAATTTTCAGTGAAATACAAGAAATTTTTATCAGAATTGAATGAATCTTTAGTTTGCAAGTAAATAGACATACTTAACAAGATGGATTTTTAATAAAAAGCCATTCAGGAAATTTCAGAAAATAGGGATTAAAGAGAAGATCCTTAAAACAAAACAAAACACACCTTTTTTTTTGAGGCTGGGAAATGAGAAGGCATTTGATTGGATTTGTCAACAGCACCAGAGAAAGCTAGAAGACAACAGCAATTTATACCCAGACTGGCAGTAAGGGATGGGTAAAATGAGAGTTCTTAATAAATATACCTCCCTTGCTCTCAGTCTTCAGAAGTTACTGGTAAATATGAGCTGTGCAAATGAAAGACTAAAAATTAATACTTAGCCAAAACCGGTTTGGCTCAGTGGATAGAGCGTCGGCCTGCGGACTGAAGGGTCCCAGGTTCGATTCCGGTCAAGGGCGTGTACCTGGGTTGCGGGCACATCCCCAGTAGGAGATGTGCAGGAGGCACCTGATCGATGTTTCTCTCTCATCGATGTTTCTAACTCTCTATCCCTC
>NW_006287260.1:1070201-1073468 GCF_000327345.1 Myotis davidii | reverse complement strand
TTTATTAAAAAAAAATTAATACTTAAATATAAATTAAGTATGTTTTTAATGACATTTTAAAAGTAAGATGCCCCCCCCCTTAGGTAATCTGTTTAGAATAAAAAAGTTTCTTTTGTTCTAAAGCATAGCAGGGTAGAGACTTAATAGTATTTCACACTGCAACTTGGAATTTATAATTCAGTTTTGAACCATTTAACTGAGTCTGATATTTAAGTGTTCACTTATATAACTAAAAACCAAGAGAACAGGTCAATAAAATAATCAAAATTTTTTTGCTTCAGAAATCTTTTAAAAAATAATTTTTTAACATTACTACTCTCATCATACTTGTGAAATTCTAATATTCCAATATTTTCATATCTGATTTTCACTGTAGTTTACTGCTTTTCAAATTTCACAATTGTAATTCTTCTTACAATCAAATTTTAATTCTAAAAGGCAATGAGTTTGAAATCAGAGGATCTGTTTTAGATATCTATCTTGGTCTTAAATTTGCGCATGTTCATTCAGACTCATTATTTTTATTTAGGAAAGTGGTAGTAGTTCCTTACTAAATAAGTTTCCCAGAGACATGTTTTCACTAAGAGTGAACAACACTTGAGTCAAACAGGGTTTTTTTTGTTTGTTTACTTGGTTGTTTTTAAGCCTTACCCCAAGATATGTTTTGTTTTTAAACATATTTTTATTAATTTCAGAGAGGAAGGGAGAGGGAGAAAGAGATAAATATCAATGATGAGAGAGATATCATTGGTTGGCTGCCTCCTGCATGCCCCACACTGGGGATCGAGCCCACAACCCGGGCATGTGCCCTGGTAGGGAATGGAACTGTGGTTCATAGGTTATGCTCAGTCGCTTAGCCAAGCCGACTGGGCCCAGGATATTTTTTCTATTTTTGTTTGTTTGTTTGTTTTTGTATGAGACACATGGATTGGTTGCCTCCCATACATGCCCTTGACCAGGAAAATTGAACCCAAGATCCTCCAGTGTGTAGCCCATGTTCTAATCACTGAGCATGCCCGCTATAGCTTAATCATGCAGTTTTATAGCTACTTTTCTAATTCCTGGGAGACAAAAAAAAAAAAGTAACAAAAATTGAGATAGGTTGGAGTGGTCACCAAATATCTAAATCTGAATCATTAGTCATGCTTGCTCTGAGATATTTCTTAAATTTCAATAAACTGTAGAAGTAGTTTTGCTTTGATTATTGCTCTTTGTTCTCTGTTTTATTAAATCTTTTGGAAAAACAGTCTAATCAAACAGGTTGATGAAAGAGTAAATAAAATACTGAGGAACGGGAACTACAACTACTAAAAGAAATATCACTCTGCTGCTTTTGCGTAAAGCTTTTTATAAAGCAGACAGCTAGTATGTGTTAAAGCCTGAATGTAAATCCAGATCTTTCTGTCTCCTGAACTTCTCAGTCACAAAAATTTCAATATAACTAATTGATGGCATGTGGAGAAAGAAATCAATAAAAAATTTTAATGCATTATAATAAATGAGATATTATTTTTGCCTATCAAATAAGCTAAGTTTTCTGAACTTGGTAATACTTAAATATCAAAAGCCCATATATGGCTGTAGCTATAACTCAGTATATTGCAGCCCTTTTAGAAAAGTCATACTACATAATCCTATAAATTATTCATGGCCACAGATGGAAAGGAAATCGTCCAAAATGTTCATTTGTTCAGAGCAGATTTGTTATAAAACAAAATAATTTCTTTACAATTTTTCTACATTTAACCCCTTCCCCAACAATTTTTTTGTTAAAAACGTTTCTTTTTCAGACTAATTTTTTTATTTTGGTTCTATATAGTATTTTTGATGCTGGTTATGAAAACAGTTTGTAATTATTTTTTCTTCCCATTTTTGTGGTTAAGAATAGTATTTCCTCAGAAAGTTTCTAGATGAAATTATTTAGAATGGTACGTATGTAGCTGGTTTTTGAAGGTAAAGTTTTAGACGAGTATAGTCGTCGACGACTGAAAAAAGAACATTTTGTGAAAACGTGTATACACGTTTCTGCCGGGGAAGGGTTAACAAGTTATTTTTATAACTAGGGAGAATATTTCTGTCCTTATCTGGTAGTTTGACATTAGGGAAATAATTCTAAATACAGAATAAAGGTTATCCAAAAAATATTCCACAATTTTATTTTTAGTAGTGAAAAACTTGAAACAAGTTAAATGTGCAGTCAAAGAGAATGTGCAAAGTAAGTGGTGATAATTCTAAGGGAAATATGTAAGATTAAAGAGATAGCATAGAAATGAAGAAAAAAGTTTACAATGTAGTAGGAAAAGCAGAATACAGAATTTTTATATAGTATATAATTATAAATATATGTATTTATTAAGATGTTTTTATTGATTTTAGAGAGGAAGGGAGAGGAATAGAGAGATAGAAACATCGATGACAGAGAAACATTCATTGCCTCCTGCAAACAACCCGGGCATGTGTCCTGACCAGTCAACCTGTAATTTCTTGGTTCACAGGTTGCTGCTCAATGTGCTGGGCACATTTTTTTCCCCTAAAAATATAGCAAAATATCCCTGGCCAGGTGGCTCAGGTGATTGGAATGTCATCTCATGCACCAAAAGGTGTCATGTTTGATTCCTGGTGCCTGTGGGTTACTTTCCAGTTGGGGGGAGGAAGGGGGTGCGTGTGGGAGGCAGCCAACCAGTCAGTATTTCTTTCACACACACTCTCTCTCTCCCTTACCCTCTCCCTGCCTTCCCTCCCTCTCAACCTCCCTCCCTTTCTTTCAAACATATCCTTGGGGAGGATTAAAAAAAACAGACAAACAGTTATTAAAAATACAGCAAAGTAACTGGGAGAAAATCTAATAGTTTTTATCAGCAATTATGTTTGGATATTATGATTCAAGTACTTTTTTTCCTTTGTATTTTTATATACTGAGTGTGGCAAAAGTAGGTTTACAATTTGTATGGAAAATACAATAATCCTATCTAATAATAGACAAACATGGTAATTAACCATACCTCTGGTACGTTTCCCATTGGCTAATCAGGGCGATATGCAAATTAATTGCCAACCAAGGTGGCGGCTGGCAGCCAGGCAGCTGAAGCGAATAGGAGTGCTTGCCTCTCCAGTGACAGAGGAAGCCAATGTTCCCCGCTTGCCACTGCTGGGCTCTGAGCTGAAGTCTAAGAAACAATGTTGCAATTATAGAAGCTTAACAAGCTCCAGAAACATGCTTTCAGCCAGCTTCGGCCTCAGAGCTTAGAGTGGCAGCGGTGGGAAGAA
>NW_006287260.1:1068786-1069669 GCF_000327345.1 Myotis davidii | reverse complement strand
CTTGTCTTCTTGGCCCCTGGAGCAGCGTGACGGGGGCAGCGCCCAATCCCCTGATCTGCCCGTGACAGGGGGCAGTGCCCCAACATCCCTATGGGCCCTATTTTGTGCATGATAGGGGGGAGCTCCACACCCCCGTGATGGGCCCTGCTCTGTGCGTGATGGGGCACCGCCCCAACCCTGATCGGCCCTGCTCTGTGCTGAACAGGGGGTGGCGCCGCAACCTCCCCATCAACCCTGCCTTGAGTGTGACAAGGGGCAGCGCCCCAACTCCCCAATTGGCCCTGCTCTGAGCCCAACCAGGGGCTGCACCTAGGCTAGGCATTGGGCCTGCCCTCTGACACCTGGAAGTGGGCCTAAGCCAGCAGGTCGTTATCTCCCAAGGGGTCCCAGACTGTGAGAGGGCACAAGTCAGGCTGAGGGACATGCCCCCCACCCCACCCCCGCCGCCAGTGCACAAAATTTTGTGCACGGGGCCTCTAGTCTACACTAATAATAGACAAATATGTAAATAGACCATACCTCCATGATGCCCCACAGTCCATCAGGAGGGAATAATCAAATTAGCAGGACAAAGATGGCGGCGGCCATGTAGTTAGCTGTAGCAAGCCAGAGGCTTGTGTCACCCCTGGCTCAGAGGAAGCCAAGCTTCCCGCCCGCCTGGGCCAGCCACCAAAGGAGGGGTCTGTGGGCGGTGGCCACAGAGCAGGCATGAGCGCTTGGGAAGCTTGGGTTGCCTGGGCTGGCCACCGAGGGAGGGGCCTGCAAATGGCCCTCAGCCCCTCACCCAGGCTGGCTAGGACACCATTGGGGTGAGGGTCCCTGCTGGTGGGCATGGCCAGCCTGAAAATGGCCCTCAGCCTGGAATAGCCATCAGCCCCTCACC
>NW_006287260.1:1062949-1068617 GCF_000327345.1 Myotis davidii | reverse complement strand
TGGCCAGCAAACCACCACAGGCCCCTTGCCCAGGCTGTCCCACCCCCCAAGGGAACCCCCACCTTGATCCAGGACACCTTTCAGGGCAAACCAGTAATAAAAGGGTAATATGCTAATTAGACTGGGAGACCTTCCAGACCTTCTTCTGGACAAAGCCATGGTGGCGGGGCCGAGGTAGAGGCAATTAGGGGCCAAGAGGGGAGGGCAGTTGTGGGTGATCAGGCCGGTGCGGGGGGGAGCAGTTGGGGATGAGCACGCCGGCAGAGGGGACCAGTTGGGGGCGAGCAGGCCAGCAGTGGGGGTCATTTGGGGGCAAGCAGGCTGGCAGGGGGCAGTTGGGGGCTAGCAGGCCAGCAGGCAGAGTGATTAGGGGCAATCAGGCAGGCGGGCAGGTGAGCAGTTAGGAACCAGCACTCCCGGATTGTGAGAAGGATGTCTGACTGCCGGTTTAGGCCAGATCCCACAGGGATCCCTGAGTCCCAGATTGGAGAGGGTGCAGGCCAGGCTGAGGGACACCTCCCACCATGCACGAATTTTGTGTACCAGGCCACTAGTACTAAAATAAGGTCAGATGAAATTGCCTGCCATGGTCCTGCCCACATAAAGTAGTCTTTTTGCTGGCAACTACTTTAAATGTCCGAAAAACCTGCACAGTTAAAGTTTATCTCAAGGGACACCTCAGATAAACGCCCATCCTTTCTCAGACAGCTTTTTAAACAAACAAACAAACAAACAAACATGTTTTTATTGATTTTAGAGAGTGTGGAAGGGAGAGGGAGAGAAAGAGAGAGAAACATCCACATGGATCAGTTGCCTCCAGCATGGGATCGAACCTAAGACCTGGATATGTGCCGCAGGCAGAGTGATTAGGGGCAAGCAGGCAGGCAGGCAAGTGAGTGGTTAGGAGCCAATAGTCCCAGATTGCGAGAGGGATGTCCGACTGCCTGATATTTCCCAAGGGGTCCCAGATTGGAGAGGGTGTAGACCGGGCTGAGGGACACCTCCTTCCCCCATGCACAAATTTCGTGCACCAGGCCACTAGTTTATAAATAATAATACAAGAATAAACTCTTGTGTTTCACATTCTCACCACTGTAAACTTACTCTTGCCCCACTCTGTATATTTTCCAGGTTTATTTAATCATGTACTGACTTTTTAAAAAGTGGTACGTTCCTAACCTGAGGTAAAGTGATAGTTAATGTTTTCCTAGGCTGCCATTAGATAATATTCTGTTTATATTATCTGTTAAGTGGGGGGAGGACATTTTGCTAATATTTTCTTAAAGTCCTATTCTGTCCATTTAGATTGAACATGTTTGTATTATTTCTTAGATCTGAAACTCAGCACCGAGGCTCTGCTCCCCACTCTGAGAGTGATCCACCAGAACAGGAAGAGGAGATTCTAGGGTCTGATGATGATGAGCAGGAAGATCCCAATGATTATTGTAAAGGTAAGACTTTCTATAAGTAAGACATGATCCAGGTGTATTCAGTTTCTCATTTGAATGTTTGCTCAATCATTGTAAAGTTTTGATGCTTTTTTGCTTACTGTATCTTTTAAAATTTCTCTTATTGAAAGTATTACAGGTGTCTGCATTTTTCTTTCTTTAAATATAGGAAATAGTATTTCCTCTTAGTTTGACTCAGTTTATTAGTTTTATATCAAACCTGTTTTTACCTTTTATTCTCCTTAAAAATAATAGTGCATACTTACATTAGAAAACTTCAGACATATATTAAACAAAAAGAAAATAAAAGCCATCTTTAATGCTATCACCCAGAAGTAACCAGTGATGAGATTTTATTTTTTATTTTTTTAAAATATTTTATTGATTTTTTACAGAGAGGAAGGGAAAGGGATAGAGAGTTAGGAACATTGATGAAAGAGAAACATCGATCAGCTACCTCCTGCACACCCCTTACTGGGGATGTGCCCGCAACCAAGGTACATGCCCTTGACCGGTATCGAACCTGGGACCCTTGAGTCCGCAGAATCGAACCTGGGACCCTTGAGTCCACAGGCCAATGCTCTATCCACTGAGCCAAACCAGTCAGGGCTAGTGATGAGATTTTATATGTAGACTTTTGCAAAACACCTTTTTATTACTTTTTTCTTGTAATGATTGCTAAGATAAGTTAAACTGGAATTATATGGACTTAAACTATGCCCTAAAATTGCCTGATAGCTTTTCTATTTCTTTATGAGACTTTCCAGTATTCTTTGGTAGGAACTTATAACAGAATATATCTTACCATCTAGTAGAACCTGGGTGTTTTTATTTTCATCAGGCAAAGATAGATGTTAAAATAACTTGATTCTTGCCACTGTTGGAAGCTTTTTCAGGCCTTCCTGAGTTTTGTTGTGTTGTGTTTTAGAAAATCAAATCCTGTGTGTTTTTAAGTTAAATAAATGGAATCCATTGATCTCTCTCTTTAAAAAAGAAAAGAAAAATCCTGAGACTGCAACTATAAATAGATTTATATGTTTAGATAAATCTGTTGTGATACAGAACCTTATTTTTGTTTGAGGATGACTTATTTTAAATAGCAAATGGTCTATAAAGCATCACTTTCTCCTTCTAAATCATTAATTTTATTCTCTAAGATCTTTTTTTGTAATATGAGCTCAATGATACTCTATGCCTGACTTGACTTAAATTTTTTTTTTACTTAAATAACTTTTCCTACTACAAATGTTGAATTCATAGCATAGAAGAAACCATTTTTATTTAATAAAAGGTATAGAGACGTTGAAAATGGGATATAAGATACCTTTTCCTACTACTTACGTGAATGTTTCCCTCCTGTTATTTCTTCCAGGAGGTTACCATCTTGTGAAAATCGGAGATCTATTCAATGGGAGATATCATGTGATCCGAAAGTTGGGCTGGGGACACTTTTCAACAGTGTGGTTATCATGGGATATTCAGTAAGTTTTTGTGGTCCTGCAAAAGAATTAGTTAGGTGATAGCTAAATGTTTCTGATTTTCCAGAGCTGATCCACCTTCAGTTTAACTCTGACTGATTTCTTTTTTTTTTTTTTTTTACTATATTTTATTGATTTTTTACAGAGAGAACGGGAGAGGGATAGAGAATTAGAAACATTGATGAGAGAGAAGCATCAATCAGCTGCCTCCTGCATACCCACTATTGGGGATGTGCCTGCAACTAAGGTACATGCCCTTAACTGGAATCAAACCTGGCCGACACTATCCAGTGAGCCAAACTGGTTAGGGCTCTGACTGATTTCTTGATCAGAATTTTGTTGTTGATAATCTTTGTGTTCTTGGGCAAATGACTTTCCTCTGGTGAAGAAAGTTTTAAAGACAAAAGATTAATTAAGTTAGTGTCAAAAGGCACTTAGAATTCCCAAATTCAAAGCATTGCAACTATTACTAAAAGTAAGGTATGTAAATTTGTAGTTTTCTCACCAAAGTAAAGTTAAATTGATTTACAAAAAAATATAGTAGTAATTACCTACCCTTTCGTTCCAAAATAACTTTTCAAAAATCAGGTGCCCAGCCCTGGCCAGTTTGGCTCAGTGAATAGAGTGTCGGCTCATGGACTGAAGGGTCCCAGGTTCAAGTCTAGTTAAGGCAGTGGTTCTTAACCTGTGGGTCGCGACCCCTTTGGGGGTCGAACGACCCTTTCACAGGGGTCGCCTAAGACCATCGAAAAACACATATATAATTACATATTGTTTTTGTGATTAATCACTATGCTTTATTATGTTCAGTTTGTAACAATGAAAATACATCCTGCATATCAGATATTTACATTACGATTCATAACAGTAGCAAAATTACAGTTATGAAGTAGCAATGAAAAGAATTTTATGGTTGGGGGTCACCACAACATGAGGAACTGTATTAAAGGGTCGCGGCATTAGGAAGGTTGAGAACCACTGAGTTAAGGGCACGTACCTTGTTGCAAGCTTGATCCCCAGCCCTGGTTGGGTCACTTGTGGGAGGCAGCTGGTTGATGGATCTCTCTCACATGGATGTTTTCTCTCCTCTCCCACTCCTTTCCATTCTCTCTAAAAAATTAATGGAAAAATATCCTCAGATGAGGATTAACAAAATAATAAAATAAAATGTGTTAATAAAAATTAAAAAAATAAAAATCAGGTACCTATACTTGTTTATAAGAATTTCTGGTACCAAGAAGTAACCAGTCAGGTACAACCTTATTTATTATGTGACATGACAAATAAGATGCAACTCTGTTGTATGACCTATATACTTATGCTTCAAGACAGATCATTTACATTGGACAGCAATTGTCCATTTTTTAATGTTATAGTCTAAGAGGAAAAAGGTCAGTGCCCCTGACTAAATAGTTAAGTATTGCATCTTTTAAAAATTCTTATAGCATACCGGTTGAAAATCGATGCCCTTTTTTTCTGCCAAGGGCCATTTACATATTTATAACATCATTCTCGGGCCATACAAAATTATCAGCTTAAAAGTTAGCCTGCTATTTTTGTCAGACATTTCATTAACTCACCCCGAATGCTTTGGCTGGGCCACACCAAATGATGGCCCACAGGTTGGATGTTCTTTACCCCTGCTCTAGATGAACCTATGTGAGATTTTCTTATATTTTCTTTTGGTAACAGACTTGCTCAGTCTCACACAGTCTAAAACTATTCTCTACATAAAAATCAATTACCATGGGGTGTTTACCTAAAAGTGTACTACCTATCTTTGATGAAAACAGTAATTGCTATCTGTGTACTTTTTTTTTTTTTTTAGTTTGTTTTCACCCTATTTTTTCTTCTGGCTTCTTATAGGAAAGTATTATAGTTTATAACCTTTTAGTTTTTTTCAGGTAGACAAGATATTTCAGATTTGGTGGGGTTTCTCCCCTTATCTATCTCTTTTCATGGTTTTCCTTGGTTTCAGGGAGACATTAAGAAGGTAGATTTTTCTTTTTTTGGTATTTTATGTTAGTATTTATTATCCCCCCCACCCCCAGAAATTACAAAAGCTTTGCAGCTATGATGAAAAACTTAGACTGCTGGGGTCCAACCCCAGTAGGTCCAGGGGTCCCCAAAGGTGTGGACGGAGTCGGCGAAGAAGGAAAGACTCAGAGGCAGCGTTCAGTTGATCAGCAGCCCAGTCAGGTTCTCTAGCCAAGTTCTGGTCAGGATCTCCAGCCAGGTTCTGTGTCCATGTTCTCTTGCTAGGTTCTCCAGCCAGGTTCTGTCCAGGTTCTCCAGCCAATTTCTGTCTAGGATCTCCAGCCAATTCCTGTAGCTGGGTTCTGTCCAGGATCTTTTGCCATGTTCTCTCCCTAGGTTCTGTCTCTAGGTTCTGTGTCCTGTTGTCTTGTTACATCTGTATTTATACCAGTTGATTCCAATCCTATCAATCTCTATTCCAAAGGTTAAGGCATTTCTTATCTCCATTCCAGGGAGTAAAGATTATGTAGCTTAAGCATGATTGTTCTTAGTTAAAGAGATTAATTACCCGTCTGGCACTTAGTGAAGGGGTTTTATTCCCTCCCTAACCTCAGGGGAAAATCTCTACCTGGGGAAACAACCTTTCTCGGAGAGGTGACCTTGGTTAAAACACATAGTGCCAAGAAGGTGAGCAAACAAATTAAGAACAGTATGCCATATATGCCAGGTCCCTTGAAACAGCAAAGATGGACCGGCTCCCAGCAC
>NW_006287260.1:1045036-1062568 GCF_000327345.1 Myotis davidii | reverse complement strand
AGCCTCCTGGGAGACACCATTCCACCCATAACGTCCTTGTTTTCATGAAATTCCATGTCTTTCAAGCCAAATGCATACTTCTGGGATTATCGATCTTCATTACAGTTTTAACATAATATTTTAACGATAAAAATGTAATGATCAGCCAACCATAAAGTATCTGTATAGAAGATAGTGGAACTTAATCCATCTTCATTTTATCTTGTGACTTTTCCCCCTTTTTGCTGGGGTCCGACCACAGCAGGTCCAGGGGTCCCCAAAGGTGTGGACGGAGTCGGCAAAGAAGGAATGACACAGAGACAGTGTTCAGTTGATCAGCAGCCTAGCCAGGATCTCTAGCCATGTTCTGGTCAGGATCTCCAGCGAAGTTCTGGCTAGGATCTCCATCCAGGTTCTGTGTCCATGTTCTCTTGCTAGGTTCTCCAGCCAGGTTCTCCAGGTTCTCCAGCCAGGTTCTGTAGCCATGTCCCTCGAAGAAAGTAGATTTTAACTTAGAAAAAATGTTTAGTTACTGGCATTACCCAAGAACATATTTTCTTTCTATAAATTAAATCTGGCCAGTTAATTGTTGGGTACAAGTGATCTCTGTATTTGAGTGCAAGGAAACATGAAATCAATATTTGTATTTTTGTCACTGCCTCCCATTATATCAAAATCTTAGCTTCCTAAAGTAAGGGAGGACATTTAGTCCTAACTGTCTATGTTTGTTTCTTAGGGGAAAGAAGTTTGTAGCCATGAAAGTAGTTAAAAGTGCTGAACATTATACTGAAACAGCACTAGATGAAATCCGGTTGCTGAAATCAGTGAGTATTATATGTGAACTGCAAAGCATTAAATAAAGTTTTATTGAATTAAAACATACAAAGTGTAAATTCTTTAGCATGGCTAATATTTACTATAAAGTTTCAATATCTTTAAAGAAGTAGAGGAGACAACAACATTCTGTGCATGTGGTAGGGAACTGATGGAATATGCATGCTCTCATACACATTGAAAAAAACTTACAAATAAAAATGTTTATTGAACATGTTTTATGTGCCAGATAGCACAAAGAATGTTTTTCTTTCCTACTATAGTTAAAAGGAAAGTTGTGCTAATAAATAAATACCTATTTTGTGTTTTTAGATGTTTTAAAAATAAACATTGTATTAATTCCTTTATACTTGAAAACTTAAGTGTATTTAGCAAAAACTTACTTTCAGTTTTATTAGAAAATTCCAATGTAGTAGAAGGAGCTTAAAGTCCGAGTTAGAAAACCTAGGTTTTAGGATCAGTTCTATCCCAGTATATCCTCCAACTCTTCATTTTCTTTCTTATGAACTTTAAATGTTTCATTGGTAAGATGACAATGTTAGACCAGGAAGTATTTTTCAAAGTATCAGTCTGTGACAGAATAAGGAGTTTGTGCCCAAAAGTAAATTACTGTACTGTTTCCTTCATTGAGAAAGTTTATCTTTGAACAAAAATATCAGCTTGACTAAACCATGTGGTTAGTGTTGTGGTTGATGTGCATCCTGCCAAAGCTTAATTCCTCGTAGCCTGGTTACCAGCAGTTAATTTGGGAATTGTGTTTGAGTAGAAAAATGGTCGATTTAGTATAATAGTCTTTTTTTGATGCATTTCCTTTTGTGAATTAAGTTCTTTATCTATTTTAGCTAATAAAATTTTAATGTTTTTCTCATAAATTTGCTGTTTCTTGGAGTAATTATTTCAGTGCTTTCCTTTTTACTAAATACTGTCTTCCCCATTATAGGTGCGAAATTCAGACCCTAATGATCCAAATAAAGAAATGGTTGTTCAACTTCTAGATGACTTTAAAATATCAGGAGTTAATGGAACACGTATCCTTTTAAAAACCTATTGAAAAATAAATCATGAATTAACTTTATCCCAAAAAAGGAACCAGATTTGTAAAACAGCATTGGTCTCTTTTCTGAAGGCAAACTAAAATCAAATTACTTTCTTTTCTTATAAATTTCTGACCACAGATGTGAGTCATATCTGTCTTTATATATTGTGGTATTTCAGGGTATTATTTTACGCTTTTCCCCCTTTTCAGCCCAATTAAGCCAAAGTGAAAATAACTTTTTTAGAGAATAGCTTTGTGTTATTAAGAGGAAGTACTATGATTTTTATCAGCACAGAAATTTTAATGAAAGTAATTTTTCATGATAAATTCTGGGTAAACATTGAAGAGGTTGTGTGTGTAGTTTAATGTTTATAACCTAAACAGGTGTGATTGTTCACATACTATCAATGAAAAACTGACTTGTTTTATGATTTTATCCAGATCCTTAGAATTTTATAGTTGGAGGGAAGCTCAGCTGATTTTCTTTATGAGTTAATTTCAGAGTGACATACAGTGAACTAATTGAAAGGTTGTTGTAACAGCTATGTTAATAAAGTCCTATCAGACTTTTCAGAATAAATGATAGCGTCTCACTCAGATTGGAGAGTCTAAAACTGCTTATTCATAACCTATTTAAAAATGTAAAGAAAAGACTTTTCATATATCATTCTATTTCCCTATATGTTTAGCTTCTCTTAACATTCTTAATTGCAAGTGATGATCTTTTTTTAAGGAGACAGACTGCATATGGTTCTGTAGTATCATGTGGACTATGGTAAGAGATATGAACAGAGAAGCAAAAAGAAAAGATGGGAAAGCAGAGAGAATAGGTGATGTGAAAATATTTTATCTGTCATTCTGTAGTTAGTTGTGAGTTATTTCTGTGAAGTAAAACTTTCATCCCTGTTCCCTAAGGAAAACTTGTAAGAATCATCCCATTTTAAAACAGTGTCTTGGGTCCATTGTGGTCACTTTTTGTTGGCTTACTGTGTATGTGTGTGTTCAAATAAGTAGGAAGGCTAACCAAGAAATAAAAGCATACACAGGATCTCATAATGGCCATTAATTCTTTTTCCCGATTTTTTTATCTTGTCTTGTACCAGATTTCTTTACTAATTTGGAAATGTTACAAATAAAACTATTCTAATAAGACATATTCTAATAATGTCCTCTCCTCAGTAATGTTCATTGCCTTTATTTGACCCAAAGCTAGAAAACTTTTTGAAAATTATTGAAATATCTTATTAGATTTGAACTTCAAGCCCCAAGATATTTTCAGAACTTACCAGGTGGTTTCTCTGTAGTTTCTATTAATTTAATCCCTATTTTATTAATTTATTTCTTTGTCCTTAGCCATTTCCCTCTGCCCTTCCTCCTTCTTGGCTCTCTTGGCTACTAATATCTGCTGCTAGAGATTGAAAAGGATAAAACTCAGAGCACTGAGTTAAGGGTTAATGAGTTAGTTTCCTGCCCCTCATCTCTTTTAACTGTGCAGAAACTATACGTCTGACTTTTTTTCCTATGTACTGCTTTTTCCCTGGAGCAGTAGCCTTTGTCATCCTATCTAATAATAGAGAAACATGGTAATTAACCATAACTTCGCTACCCTTCCCATTGGCTAATCAGCAAGATATGCAAATTAACTGCCAACCAAGATGGCGGCCAGCAGCCAGGCAGCTGAAGCGAACAGGAGGCTTGCTTGCTCCAGTGATAGAGGAAGCCAAGGTTCCCCACCTGCCACGGCCAGCTCTGAGCTCGCACTGAAGGCAACAAAGTTTCAATTATAGAAGGTAAATAAACCCCAGATACCTGCTTTCAGCCAGTCGTGACCATGGAGCTTTATATTAATTTTGATTTTAAAACTGTGGGGCAATTTTTTAAAAGGGATTAGAATGACAGTTTAAAATTTAAGTCACAATGTTTACCTATTCTAAATGGACCCACTTGGCATTCCCTGTGCAGTGAAGCCAGCACGAAAATGAGGATAAAATAGGAGGACTGAACAGTGGAGAGTGGGGTACCACAAAATTTACTGAGAAAACCTGCCTGTCCTTGCTATCTCTACGTGCTTAACCCATATTCACTTCACAGCATCAGAGGCTCTGTCTTCACCCCCATTTCAGGTAGTCTTGCTGTGGTTAACAACAGTGCCCTCTCTGTAACATATGTTGATCCAGGTCAGTTCGACCTGACAATGTATAGACGTGGGGGTTAGAAAAAAGTGAAAGTGACAGTTACAAATTAGTATTTTGGCCCACTCTTCTGATATTGAAGGACATCCAAAACTCCATCAAGATCATCCTGGGCCCAAACACTAGACCCCGCCATCTTAGGCCCAATACCCCAAGGAGCGGGCCTAAGCCAGCAGGTGGTCATCCCCTGAGGGGTCCCAGACTGCGAGAGGGCACAGGCCAGGCTGAGGGACCCCCCCACACCCAAGAGCACAAGTTTTTGTGCACCAGGCCTCTAGTATCTTTCTATTCTATATACATAAAAGCCTAAGCGACCAAACGACTGGTCGACCAGTTGCTATGATGCACTCTGACCACCAAGTGGAAGATGCTTAATGCAGGAGCTACCCCCCAGTGATCAGTGCGCTCCCATAGATAACCTCCCACAGCCAGCCAACCTCCTGCGGTCCCTACCCCCCAGTTGGCTAACCTTCCACGATCCCTCCTCCCAGCCTCCAGCCCCCCCCCCCATTGGCCCCAATTGTGGGGGGGTGGCCAGCCAACCTCCTGCGGTCCCTACCCCCAGCCAGCTGCCCCCCCCCTCAAATCAGCCCTGATCACCAGCCAGGCCGAGGGACCCCACCCATGCACAAATTTGTGCACCAGGCCTCTAGAAATATAAAGAGCCCTGAGCTATTAAGTTAGTTAGTAGTCTTCTATAACAATTTTCATTCTACTTCTATGGATAGTGAGAGGAATGACTAAGAAGGAAGAGCTGGTCTGTACATAATATGGACACTAGCCAGTACGTGTCATTTTTGGCCATCTATGTGATACATGTCTTTAGGATACTTTTTTCCCTAGTATGTACTTTGACTCTTTTGCTAGCTCCTCTTGTTCAGAATGCACACTAAATATGGCTCTTACTTCATTTAAAAGGCTTTTGTTTGTTTTTCTTTACACCATCTCCCCCAAAAATGTTTTTTCATATATCTTTTTGATATTTTATCCAATTATTTTTGTTTTCTAAGCTACCAAATATTTGGTCAATTTTATATCACTCCTTACAAATTAAAACAACATTGTTGCCATATTGCAATGCTTCTCTCAATAAATAAAATTTAAGGCTGAAAACTAAGAATATAAGCAAATAAATTAAAAATTCTGTTCCCTGGGTTTTTCTGTATCTGTGTGTATATCTTCATTATTGAAAGTATTACTAGTGTTCCCCACTTTCCCTCATTAACCCCTTACCTTTCTACTTGAGCACCCTCACCTGGCCTTTACTGTACTATTGTCTGTGTCCATGGGTTATGTATATATGCATTTAATTCAGTCTATTGCATGCTTCCATGTTTCTGGATCTATTTTATTGGTTACTTTATGTTGTTCATTAGATTCTACATGTAAGTGAGATCATGTGATATTTGTCTTTCTCTGACTGGCTTATTTCACTTAGCATAATACTCTCCAGGTCCCTCCATGTTGTCTCAAAGGGTAAGAGGTTCTTTTTTTACAACTGCATAGTATTTCATTGTGTAAATGTATCACAACTTCTTTATCCACTCAGCTACTAATGGGCTGTTTCCAGATCTTAGCTACCCTATATAATAAAAGCCTAATATTCTAAGTGTCTGGTCATCCGGTTGTCGGTTCAATCAAAGCATAATATGCTAATGATATGCTAAGGCTGCTCAACCACTTGCTCTGACGTGCACTGACCACAGGGGGAAGACACTTTGACTGGTAGGTGACCATGCTGCTGGGGTATGGCCAATTGGGGACTGAGCGAGATGGGCTGGACACACCTGGAGCTCTCCTATGTCCCTCCCTGGCCCCTTTCGTGCACCGGTGGGGTCTCTCAGCCTGGCCTGCGCCCTCTCACAATCCGGGACACCTTGGGAGAGCCGATTTCTGCCAGATCCCGCGTGCCAGGCCAAGGTACCCCACTGGTGCATGAATTTGTCTTGGATATAGTCACTTGCTTTTCATTATTTTGTATACTTCCTGCCACGATTCCCTTCTAGTCTAAAGTGTTTCTATTGAGAAATCAGCTGACAGTCTAATGGTAATTTCCTTATAGGTAATTTTCTGTCTCTCATCTTGAAGCTTTTAAGATTCTTTGTCTTTAACATTTGCCATTTATGATGTGCCTTGTTGTGGGTCTTTTTGGATTCATCTTTATTGATACTTTCTGTGTTCCTTGGCCCTGTGTGACTTTTTCTTCACCAGGTCAGGGAAGTCTTCTGTCATTACTTCTTTAAACAGATTCCCTCTCCTCACTCAGATTCTTCTTGTGGTACTCCTTTGATGTGAATGTTGTTAGATTTCATTGTCCAAAGCTCCCTTAAACTCTCCGGCTTTTTTTTTTTTTTTATCAGTTGCTGTGAATGGGTGTTTTTTTCTATCTTGTCTTTTAATTCACTGATTCAGTCCTCCACTTCTTCTAGCCTACTGTTGATTCCTTACAGGCTATTCTTTCTTTTAGCTATGTCATTATTTCCGACAGATTTTTATTTATGGTTTCTACCTTTTTTTTTATGCTGGTGTAGTTGTTCTCAATAAGTTCCATATCATTCTCCTTAAGTTCTTACTAAGCTCTTTGAGCACCCTTAAAGCCATTACTTTGAATTCTTATCTGACAAATTGCTTGCCTCCATTTCATTTAGTTCATTTTCTGGTGATTCCATCTTCAGTTTCATTTGTTGGTTGGTTGTTTGTCTCCCCATTTTTTCTGTCCCTTTGTATTTGTTTCTAGGTATTAAGTCAAACGGCTATGCCTCCAGTCTTCATGGGATGGTCTTATGTAGTAAGTGTTTTGTAGGACCCAGTGGTGCAGTATCTTGGATCTCCTGAAAATACCATCCCATAATGGAGGGCTCCCTCTTCACTTTTGACCTACTGCCTATGGGGGCTGGTTCAGTCCCTCTTGCAGCCTTGCCCTTCCTATCAGTTTCTAAGGGTTTTGTGTCCTTCCTTGATATGTCTCCTCCTCAGCTGGACCTCAATTGATCATTCCAGGTGAATGTATTACCAGCCTGGCACTGGTAGGAGGTCTAAGAAAGGTCTGCATATTTGGTCGCTATCTTTGCATATGTGTTTGTTTTTAAGCAATCTGCACTAAAATTATTTTTTTATTGATTTCAGAAAGGACGGGAGAGGGAGAGAGAGTAACATCAATGATGAGAGAGAATCATCATTGGCTGCTGTCTTCATGCCCCCACGCCCTTACTGGGATCAAGCCCACAACCCAGGCATATGCCCTGACCAGGAGTCAAATGTCTTGAGGTCAACAGTCAACCACTGAACCCCACATGGCTGGGCAAGCCATCTACACTTTTAAAAAATTCTGTTTTGATTTATTTTACATATACAAAAATAGAATAGTTTAATGAATCCCCACAGATCCATTACCCATTTCAGTCATTATCAACTGAGAGCCAATATTGTTTTATCTCTACCTTCTGATAATTTTGTGACCAATATTAGATAGAGTCTTTCATCCATAATTGTTTTTAGAATATATGTCCAAAAGACAAGGACTCTTAAAGTACAACTTTAACATAATTATTATACCTAAAAATAATTGGACGTTGACCTATGAACCAGGTCACAGTTCTGTTCCCAATCAGGGCATGTGCACAGGTTGTGGGCTTATTCCCCAATAGGGGGCATACAGGAGACAGCCAATCAATCATTCTCTCATTGATGTTTCTATCTCTCTCCCTTGATCTCTGAAATCAATAAAAAACATTATTTTAAAAATTGGGACCAATTTGTTTGAAATTCAGTGTCTAGTTAATGTTTCAGTCTCTCTAAATGTCTCATGTTTTTTCTTTTAGTTTTGTTTTGTGTTTTTGTTTTGTTTCTTATTTGAGTCAGGATCCACATGATGTCTTGACAGTTTTTTATAATTTGTCACATGAAGATGTTACAGATTCATCTTAAACATTTCTGGTCCAAATCTGGAATCATCCATTTCTCTGAGAAGCCGTAACTCCTTTTATAGTGGAAAATGGCAAATAGAATCTAAGCACTAGGAGTGTACTTTGATACTGGGTTGATCACTGCTGTTATTTTTATAATTTTTTTATCTATTGTAAAGAGTAAAACCTTCATTTGTTGTTCTTCCCTTTGGGGGGGTCACTTTAAGTTGCCCCTACAGCTTACTCTTGTGGGTGTCAGTTGGTTTATTTATACTTTTTTCTGTTTTTCACTTTGCATGGTTTCTTTTGCTATGCGTTCAAGTTCACTAATCTTATTCTGCAGTGCTTTATCTGCTATTTATCCCATCCAGCATGTTTTCATCTCAGAGGTTCTCTTTGGGTCTTTTTTTTTATATCTTCTATGTCTACGCTTTTCAACATATGGAATACAGTTATAATGTTTAATGTTCTTGTCTGTTAATCCTGATTTTGGTTACAGTTCTGGGGTCAGTTTGCTGCCTGGTAATCTTTGAGATATTGTGATTTTTTTTTTTTTTACCATCTTGGCCGCTGATTTTTTTTTTAAGAGCCTCTTTCTTTTTCTTTCTTTTTTTAAAATATATTTTTATTTCAGAGAGTAAGGGAGAGGGAAAGATAGAAACATCAGTGATGATAGAGAACCATTGATTGGCTGCCTCCTGCATGCCCCATACTGGGGATCGAGCCCACAACCTGGGCATGTTCCCTTGGCTGGAATCGAACCCATGACCCCTTCAGTCTGCAAGCCAACACACTATCCATTGAGCCAAACTGGCTAGGTCTGCTGAATATTTTTTATTCCTATAAATCTTGAGCTTGTTCTGGGAAGCAGTTGTTTTACTTCGAAATAGTTTGATCCTTTTCAGATTTTACTTTTATGACTTGTTAGATAGATCCAGAGCAGTGTTCAGTCTTGGGCTATGAAATATAATACTGTATTAGTTTTGGATATACAACATAACGTTAATATGCAGAATAGTATCATAACTAGAAGTTTGTACCTTTTGGCCACCTTCACTTATTTCCTCTATCCTCACCTGTGGCAACAATCAATCTGTTCTTATCTATAAATTTGGGGAGTTTTTGTTTTTTATATACCACATATGATTGACATCTAGTATTTGTCTTTCTCTGTCTGACACTTTTCACTTAGCATAATGCCCTCAAGGCCTATTCATGTTGTCACAAATGGCAGGATTTCCTTCTGTTTTATGGCTGAATATTCCATTGTGTGTATGTACTACCTCTTCTTTATCCACTCATCCAGTTCACCCCTCAATGAACACTTGGGTTGTTTCTGTGGCTTGGCTGTTGTAAATAATGCTGCAATGACATGGGCTTCCAGATATCTCTTTGTCATGGTGTTTTTGTTTCCTTCAGATAAATACTCAGAAATGGAATTTCTAGATCATATGGTAATTGTATTTTTAATTTTTTGAAGAAATTCCATGTTGTTTTCCATAGTGGCTGCATCAACAGTGCACAAGAGTTCTCTTTGCTTCACATCCTCACCAACACTTATCTCTTGTCTGTTTCATAATAGCCATTCTAAGGGGTGTGTGGAAATGTCTCATTGTGGTTTGGATTTGCATTTCCCTTATTATTGTACCTGTTGGCCATCATTTTGTCATCTGAAAAATTTTATGTTCAAACCCTCTGCTCATTTTTTAATTGATTGGGGTTTTTTTCTATTAAGTTATGTAACTTGTTTATATATTTTGTTGAGAGAGAGAGAAACATCCATTTGTGTTTCCACTTATTAATGCATTCATTGGTTGATTCTTATATGTGCCTGACCAGGGATTGAACCTAAAACCTTGGCATACTAGAACGATGTTTAAACCAACTGAGCTACCCAGCCAGGACAACTTATTTATATATTTTAGATACTGTCCTCTTAATCTGATACTGGTTTGCAAATATTTTCTCCCATGCCATAGGTTGCTTTTGCATTTAATTGCTTGTTTCCTTTGTTGTGCAGATTTTTGTTAGGTGTAGTCCCACGTGTTTATTTTTGCTTTTGTTGCCTTTGCTTTTGTTGTCAAATCCAAAAAAAAATCTTCACTGAGACCAATGTCACAGAGCTATCCCCTATATTTTCTTCTAGGAGTTTTATGGTTTCAGGTCTTACGGTTAAGGCTTTAATTCATTTTGCGTTGATTTTGGGTTCAGTGGTCTTTTGCATGTGGCTGTCCAGTTTTCTCAACACCATGTATTGAAGAGATTGTTTTTTTCCCCATTGTATAATCTTGCCTATTCTGTCGTAAATTAATTGACCATATACATGAGGTTTCATTTCTGGACCATAAGTATGACTGAATTTTTCTAGTCTTTTTAATGAGAGCATACACTGTTGGTACCCCAGGGAATGCTGGGCAAAATTTCCTCTAATCCTTCCAAGTGATTTCTTTGCCTCCGGTAGTTTCCTCATATACCTATTCTGATTAATACACTGTTAAATACTTGAGGGGCTCCCTCTACAATCTCCAGGCTTCTCTTTTTCTGCAGCTCTCTACTCTCTGGTATTTTGTTTTGTAGACTATAGCTGCCTTAGTCTCTCAAGACTCAGCTCCATATGTTTACCTTAAGGCAGTGGTTCTCAACCTTCCTAATGCTGCGACCCTTTAATACACCTCATGTTGTGGTGACCCCCAACCATAAAATTATTTTCGTTGCTACTTCATAACTGTAAGTTTGCTACTGTTATGAATTGTAATGTAAATATCTGATATGCAGGATGTATTTTCATTGTTACAAATTGAAGCATAATTAAAGCATAGTGATTAATCACAAAAACAATATGTAATTATATATGTGTTTTCCGATGGTCTTAGGCAACCCCTGTGAAAGGGTCGTTCGACCCCCAAAGGGGTCGCAACCCACAGGTTGAGAACCGCTGCCTTAAGGGGTCTGCCTGGAAAATCTCAAGGCAGTAAGATGGAAGAACCGTAGGCTTCAGCTCATTTACTTACCTTCTCTCAAAGATCACTGACTTCATTGCCTGATGTCCAGGGTCTTAAAATCTGTTATTTTATGTATTTTGTCTGCTTTTGTTGTCATTTCAAGCAAGAGGGTAAATCCAGTTCTGTTACTTCACCTTGCCTGAAACAGATTTCCTAGTTGTATGTTTAACTCCAACCAGTTTTCCAAAGTGGTAGTACTATTTTACATTTCTACTAACTTAATATGAGAGTTTTAATTGCTCCACATTCTCACTTACATTTGGTTATGTTAGTCTTTTTATTTTAGTCATTCTAGTGAGTTTGAATGTTACCTTACTGTAATTTTGATTTCTATTTCTCTGAGGTAGTCATGTCCCTTTAATCTTTAATTTAGAATACTTCCCACAGCATTAACTTTTTTACTAATTTTTCCAAAGAGTGTTTTGTCCCTTATTTTGGATTGGTCTAATTGTTTCCTCGTAGTTAAATTGAGATTAAATCATTTTTGTCAGGCACACTAGATGGATGATGTTTTGTTCTTCTCAGGGGGCACATGATGTGAATTTGTGCTTCATCATTGGCAGTGATAGTTTGCTCAGTAGGTTATGGCAGTGTTTTCCAGATTTCTCTGGTTAAAAGTACCTTTTTCCTTTTATAATTAATAAGCAATCTTTGGGGTGATATTGTTTCAGTTTTCCCAATAGTTTTTCATTCGGTAGTTTAGTTTTAGTATTCATTGATTTTTACCTGAACCAGTTATTATAGTCATTGTAAAATTGTGGCTTTCTATTTCTGTCATATTGTATATTTATTACTTGACTTTTTCTCTAAAAAGAGGTATTTCCTGTCTCCCGATACATACTTGTTGTAGTATCCATTTGGACTCATTCTACTTTTAATTTATAAGTTAATTCATAACTTCACTCTTTAAAATGTTCTCAACTTTGATTAATGACATCTTCAAACTGATTTGTTTATTCTTGACATTTTTCCTGCTGGCACAGCAAAATGGTCCAGGTTCACCCTGGATTTGGCCATTTCTTCAAGGAACCAGGGTTTTCTTTAGTGGAAAATTTAAAACGAAGTTTGGGCACTAGGCCATTATTACATATGTGTGTTTTTGATTTTCCAATTTATGTGGAAATTTCTAGAGATAGAAGATAACATCTTGCTACTAAAATCCCTGCAGCTCTGCATGCAACCAGGCTGGCAGTATTTCTGCTGTGTGTCAATGATGGGGATGCTCACACACACAGAAAATATGGTGGCACTGGAACTGAGACTAGTTTTGTAAACTACAGAGCGTAAAGCACGTCAGTTTCCTATATTATTTAAAATGTTGACATTTGCATTTTGGGGCTTAAGTCTTGGTACTTTATCTTCTAGTTAAAGCAATATTTCTTTCTTTTCTTTCTTTCTTTCTTTCTTTTTTTTTTTTTTGTATAGTCTTATTGATAAATGAACCTATCAGAATTTTCCATTTCTTGGGTGTTTTCAGTAACTAAAGCATTAATTAACCTTTGGAATTTCAGAATATTAACAGATTTTTTTTTTTTAGTCAAGCTCTATTACCTTTTATACTGAAAGAATAATACAGTAACATTTTCATTGGGTTGGAATGCATTTTGCCTCCCTTTTTCCTCCTTAATAAACTTCTAGATATCTGCATGGTGTTTGAAGTTTTGGGGCATCATCTGCTGAAGTGGATCATCAAGTCCAATTATCAAGGACTTCCACTGCCTTGTGTCAAAAAAATCATTCAGCAAGTATGTATCTTAGTATCTTCTATGTGGTGATTTTTATTTTTTTATATTCTTGAAGTGTCAGGAGTTTCCTGTTTCCAATAGAAGTTTTATTTTAAAAAGTAGGCTTTTTTAATTGCTAAAATTGTTTTATTCAGTCCATAGGATTCACTACATTTATTCTGTTGTTAAACATTTTATCTAAACCATTTCCCCGCAGTTCATTTTCTATAGCCCTGGCCAGTTTGGCTCAGTGGATAGAGCGTCAGCCCACAGACTGAAAGGTCCTGATTTCCAGTCCAATCAAGGGCATGTACCTTGGTTGCAGGCTCAATCCCCAGTCCTGGTTGGGGTGCCTGCAGGAGACAACTAATCGATGTTTTTCTCTCCCTGTCTCTCCCATCAAATTCTATTCTCTAAAATCAACAGAAAAATATCTTTGGGGCCATAACCGGTTTGGCTCAGTGGGTAGAGCGTCGGCCTGTGGACTGAGAGGTCCCAGGTTCGATTCTGGTCAAGGGCATGTACCTTGGTTGCAGGCACATCCCCAGTAGGAGGTGTGCAAGAGGCAGCTAATCCATGTTTCTCTCTCATCGATGTTTTTAACTCTCCATCCTTCTCCCTTCCTCTCTGTAAAAAATCAATAAAATATATTTTTTTAAAAAAGAAAAATACCTTTGGGTGAGGATTAACAACAACAACAACAAAAACCAATTTCTATAATAATTACTAGAGAGGAAGCTGTGTGCAGTTTCTGATTTTTGAAAATTTGGAACCCTTATTTAGAAGTTCTGGTTACAAATACTAATTCTATGGTACTAAAGAATTGCTATGTCGCCCTAGCCAGTTTGGCTCAGTGGACAGTGTTGGCCCACAGACTGAAGGGTCTCAGGTTCAATTCCAGTCAAGGGCACATACCTCAGTTTGATCTCCGGCCCTGGTCCAGACATGTGCAGGAGGCAACCGATTGATGTGTCTCTCCACATCGATGTTTCTCTCTCTCTCTGTCTCTCCCTCCCTTCCACTCTTTCTAAAAATCAATGGAAAAATATCTTTAGGTGAGTATTAACAGAAAAGGAATTGCCAGGTCAAATCATTACAATCTCTTTTTATAACATTGTTCATGGGCACTTTCTTTTTCTTTTTTTTTTTAATGTTTTTATTGATTTTTGTGGGGGGGGGGTTTTGAGAGAGAGAGAGAAAAATATCCATGTGAGTTACGATGTATCAGCTGCCTCCTGCACGCCCCCTACTGGGAATTGACCCGGAAACCCTGGCATGTGCTCTGACAGGGAATCAAATTGGCAACCTTTTGGTACATGGGATGACACTCACCCAACTGAGCCACTCTGACCAGCTCTGTGGGCATTTTCTAGTATTATTAATATCTTTCAGTGTTCAGTAAAGAATTTTACTGTCAGGAAAGTATTAATACATCAAAGGGCAAATAATTTGTTTCAACATTGTGTTTTGGTGGAAAGAGCTCCACACTGGGAAGCAAAAGTTCTTCATCAAAAGGAAATTTGAATTACAAGATACCTAAATCTCTTTTACCACCTACTAGTACATTTCAATATTTAAAGGGCATGTGTACCATTTTTTTTCTCAATCTTTATAATGTACTTAAAAGTATCTCCAAGTAGAATTCACTTTGTAAAACTTGGGAGAACTTTTTATTATAAATAAGTTAAGCTCTTGCCTTCATTCATAATTCATAGTTAATCTTTGTGCTTTAAAAACATACCTTATTATCTGTGGAAAGCTACCACATCATTTGTATAGGGGTTTTTTTTAGTATATTTTTCTTGATTTTTTTATATAGAGGAAGGGAGAGGGATAGTGAGTTAGAAACATCCATGAGAGAGAAACATGGATCAGCTGCCTCCTGCGCACCTCCTACTGGGGATGTGCCCGCAACCAAGGTACATGCCCTTGACCAGAATCGAACCTGGGACTCTGCAGTCCACAGGCCAATGCTCTAGCTACTGAGCAAAACTGGTCAGGGCCATTTGTATAGTTTTATTTTTTTTTAAGTTATTGTGATTTCTTCCTTTTCCAAAAAGATTTGTCTTTTGTGTTTGCAAGTCTCCTGCTCTGTTCCCACACAGGTGTTACAGGGTCTGGATTACTTACACAGCAAGTGCCGGATCATCCACACTGACATTAAACCAGAAAACATCTTGTTGTCGGTGAATGAACAGTACATCCGGAGGCTGGCTGCAGAAGCCACAGAATGGCAGCGGTCTGGAGCTCCTCCACCTTCTGGATCTGCAGGTATATTTGTTTTAGGGACTTGTTCTCATTAGCAAGTAAGTCAAGTTTCTATTTTTATTCTATTACTAGGCAGTTAAGTAAATCACATTAATCTATAACAGTGGTTTTCAATCTTCCTAATGCCGCGACCCTTTAATACAGTTCCTTATGTGGTGACCCCCAATTTCATTGTTACAAATTGAACATAAAGCATAATTATATATGTGTTTTCCGATGGTCTTAGGCGACCCGTGAAAGGGTTGTTCGACCCCCAAAGGGGTCTCAACCCACAGGTTGAGAATCGCTGATCTATAATAATAAAAGTGTAATATGCAAATCAACCGATTGGCTGAACAGCAGAACATCTGGACGACCACGCTATGACAGGCACTGATGCCAGGGCAGCCAAGGTGGGTGCGATTGATGGGGGAGGAGGAGGGGGGCGGGGGGCGGCCATCACCCTGCAGAGGGAGGCTCAGACTACCCCACCTGTGGCGCTGAGGCAGGTGGGTGGGGCCTCCCTCTGTGGGGCGATCTATCGCGGGGCTCCAGGAGTGCAAGAGGGCGTAGGCTGGGCTGAGAAAGACACACATACACACATCCAGTGCACGAATGTCATGTATCAAGCCTCTAGTTTAACAAGAAGGTACAATAAGTGCTTATGTGTACAAAATAGTCCCAGTTTTCCAAAGATTTTTTTCACTCTCTGTATTGCTTCCATAATTGGAAGGAAAATACTAGAGCTTGTGTCTTTTAGGTATATATATGTTGCACAGTTGACCCTTGAACAACCGGGGACTTAAGCACATGGACCCCTATACATTAAAAAATTTGCTTTGTTAAATCATAGCCAAATCTTTTCTAAAAGAAAAGGTTTATTGAGCCACATGCTAGCCAGAAATAGGCCTGGGTCCTGGAGCAGGCTGTCTAAACCATCAGCAGCAGGGCTACATGGACAACAATGTCTACCCTTCTGGGATTGGTGGATCTTTTAGGCAAAAGGGAAGAAAGATGTAAGTTGTTTCGTAAGAATTTAGTTATAGGTAAAGGGCTAGTTATGAGATAGGTGCAAAGGAAGAAATGTTTATTCTTTAAGATAGGTTGTGTGCAACACTCTGGAAATATCGTGCATAAGCCGGATGCAGTGACACTTGGTAGTCAGCTATTAGGCTGTTTTCTCTGAGATAGTCACCTGAAGATTAATTGAAAATTTCAGCATACATTCAGGAATATTTGTTGGTTTTGGCCTGCATTCGTTAAGAGATTAGCCCCTCATCTCTTCCTTTCATCCTCCAGCTTGCTATAATTTAATTTAGGACACCTCAACATATTTTTTTTCTTGCCCAGCTGGTGTGGCTCAATGGTTGAGCATCGACCTATGAACCAGGAGGTCACTGGTTCGATTCTCAGTCAGGGCTCAAGCCTGGGTTGCAGGCTCGATCCCCAGTAGGAGGCATGTAGGAAGCAGCCAATCCATGATTCTCTCTCATCATGGATGTTTCTACCTCTCTCTCCCTCTTCCTTCCTCTCTGAAATCAATAAAAATATATTTAAAATATTTTTTTTCTTGTCAGCTTAACACTTTTGACTCTCCCAAAAATTAACTACTAATAGCCTACTGTTAACCAGAAGCCTTACCAATAACATATAATTAATACATATTTTGTATATTATATTTTATATACTATATTCTTACGGAAAAGTAAGCTAGAGAAAAGAAAATGTTATTAAGAAAATCATTAGGCCGAAACCGGTTTGGCTCAGTGGATAGAGCGTCGGCAAGTGTGCAGGAGGCAGCTGGTCAATGTTTCTCTCTCATCGATATTTCTAACTCTCTATCTCTCTCCTTTCCTCTCTGTAAAAACTCAATAAAATATATTTTAAAAAGAAAATCATTAGGAAGAGAAAAAAATCCTCAAGTAAGTGGAGTCACACAGTTAAAACCTGTGGCAACTGCATATGTAAAAGCTGGTTCATGTAAAATATTTTCTCTTGTGATTTGATGGCTATTTTTGATGTGTTTACCTCTTACCATGCTCATTTATGGATCAGTGATCTGTGCAGGATCACGATAATACCTATTAAAACCTTAAGTTTGGCTCAGTGGATAGAGCATCGGCCTGCGGACTGAAGGGTCCCCGGTTCGGTTCCAGTCAAGGGCATGGAAAGGTGTCCACAATGCACAAGTTTTGTTTTGTTTTTCAGGGGGAAGTTACTCATTATGGCATGATTCCATTTGTGTGCTTGCATATGTACATACAGAAAACTTCTGAAAGGGTGCAAAAGAAACACTTAGCAGTGGGTAACTCTGGGGATTAGATTGGGTGAAAGTGCAAAAAAGAGAAGGGCCTACTGTTAACCAGAAGCCTTACCAATAACATATAATTAATACATATTTTGTATATTATATTTTATATACTATATTCTTACGGAAAAGTAAGCTAGAGAAAAGAAAATGTTATTAAGAAAATCATTAGGCCGAAACCGGTTTGGCTCAGTGGATAGAGCGTCGGCAAGTGTGCAGGAGTCAGCTGGTCAATGTTTCTCTCTCATCGATATTTCTAACTCTCTATCTCTCTCCTTTCCTCTCTGTAAAAACTCAATAAAATA
>NW_006287260.1:1043390-1044751 GCF_000327345.1 Myotis davidii | reverse complement strand
CGGACTGAAGGGTCCCAGGTTCTATTCTGGTCAAGGGCATGTACCTTGGTTGCAGGCACATCCCCAGTAGGGGGTGTGCAGGAGGCAGCTGATCCATGTTTCTCTCTAATGGATATTTCTAACTCTCTATCCCTCTCCCTTCCTCTCTGTAAAAAATCAATAAAATATATATTTTTAAAAAAACCTTAAGTTTAAGCACTGGTGCGAACAGACTTTGAATCCTGGCTTCATCATCAGCTGGGTTTCCTTGAGTAAGTCATTTGACTTAGTTATTTTCTCATGCAGGAGTTATTGGGATTAGATTTCATGTTAAAGCAGTTGGCATTGTGCCGTATAACATATGTACTAAATAAATATTGGCTACTGTGATTACAGTAATTATTTCCATTTGAAGTTCAGATTTTAATTTTAATCCCCAGTAGGGAGCATGCAGGAGGCAGCTGGTCGATGTTTCTCTCTCATCGATGTTTCTAACTCTCTATCCCCCTCCCTTCCTCTCTGTAAAAAATTAATAAAATATATTTATACAAAGTTTTAAAGGGATACCGAAAATTCTTCCTCTCACCTAAGCTAAACTAATATCCATGATATGCTATGTAGCAAATTACTATGGCTCTTGATGACACTCTTCATTTAAAACTGACGAGTGATAAGGGGAAGAATTAGATGCGAATCCTGGGTAGGGATGAGGGGGTTGTTTTCTATCATATTCTATTTTAAGCAGTATGTGTGAATGGGATTTTAGCAGCATTAATTGTGGAAACCAGAAATGGCGTATTGGCTCTGTCTGCATTTATGCTGTCTGAAGAATTTAATTTATTTAAACTTATTTTAAGTTAGTCAACTTTTATATCCATTATTTCTTTTTAAAAAATATGTTTCTGTCAAAGTTGCTTACGTAATTTTCTCTACAGTATAAACTGTACAAGAGAGATTTTTCATTCTGGTAGGGTGTCTTATATGAGCATTAGTTTATTTTTGCTGAATGCCAGGATTCTTACTTGGTTTTCTTTTCTTTTCAGTCAGTACTGCACCCCAGCCTAAACCAGTAAGTATAAGGTGTTTCTGTATTTAATTCTTATCTATGGGGCAGGGATTCTTCTGTTATGGACAATGACAGTTTGTTTAGAATTTGAAAACAAAGGAAAAAATATTCCTGCGCTTCTATAATTTTCTCCAAGAAATTCCATGCATCTTTGGCAAGTTGGTACTGGTGAGGTATCTATAAATTGGAGTGTGTCTGAGAGTACACCAGCCCCATAGGCTGCTCAGAGGACCAAGATTTGTTGTTAGTTTTGTTTTTATTTGGTTTGATAAGCGTATACACTTTTTTGAAGTTAATAGAAAATGTGAGGGAAAGA
>NW_006287260.1:1037342-1043345 GCF_000327345.1 Myotis davidii | reverse complement strand
GATTAGGAAGTAATTAAAGTTAACAGTTATCTCCAACTAGGGGTAATGGATTAGCCACCTGAAGGCTTTATCTGTTTGTAATCTCCGCCCAGGCTGACAAAATGTCAAAGAATAAGAAGAAGAAATTGAAGAAGAAGCAGAAGCGCCAGGCAGAATTACTAGAGAAGCGAATGCAGGAAATTGAGGAAATGGAGAAAGAGTCGGGCCCTGGGCAAAAAAGACCAAACAAGCAAGAAGAATCAGAGAGTCCTGTTGAAAGACCCTTGAAAGAGAACCCACCTAATAAAATGACCCAAGAAAAACTTGGTATAACTAGAGCATCACAAAAATTACTTTATAGCAAAGTTTAACATTATCATTGTTATATGTAATGGTTTCATGCATACAGCACATCTTTGGGGGTGTCCTTGTATAGTAAGAATACAGAATTTGTCATAAATGTTAGGCAGGTGATGTTCAAATGTAATTTCTAACTTTTCCCAGGAAATGCAACGTAGACATCATTTAGCAGTTGGGTAAGGATAAGAAGATCTTTGTCCTTCTATACATAGGTTTTAGTTTTTCAATTGTGTTTTTACATAACTGTGTAAGTTCTAGAAAATATTTTGATCTTGTAGAGAAATTTTTCTGTTCTTTCACTCCTACGCATACACATGCATCCTTTTTGTCTCTTTGTTCCTCAGAAGAGTCAAGTACCGTTGACCAGGATCAAACACTTGTGGAACGTGGTGTAGAGGGTGGTACAGCAGAAATTAATTGCAATGGAGTAATTGAAATCCTTAATTATACTGAGGACAGTGAGGACAGTAATAAAGAAACACTGAGGCTTACAGATGACCTGCATAATGCTAATGACTCTGATGTTCAGAATTTGAAGCAGGAAGCTAGTTTCCTAAGCTCCCCAAATGGAGACAGCAGCACATCTCAAGAAACAGACTCTAGTACACCTGTAACTGAGGTGTCAGATACTGTGGTGTGTCAGTCTTTATCAAATGTAGACCAGTCACTCAGTGAACAGGACATCAGTCAGCTTCAAGAAAGTATTCGGGCAGAGATACCTTGTGAAGATGAACAAGACCAAGAACATAATGGACCACTGGACAGCAAAGGTACCTATGCAGACATATTTCCCCAGTACTTCCCCGCATACATAGTCATCAATTTCATGGGTTTTGTTAATAAAGCTTTACAGCAGGTGTCCAAGTGACGTTAAATGTGTAATCGGTAGGTAACTGAATTTTATTGTCCTGTAATGGGTGCACAGCCAAGAAGGTAAAGGTTTTAAGTCTGGAAACTCAAGGTGTTGCTATCCTCCTTTTGTCTTAGAAAGGTTATTATAAGTTGCCAGTTGGGGGCCTGGTGTATTACCTCAGAGTTTTATTAACTTTGGGTAGTTCTGTTCATTGAATAGTCTTATTGATAATGCCTGTTGTCTATAGGAAAATCTACTGCTGGAAATTTTCTTGTTAATCCCCTCGAGCCAAAGAATGCGGAGAAGCTCCAAGTGAAGATTGCTGATCTTGGAAATGCCTGTTGGGTGGTAAGTTAAACTAGTCTCAGTGCTTTGTTTTGAAGCAACTAGTGACTGCCTCCTGCACACTCCCCACTGGGGATGTGCCCGCAACCAAGGTACATCCCCTTGACCAGAATAGAACCTGGGACCCTTTAGTCCCCAGGCTGACGCTCTATCCAATCGGCCAAACTGGCTAGGGCTATTTTTTACTTCTCATAGGAAAGTTCACATTTATTTATTAAAGTAGAGAGAATGATATAATGAATCAATCCTGCCCAGTGAGGCGTTTATTAACAGATCACCCTGAGGTTATTTTCAGTCACTGGACTTGTCAGGTTTAGTATGGAGTCCCTTTTTATCCACGTTATGGGGTTTTCAAATAGCTTGATTTTTAAGGGAGGAGTCTCTCCCTTTGCCAATTTTTCAGTCTCCACACATCAGTACTTATCTTTATTTCACTCATAAATGACTATATTGCTCTCAATTCTTTTTTTTAATTTTAGGTATTATTTCTTCCTCCTGAAAAGTAGGACTAATGTACCACCACTGCACCCATCCCCAGTCTTCCCAATTTAGTATGATTTTTGGCTAGGTATTTATTCTGTGTTTCCTTATTAGGACTCTACTGTTATCTTTAGCTGAACTGAACATGTATTGTGTTAGGATTCCTTTTCCTTTTCTGCCTAACACTGTTTCATGCTTAGACAACTTTGTACACTTACCACTTAATTCAACCCCACATTTTCTCCTAGTGGTGTGAATACTTACACTTTAACACAAAAAGATACCTTGGTATTCTTTCTTTTCCCCTAAAAATCTCTGTCCTGTTACCTGGAGTCTTCTGTCTGTTCATCCTTTGGATTGCCCTATAGGCCTGCTGCATTTCTGCCATTTGGGATCCTTTACTGTCGTCTTGGGGATTATTGTTTACTCTCTTTTTATATCCCTTGTTTCTGTCTCTGATCTTTCTTGGTTTTGTTTTTGTTCCATTTTTTGGAGTACATGTAACTTCAGTAGCTTCCTAAGAAAGGATGTGTGAGATTGAGCAGGCAGAAGGGAGCCTTGTGTGTCTGATAATGTTTTTATTCTGCTTTTACAATCAGTTAGCTGGGCATCAAGTTCTAGGTTGAAAATCATTTCCCCTCAGTGTGGTTGTAATTGCTCCATTCTTGTCTTGTTGCTGCTAAAGCTCAATGCCATTCTGATTCCTGACCTTTGTATGAAGCCTTTCCCCAGGGAAGTCTGAGGGACGTCACTTCGCAGCAGTGCGTGCCTCTCTAGCTCTGTTTCCATCCATTATGCTATGGACTCAATAGTGAAATTCGAATTCCTTGGTTTTATTTTCTTAATTTTTTTTTTAATTCTCTTCTTTTCCTTGGTCTCTGTTCTCTAGCTCTGAAGTCGCATTATTCAAATGTTAGACCTCCTATGCAGGTGCTATCATTTCTGAGGTTTCTCTCCTATTTTCTATTGTTTTATTTTCTGGAAGATGTTTTTTTTTTCCCAGTGGGAGGGGGATGGCAGTTTATTGTCCAACACTCTCATAAGAGGAGTGGCCAGGGGCTCCGTCTGCATCTCCTCCCTGCATTTGGTTAAATCAACAACTTTTCTTCTCAAATCCCTATGCTGTATAAGATAGACAAGGCCCCCCACCCCTACCCCCAGGAGGGGTTTAGGCAGATGGATGGGCTTGGGGGTAAAGTTCAAGTATTCAGTTCTCCCTCCCAGATTACACTGCGCCCAGGCCATGAGAGTAGATCCCAACCTTGGGGTTTCTGGTGATGTTAATAGCCCTTCTCTCAGAAACCTCAAGATGAGCTCCCTACCCCCTTTCCCTGACCATCACAAACCACAGCCCTAAAGCAATGATGGCGTGTCAGCATTTTGAAAAACCCTAGCTTAACTCTGGTGCCGTGTCACATATAGAAATGTTTTGATATGTGCCACCATAGTAAAACAAAGACTCATATTGTTGATATTTATTTTATATATTTAAATGCCATTTAACAAAGAAAAATCAACCAAAAAAATGAGTTCATGTGTCACCTCTGACATGCGTGTCATAGGTTTGCCATCACTGTCCTAAACCCTAGAGTCTATGCAAGGAGGGGTCCTCAGAACGCCACTCTCTGAGGCCCCTGCCCCCCTGGCATGGAGTGACGGGGGCAGGCAGCCTTCTCAAGTAGTGACGCCTCGGAGCAAGTGGCGAGGGGAAGGGAGGGGGCCGAGGGCCTCGGGAGGCAGGCTGGGAGGGGCCTGGTGGATAAAGCCAGACAGCTCGGTCTGCCTCCTCACCCCACACCCCGGGCCCTAATCCCTGAGAGTCTGCCGGCGGGACGGGGTGGGGTTGTCCTAAGGCCATTATAAAAAGCTAAAACCATTAAAAACTTCTTGGGGAAATGTGTTTCCTAGCTTCTTGCTTCCCCAAGTTATCAACCTCCCTAAAGCCCATCAGAGAGAGCTGAGCCCAGAGAGGGGGTCCATTAGCACCATGCAATGTTGGGGTGCCCCCACAGCCTGACCAATCCCAAGCAGGAGCCCTTTAAAGCTGGAGTGCCATTTGCTAAAGCTTCTGTACCCTTGAGGGGGGACCTCTGCAGGGAACGGGTAAGGAAGAAGGCTTGGCCAAAGTCCAGGCGGGCGTCTCAGCTGGGACCCCAAAGTTCCCTTCCTGGGGTCATGACTTAAAAAATCTTTGTACCACAAACTGGCCCAACAGAACCACAGCCAGAACTATCAGCACATTCTGGATGGGGCCATTGCCCAGGTCCAGGGCCGCTCCTCTGCGCCATCCACCCGGGCACCGTAGTGATGCAGAATGAAGTCGGCCACGAAGCGGGTCACCTGGCCCAGGAAATGGGTCAGGCCTCGCTGGTAGGTGTAGAGGGCCAGGCAGTAGCCGAAACCAGGCGGTAGCTGAAGCCCAGGAGAGCCACCACCCGGCCCCCGTTGATGCCGCTCTCAAACAGGCTGGAGGCAATCTTGGTGAAGTACTCGTAGGCGTTCTCTGGTGTCAGCTGCAGTGCTGCAACATGGTGTAGCACAGGTTGATGTTGTCCCTGATGATGGCAAGCTGCTGACCCACCTGCACCAAGGTGCTGGCAGGCTCTGGGGACAAGGTGACCATCTCTGGGTCAGTGGGGGCAGCTGACCCCTCAGCTTCCTGCTCCTGCTGATGGCGATAAAAAACGTAGTTGCGGAAAACCTCCTCTGTGTCCTGGGCTCCCTGCTCCTCCAAAGTGGAGGACAGGGCAGGCCCTTCACACGCATGCCTGGGAGGGCCGGGTCCTTGCCCAGACGCCATTTTTCAGGTCCCTGGGGAGAGCATTGTTAGCCCAGACCCCGGCCTAGGTCAGGGATGGCTCAGTGGGGCTGGGGCTGTAGATCCCAAGGGGCTGCTTCAGGGTAGCTGCCCACGCCCGGCTTCCAGGAGTGACTGTCAGTGAGTTCCTGGTGTCCAGTTGCAGTCTCTGCGGGTCCCAGTGCAGCCCTCGGCACCCAAGAGGCTTCGGGGAGCGTGGAGGAGCCGGCAGCTCTTCTGGAAGATTTTTTAACTTGTTCTCAAGAAGCCTTATTTTTACTCTCCAGGTTTTTTGGTACTCTAACTTTCAGAGCATATTGATCATTTTCCCAGTTTTGATATTTTCTTCCTATAAGGTGTTAGCTCCTTTCTGTTTAGGATCACTAAACAAAGGGCCGTATGACCAAATGAATGGAGTTACTAGAAAGCATTTGGAAGCTCTGCCTGGGTGGATCTCGTTGACTGTTATTCACTATAGAATGATCTGTCTGGGCTGTCCTTTTTTTTTTTTTTTCAATTACAGTTGATATACAAGATTATATTAGTTTCAGGTGTACAGCATAGCAATTGGGCATTTATATAACTTACGACGTGATCACTCTGGTAAGTCTAGTACCCACCTGGCACCATACATAGTTACTACAATATTATTTACTGTATTCCCTATGCTGAACTTTACATCCTGTGAGTGTTTTTATAACTGACAGTGTGTACATCTGTCAGGTCATTTCATTTCATCCTCAAATGTCAGGATCTCTGGATCTTTCCTCTTAAATTGGTCATATTTCCCACAGAAACTTATAGTCTTCCTTAGATTTCCTACCCAGAGAGTAAATGCCTGGCTACTAGCACTCTAGGAGCTGAGTTAAGCAAGAAAACTGGGGCTCACCATGCAATTAGAGTCACTTAATTTCCCTGTCTTCAGAATGGTACTCTCTCCTCAACTGTACAGAGCATCTCCGGAGACCCTGTTGTACCCATTCCAGAGAAAACCTCCAAATGGTCTGTGGGCCATAAGGGCTGTTAGACTGTATCAAGCCCTGTGTTCTGGTGCTCTGTTTCTTTAAACGGTGTTTTAAAGGATCATTCCTGTATTGAATCGCCCCTCTTCCGTATTTCCAGAGATACAGTGGGGCCTTGACTTACGAGTGTCCCGACTAATGAGTTTTTCGAGATATGAGATACGAGC
>NW_006287260.1:1007540-1037035 GCF_000327345.1 Myotis davidii | reverse complement strand
ACATGAAAAAAGACAACTTCTTTGATCAACATGTTCATTTTTCCAAATGTGTCACCTACAGTTCATTTCCACTTCAAACTCAATATTGGAATCCCTTGTTTTCTCATAAAGCCATTTTCCTCTCTCAGTCTCTTCATAAACATTCTTTTAAGTTTGTTTATTTGAAATAAGATCCAAATAAACCCATGAATGCAAAATTGGATACTAAATCTCTTAAGTTACCTTTGCCATAGAGGTGTTTCCTCCTTTCCCCCCCATACATTTTATGTGTTAAAGAAACGCCACTTGTTTTGCTGGTTGTATCCTCATGTACTTAGCATGGTCTGTTTCCCCAAGATTCCTGTTTGATTTTTTTGATGGGGACAGGAGGATGAGGGTGAGAATCCTTTCCTTTAATTGAGGTGACATTGGTTTTTAGCGTTATATTAACATTTCTTACCAGCTTTTGTTTTGTCTTGGAAAGCATTTCTCCTTCAAATCTAAGGATAACTTTACTCCATAAATTATTCTTGGCTGGCAGTTTGTTCTTGTTTTCATCCTCACCCTAAAGTATGTTTTGTTTTTAATTGATTTGAGAGAAAGAGACAGAAACACCAATGAGAGAGAGAAACATCAATCAGTTGCTCCAGGCAGGAATGGAACCTGCCACCTTTTTGGTGTACGGGGACAACACTACAACCAACTTGAGCCTCCTGGCCAGGGCTTGGCTGGCAGTTTTAATCTTTCAGTATTTTCGATATGTCCTTCCACTCCTAGCCTGATGAGGGTTCCTGTCTGGGTTATTTTCTTCTTTTTCCCTGGCTCCCTTTACAATTCTTTAGCATTACTTTTGATAGTTTAATATAATGTGTCTTAGAGAATATCTCTTTGTATTGAGTAATTAGGTGTTCTTTGACCTTCCTGTATGTCCAACTCATCCAGGTTTGGAAACTTCTCATCTATTATTTCTTTAAATAGGCTCTCTGTCCCCTTCTCCATCACTTCTCCTTTTTGGGATACCCATTATTCTTATTTTGCCCTTTCTGATGGAGTGGGATAGATCTCCTAGAGTTGCATGTCTTTTTAAAATCTTAGTTCTCCCTGCTCTTCCCCCTGAATCATCTGTAGATTCCTATATTTGAGCCTGCTAATTCTCGTTTCCACCCAGTCTACTCTAATTCCAGTGCTTTCTAATGTATTCTTTATCTTATTTGTTGAGTTTTTCAGCTCCAGATTTTTTGTTTGATTCTTTTTTAGAGTTTCAGTATCTTTTGTACAGCACTCCTTTTATTCAGTAATTTTATTCTTGAACTCATTGGATTGCCTTTCTGAGTTTTCTTGTATCTCGTTGAATTTTGTTTTATGACAGCTATTTTGAATTCTGTGTCATTTAGATCAGTCTTCCATGACACCGAGTTTGGTTGCTGCCAGATGTCATTTTATTTTTATACTACTGTGTTACTGTGATTATCCATGGTGTTTGATTCCTCTGCTGGCGCATTTGAAGTAGTGAACACTTTTTTGCTTAGGTACAACTTTGTTTAATTTTAACAATTCAACAGGTTGGTACTTAGAGGCCTCTTGTTTTCCAATAGGTGGCACTATAGCACAAGTTTTTGGTTTCTCTTACCTGAATGGACTCTGGATATATTTGACAGCTAGCATTTTCTTTCTTTTTAAATCTTTATTGTTGAAAGTATTATATATGCTCCCTTTTTCCTCCTGTTGACCCCTTCTAGCCAGCCCAAGAGTTAGTATTTTCTACCCTCCACAGCTGCTGTCAGAGATATCACAGGCTCTCTTTGTAGCAACTTGTGCCTCCAGGGTCACTGGTGCCTTCCAGTGTTGCTGCAGCCACAGTTTTTGCTGGAGTCACCAGGATGATGTGTGCCCCACTGTGTCCAGAGTTGTCGGAGTCTCGGGTGCCACCACCATGGCAGGGGAGCCAGGGTCACAGGCACTGCTGCAACCAGGGGAGGGAGCCAGAGTTGCTGCTGCCCTTTTCCTTTTCTGGGGTTTGTGGGTGTAGTCATGAGCCCCTTCTCCACTGATGCTCCCATGCTCAGTGGAGTGTGGACTCAGCTGCCACCGCGGGACAGGGTATCAGGCATCCTCACTGCTGGTTCTCTAATTCTACCTTTCCTTGCATTCCAATTCACCTACCTCAGATGTACAGATGTGTGGATCTCTCACGCACCCTATCAGTGTGCTGATCAGTATTCCAGTCATTATAGATTGAAGGGGGCAGACCAAGGTTATGTCTCACTCTGCCGTGATGCTGATGTCACTCTCAGGAATTCTTCATAGGTGCTGTTTTTTAAGGTTCTTGAAACTTGAAACCTACATCTTAAAAACAAATTGTTTTTCTCTAACCTGTGTATATAAAGTTTAAATTCATATGTTTGCAAAATAATTCAGCATAGACTATAAAGCAAAGTGCTGTTTGGAGGTAATAGCATCAAAATGATACTTAACAGATTAGCTAAATAAACACTAGTTTAGGAAAAATTTAGAGAATTTATTTTAATCTCCGTTATTAAGCAATCATGACTTGTTACTTTTTAGAATAAATTAATTTTAAAATACTGTTTCCTTCTGTATTTACTCAGCATAAACATTTCACTGAAGATATTCAAACAAGGCAGTATCGCTCCTTGGAAGTTCTGATAGGATCTGGCTATAGTACCCCCGCCGACATTTGGAGCACGGCATGCATGGTAATGTTTTTTCCCTTTTTCCTTCACTTGTTATTTGGTAATAACATGCCTTGCCCTGTTTGCTCATTTCAGTAGACCAGCAAATGAAGAAAGTGAAAAAGTATTTTTTGTGTGACTTATCACTAGTACTCTAAATCCTGTGTCTGGAGAGATCCGAATTCAAGAGCTGGGTGTAAACATCTAGCTCTCCATTTGCCCTACCCAATTCCTGTTGGGTGAAGGAACCAAATGTTTCTTACTAAAGTTGGGGGTGGGTCCAGGTGGGTTGTGGAGGGAGTGTCGCTTTTGTTTAGGGTGTTACAAGTACCCTCCCCCTTTGGCTCTGATCTGATTTTCAGAATAAGGAAACCCCTGGAAACTGTTTCAGTCTGTAAAGTTCAAGTTACTCAGACATCTTTGCACTTCATAAAATGTGAAGCTCAATCATTCATAAGTTGCTGCTTTGTCCCAGGCAAGCAACTATTCAAATGGTTAGATTTAGTTGCTACTAAATGATTTCCCACAAACAACCTCATGTTGGAATGTGTTATATTGTTTCCTGAAATAGAGTATACTCTTTAGTTGTAATTGTGTGTTTATTTGCTTGTTTCTCTTCCACTAGGTTATAAGAGCCAGCAGGAGTCATGTGTGTTATGTATAGCAAGTGTCTGGTTAAGACCCTGGCACATTTTGCGCGTGTGTGTACAATGGAGTTCTGATGCTAAATACCTAGAATTGTCACAGATTTCACAAGTTAAGGGCATAGTTCGCCTCAAGGCTGCCTCTGAGGCCCACAGGCCACCTGTACTTCTGGCCAACTGGCCACACATTGGGAGATTCCACTATCATTTCAGATTCGATAGTTCACTAGAATGACTCACAGAACTCAGGCTCATCATGAGTCACCTCATTAGTATAAATTTAAGTATGGCCCAGTGTTCCATTGTGAATAACAAAAAAACACCCTGATCATTGGAAATTTAGATGCTATCTCCCAGGAAACAGGAACAAAGACCAAACAAATTATTTATTATGCAACAGTACTTAAGAAATATTTGTGGACCATCAGATGTGTTTAACTAAGCAAGAAATACATTAAGTTCATTTTAATTAACATTTAGTATTCACAATCAACTCTGGAAAACTTGAAAGAGAAAGGACAAGGCATAAATCTCCACCTGTTTTAGTCATAGATTTTTGACATCTACATTCCTGAAAAGCTGTCTTTCAAAGGTAACAGTTAAAAACCATGTTGTTAATATGGCATATAAATCATTTGTTAGGACATATCATTGACTTTTGAAGTGGAGGACTCTGAAATAAAGTAAGGTTTGGTATTTTACACACAAGATTTTACACATAAAATCTGACTTCTTTCTTGCCATACCTTAAAGCAGGGGTGGGGAATGTCTGGCCTGCAGGCCGTATAAAGCCTGTGAAATCATTTGGCCTGGTCCTGCCAAGCAGGGCATTGGGGGAGAGTTAATTAAATGTTTGACCAAATATAACAGGCTAACTTTTTTTAAACATGTATTTATTGATTTTTAGAGAGAAAAGAAAGGAGAAGGATAGAGAGAGAGGAACATCGATGAGAGAGAGACATCATTGAGCAGCTGCCTCCTGCACGCCCCCACTGGGGATTGAGCCCACAACCCATGCATGTGCCCTGACTGGGAATCGAACTGGTGACCTCTTGGTTCATGGGTCAATGCTCAATGAGCAGCAGGCTAATTTTTAAGCTGGTAATTTAGTATGGCCCACAAATGATGTCATAAATATCCAGATGACCCTTGGCATAAAAAAGGTTCCCCACCCCTGCCTTGAAGCTTTAAATTTATTGTTAGAAAACATAAGTGAGCAACATCACCAACTACAAAATATAGCTAGATGGTATCTGTTTATTATGATAATAAATAATATTATATTATTTATGAAGTGGTTCTTAGTAGTGGGCTGATTATTTGAGGGTAGTGGATCCTGCTTGCCATTTAACATAGTATTTACTATGTCAGGCTTAAGAAGTGAGGGAATTAACCTTGCCTCCTATTTGGACCAGCTCATGTGCAGGAATTTTCTTGATTAGGGTGGGAAGCACTTATTTGACAGATAGTATTATGAAAACTTATGCCCCAAGCTTCTCTCATTTTGCTGATAGGTTTAGAAGTGTTGCCTAAAGCTTGGCCATAATCAGAGAATAAAAATAAATCCTAGATTATCAGAGATGCCCCAAGAGATGGATCTTGCATCCAGTGTAATTAAGTGATAGAAAGATCAGGGCCCTTTCTGAGAGATAAAGAGACAAGTTATGAGAATGCCTATACCACTAGTGATTGAGATGACCAAGTTTAGATGGGCAGTAACATAAATGTTATGTTAATGTGCTGTGACTAACATTAAGAATCAATAAAGAATAGATGTTTTTAATTCTCCAGTCTGTGGATCTTAACAACCTTATAATGACATGTATCAACCATTACAGCATCAGATAGAATAGTTTCACTGCCCTAAAAATTCTCTGTGCTCTGCCTATTCATCCTTCTTCCCCTACCTCCCTCCATTCCCTCAACCCTTGGCCACTGATCTTTCTATTGTCTCTATAGTTTTGCCTTTTCCAGAGTGTCGGCTTGAAATCCTACAGTATGTAGCCTTTTAGGTTGGTTTCTTTCACTATGTAATATTCCTTTTATAACTGATTTTGCCTGTGTCTGTGACCCTGAGTGATGCTGAACAGGTTCTGATTAGTGTGGGACAGGCATGAGTGGGAATTGGGAGCCCCGGATTGGGGGATGAGCTTTGCCTTTCCGTTGGGGCACAGTTTTTTCATCTGCAAAGGAAATGTGTTTAACTAGGTGTTTTATTATCTAGAGCTCCTGCTAGCTTTCAGTTCTAATGTAATCGTTTGGTTAGGTTTTTTGCTGTTTTAATAAAATTATAACTACTAACAACTACCTTATGTTTAGAAAATAAAACTCTTAGAGAACTTTAACTAGATGTAAATACCTAGATGAAAAAAAAAATAGAAAATTTAAGTTTTAGAATTTTTAATATATTTTTGTAAGCTTTAATTTCAGTATCTTTACTGTCCTCCCACTATGAGACTTTGAAAAATTAAAGTACTGGTTTCAGAAGATAGACAAATTTTGGTGAATAAGAATCACAGTTGGTTTCTGTTCTGCATTGGGACTATAAACCTCGGGGCAATTAGAGGGTAGCACCAGTAGCTGCTCTATCAGTGTGGTTCAGTTTCATAGTGAGCTGCTAGAATGTAAAACAAGCTGTACCTGGCAAGAAGCCATAGCATCCCTGACATTTTAGAGGTAATCCTAAACCAGTGATGGCGAACCTATGACACACGTGTCAGAGGTGACACACAAACTCATTCTTTTGGTTGATTTTTCTTTGTTAAATGGCATTTAAATATATAAAGTAAATATCAAAAATATACATCTTCGTCTTACTATGGTTGCAAATATCAAAAAATTTCTATATGTGACACGGCACCAGAGTTAAGTTAGGGTTTTTCAAATGCTGACACGCTGAGCTCAAAAGGTTCACCATCACTGTCCTAAACCTTCTGGTTTTGTGGCCTTTCTCTGGGTGGTAATACAGCCCACAGATACTTTTTTTAACAAAGTCTGTCTTATCCTGAAACTGCAAAATCTGACACGAGCAAACCACCGAGACCTAAACATGAGTCTCAATTGAGAATGTGCCCCAACTAAATCCACCCCGCAGTCTTTGAGATTGTCTGAACTACTTAGTGCCATTGACTCAATCAAAGTTGTCCCACGATTAGCACTTAACATTTTTTACTTCACTTTTATTATTATTTTTAATATATATTTTTAGTGATTTCAGAAAGGAAGGGAGAGAGAGAGAGAAAAAAACATCAATGATAAGAGTATCATTCATTGGCTGCCTCCTGCACACTCCACACTGGGGATCAAGCCCACAACCTGGGAATGTGCCCTGACCGGAATCGCATGACCTCCTGCTTCATAGGTCAACGCTCAACCACTGAGCAGGCCAGCTGGGCTGATTTCTCTGTTATATCAGTAATGTTCTTTTAAAACTGTTCTATTGTTTTTTAATCCATTTTAATCAATGAAAATTTAACATAGCCCCATCACTCAGATGCTGTCTTTTCATACTGCTTGGCATTTATTCCATAAGAAATCACTTTCTTTCAGATACTCTTTAAAACCATCTATAAGAGGCTATCTGTGGTAGGAGACTGCCTTTCTTTTCCTGGTCAGTGACACAGATTCTGAGTTGCTCCTGATTCCGTTTACACATAATCTTTTTCTGATTTTCCATAGGACTGAGAATTGGGAACACTGGGATAGGTTAGGGAGTGCTTTCCAACGCAGAACTTTAAAATGTACTCTTTGCCAAACACTAAAGAGTTATAGGTAGAAAAATGTCTGGATTTTTTGGTTTCAGTTTTGGATACAGAATCTCAATTTCTAGCCATGTAAAATTATAATGTAAGACTTGCTCGTCTCATGAAAATTTAATAAAATTTAATAAAAAATCACCTTACTGTCCAGGTGTGCCCCCTCTGAGCAAAAAGAGAAATTTGAGAGCTTAATTACTGATTTGGTGGGAGGTGGGGAGGGCGTGGAGTAATCTACATGTTGATATTAACTGAGTTTTCACTATTTTCCTGCTCCGTTTTATTAAGATATGGGTGTAGGAGGAAAGCTCTTGAGGAATAATCTCTTAGATATTTTTTAAATGATTATCTGCAGGTTACTTAATATTGAGCCAAATAAAAATAAGCTTCCCAAAGGTCTTTTTTTTCTTAGTGTTTTCATATGCTGTCCTCTTTTTCTTAGGCCTTTGAACTGGCCACTGGTGACTATTTGTTTGAACCTCATTCAGGGGAAGAGTATACTCGAGATGAAGGTGAGTCCCCTTAACTGTGATTGTTTGTGGGTGGTAGTTACTCTTTCCACATGTGGCTCACATCATTTATTAGTACTGAAGAGCCTTAGTCTTTTTAGTGTGCTAAAAATATATAAATTTCAGAAAATATAGAAATATGTTTTATGTTAGGTATTAGATATACTAGATATTTTATAATAAATATTAAATAACTCTAGATGAGGATTAAAGGAGGCCACAATTGGTTAAACTAAAATTTGTGTTCTTCTAAAACATCTAGTTATCTTTCTTTCTATATAAACCAGTGGTGATTCATTCTTTACTCAGTTTGAATCTACCTATTGATCAACTTGTTGCTCAGTTGTACCTTCAACTTTATCTGGAAGTTAATAATTTTAATATACAAACATGCTGTGAATGAATGCAGAGAAGAAAGGGGAGAGTAAGAAAGAGGGAAGCATCTATGTGAAAGAAAAACACTGATCGGTTGCCGCCCATATGCACCCGCCACGACCTAGGTGTGTGTCCTGACCGGGAATTGAACCTGCAACCTTCTGGTGCATTGGACAACAGTCCAACCAACTGAGCCACCCGACCAGGGCCAGAGACTTTATTTTATTTGTCTATATAAATTCTGTACCACTTAGCATTCTTCCCCTTTATGAAAATTAAAAGCCATTGTTTACTAATGATACTAATATTTATAATTCCATTTTCCAAAAGAAAAACAAAACTGATTTACATTTTGTGATAGCCAGCGGGAAGAACCCAAACTGTCAGTTGCTTCATCTGGGAGGCTGTAAAAGCATACAACTGAGTGTATGATTTTTTTTTCCTATTATGTTGGCATCTCAATAACTAGAAGAGATGATAATGTGAATGAAAAAGTCTTAAATATTTTATCTTCTTTATTATACAGTTTGTACAGCTTTGGTTTTAAGGATTAATGGGATTGCTTTGAGAGAGCAGTAGCGATATGCCCTCTCAGTGTGGAAAATAAGTTCTTTACTTTCTGTGCTTCCCTCGAGTCTTTAGGAAGTCGGGTTTCACGCTCTCTCTGTAGAAACAAGAATGCTCTCTTTCTCAAACTGGCTCTCTGAGGTATTATGGGCAATGTTAGTAAGGCTTGCTGATAATCCTAACAAGTGCTGTTTGGAAAATGTTATAGCCAAATGCTTATTTTAGTGGGTACAGTTTGGATATGTTTTCTGTACATAAGCTCTGTGAGAAAATGCTGTAATTACCACCATTATATACACTTGATTTTTTCCTGTTCTCTGCTTGCTTTTTTTCTGAGTTATGCATATAAATCTATATGCTATAGATTTACATTGTTTTTCAAATGCCCTACTATTATCTATTTGGAAGGGGAATTAATTTTTTCTCTTCTGTAGACTCCCTATAAATAGTGTGTGGTACAGTGCAAATATTGTGGCTAGAATTATATAGAGTAGGACCTTATGCTACCAAACCTGAAAATTGAAATGTATAAGAAAAGTCTCAAGTAAGGGTCAAGGGAGAACAGTCTACCCTAGATATTTAGATCCTGAGTTTTCCTTCCTAAGCCAGTTAGTATTAACAGTCCTTAGATGAAACCTCAAACTACTACAATAAGTTTATAATAAGATAAACTATATATAGTCTCACAAACTAGCCTCACAATTAATTTATACAAAGACATTTATTCGCAGGTCCTGCCTAAGATTGGTTGAAATTTCTTGGCAGCCAAGTACTTGTTACCAAGCCGTAAATTCAGTTAAAATTGCCCAAAGGTTATAGTGAATTCATGAGTGTAAAGCCCCTTTAAAAAGGCACCAGTGAGTCCTTTACATGAGAAACAGAGATGACCTGAAACCTTCACAGGTTCCCAGCTATGTGACTATCTAGCATGTTGTTCCCCGAGAAGATACATTATTGGAAGTTTTTTAAGTGATTCTTTTTGACATCAATGATTCTGTAACTACAGGATTACGTTCATTTATAAAGCTGTTGTATCCAGGAGCCTTCACTTTAAAGCCTCTTGATAGTTTCTGTCCCCTGCCTGTAAGTGTGGATGGGGGCTGGTGCCAAGCTCACTTCCTGATGACAGACTGCACACGTCCCTGTCAGTGTCCATAGTCCACATTCATGCTGTGACACTCACCGGGCACCACATGACTTGGACATTTGATGGCCTACAAATAGGGAGCTGTGCTTTAAAGTGTTGGTGCTCAGTTCCACTTAACACACACACACACACACACACACACACACACCGCTGTACTAGACTACAATGTGGGTTTTCATTCACATACTAGCTCTTATTAGCTCTACAGCTTCAAGTGGTCCATTTATTCTCTGTGAGGTTTCATTTTGTGTCTTTAAAATGGTATGTAAGTCTTTGGCCTGTTGTGCAGGGTATTGTGAAAACTTAATCATATTAGTGCTTTAATCATCACGAACATTCTTATAAATTTCTATGATGTCTAAAAGCATATTGGTACATTGTTTTACCTTTCCTAAAAACCCTGTCTGAACTTAAATATATAGACAAAATAGAAATAAAGGTGTAGATAAGCCGCTAAACTCCAGAAAGGGCATGCCAACTACTATCAGGTAACCAACCACCTGAAATAATTCTTGACTTTCCCAGTCTCCTCTTGAGTAGCCTTGGTTTTATTTGTAGTGACTTTTAAACAGCTAGTCCTTGAAAAGCTATTCTTGGAAAAACCTCTTTTACAGCCTGTCCTTGATCCTGTTCTTCTTACCCTTCTATTTTAGACCACATTGCGCACATTATAGAGCTGATAGGCAGAATTCCAAGACGCTTTGCCCTCAGTGGGAAATATTCACAGGACTTCTTCAATCGCAGAGGTAGTATTGTTAACATGAGTTTCCATCTAGGCCCCAGGATACACCTTCAGGAAGCAGAGCATTCACACCAAGATTATTTTAACTTACCGCTCAAGTCCCCCTGGAGTGGGCACCTGATTTTTATGGTTTTCTGGATTCTCCATTAGATGGATGGAGTCCTCCTCTTCCCATTTAGGACAGGAAGCAAGCCTGAGATGCTTTACGAAGAGGTGTGCATGCTACTCTTTCTGCCAATGTCTAGAACTGTATTTGTTACTCCTGTTATGTATGTCTTTTTTTTCCCCTTCTTGAAATGTTTGAAACATACAGATCACATTGCATTGATCATAGAACTTCTGGGGAAGGTGCCTCGCAAGCTCATTGTGGCAGGAAAATATTCCAAGGAGTTTTTCACCAAAAAAGGTAAAATAAGTATGTTTATTCCCAGACATTCAGGGGGCAAAAGTGCTTTAAAATTAAGAGGTAAGTACAGCTGGGTGCATGTTCCCAGCACCTACAAAAGGATGGTCCTACTTTGAATGTGAGCTGTTACTTGGCAGAAATGAAATTAGTCACTCACAAGCAGAAACTGGAGCCAGACCATGTGGGTTCAAATCCCAGCTGTTCCACTAGTTATGTGGCCATTGACACAGCCTCAGTTTTCTGATATCTAAGTGTTTACATTAGTTTAAGTTATTCTGTGTATAATACCTGGCACATGGTTGGTTACTCCTATACAGCACTTCTAGAAATGAGCAAATTTTTGCTAGCCTTTGGCCTAACAACTGCCTCTATCAAAAGGCAAACAAGTATTTTAGCTTAAGCTTAAGGGCAGGACTACATCTCCCCCACCTTGTAGCCCTTTGACAGCTATCACAGTCACTTCAACCCATCAGTCACGTGAATTAACTTTATACTTTGTAGTTTCATAAGTTCGTTTTCACTTCTTAGTGAAGGAACAGATAAAACTCTCACTTTAAATTTTTGACTTGACAATGTATATTGGCATATTTAAATATGTATTTCTTCTGCATTTCAAATAAAGTTTAAAAGCTAAAATGTAAAAACCTGACTTAGAAAGGACTAGAAAACCATCTTGCCTTTTTCTCCCTTTTTGCCATGGTTCCTTTTTCCTCACAGCCTCTACACTAGTGCTGAGAACAGTCACTTTCCCAACACTGACAGCAAGCACACTCAGAAACGCTCCTTAATGTTCCTCTTTGGGGCAGGAAAATGGTGAAGTGCTTCCTAAGAGTTCCTCCTTGTGTGCAAAGTCAGGGTAATACGTGCCTCTGCCAAGCAAGTGATTAAATCGGCGCTCGCTGCCCACATGAGAGGCTTCCGATGAGTGTCGCACGAGAAAACACGTTAAAGCGGCATTTACCTTAAGCCCTGGCAAATTGACTTATCTTAAATTGAGGTTCCAGAATAGTACCGAGGGTGGCACAGCATCTCTGAAAGCTGTAAGGGGTTCATTCAGCTCCTTATTTTTTATTTATTTTGTTGTTTTCTTAACTCCTTATTTTTAAAGACTGCCCATTTTTTAAGTAACATTTACTTGACTATCAAGCCAAGAAAAGAGAGTACATGCAAAGTGTTTTTGGTGTATGGCTGTAAACTGCCTTTGAACACCATATTGAGTACATCTGGATTATACAGGCATTTAATCCTCATTTCAGTAAATAGGTCCTGATATCCCTACCCAATTTGACCAGGGCTAAAATTCTGGGATGGTGGAACAAACAAGTTCCCTTACATTTTTAGGCCCTCATGAAAAAATGGAGATACTTCTTTCCAGGGACTAGAGGAGAGAAGGGGAGGTGCTTTGTAGATGGAGAGTTAGATTCTGATGGTAAAATTTGATTCTCTATAGATTACCTGGATTTGCTACTGGGTTTCCACAATGGAATCTTGTCATTTGTCAGTGTTGGTCAGTTTCTTTTGTACTGCTTTTACCATAGGTGACCTGAAACACATCACGAAGCTGAAACCCTGGGGCCTTTTTGAGGTTCTAGTGGAGAAATATGAGTGGTCTCAGGAAGAGGCAGCTGGCTTCACGGATTTCTTACTGCCCATGTTGGAGCTGATCCCCGAGAAGAGAGCCACTGCCGCTGACTGTCTCCGGCACCCTTGGCTCAACTCCTAAGCCCCAGCCCAGCTCCGCAGCAGAGACCACACGCCGCCCCTCCGCTTCCCTCCAAGCATTTCCCTCTCCCTTTTCAGGTGGAGCTCTTTCTTCAAGGGTTTCTAGGTTTGGGGCGGCTTTTTATATTATTCCAACATGTTCATTTGGGTCTGCTTACTTGACCCTGTGGAGATTCCCCCACAGCCATTGGGCATCCTAGGTGAATTTGGCCTTGATTGGGCTTTGCCAAAGACTAACGGACTAAAATGTGGAACAGCCTCTCGCCCTGTGCCCTAGTCTTTCCATTGGGACATCCTTTAAATAATAAGCAGCCTTTTTAAAAAGAGCTATGAATATGTAGGAGCTCATCCTTTTATTCACAGACTCTAAGAGTCAGATTTTCTAATGCATATCCTCTTGCCAGCATAAGGATGAGAGGGGGGAAGGGTGACTCTCTGTACAGCAGAGACATTAAACTTGCTGTATCCAGGCTGCACCATCTTCCTGGATTGTTTCTGTTGTTCTCTATGTTCACATTTTTTCCTGCGACTTTTAAGCTACTGTCTATTTTTAAATGCGCTGTATAAACACCAAATTTGGGTACCATTATATCACTGTTCAAAATAATGTCATGTTCTCTTAATAATTCTAAGAGTCTTGCAACTTCAGTCTGATTTTTGATGGAAACAAAAACAGAACCATTGACTAGTTATTTCTTCAGAACCACAGGTGTCCTGCAAACTGTCCTTTCCTACATGTCTTCTGTTGTCCTAAAAGCAGTTATTTTGATAGGCTGTTTAAAGGGTCTTGGGGGTTTTTGAATCCCTGGCTGGCACTTGACTCACTTCACTTGAGTTTATTTCCCATGGCTAAAGAATTCAGGCTGACTCGAGAAAGGAGATCTGGGCTTCAGAGATTTCCCATCTAACAAGAAAATGTCCTAGAGTTCTTAATCCTTTTCCAAATGGTCCCCAAATGTTATTTACAGCATTTTCTTTGCCTTGTCCAAAATTCAGCTTTGGAGCAGTTTCCCTCTGTGCTTTGCCTTTCTCATTTTCTCAGAGGCTGCAGGTCTTAAATGAATTTCTTAAATGAAATCCCGGGATAAAAGAACCGGGGCAGGGGAAGTGGGGGAGAGTTGGCACTTGTTTCATTGTTTTGAGGGTTTGGGTCTTTTGTGTGTGTGTGTGTGGTTGGTTTAGGATTAACCATTCTCTGCTGCTATTTCCTTGTATAATGTAAGTTTTTAACTGCAATTTTGAGATGATTGGATGTATTTGAGGTGTTTTCTTTTTCAAATGAGAAAAGGCTTTATGAATTTTATTTTAGGGTGGGTCTCTCTCAGACTTGCCCTAGACTGCATATTTCTCAGTTCATATTGAAAAGTAAAAGGGGCATGATAGAGGCCACAGCCGCTGTTGAACATGGACCAAGAGGGCCTTGGGACCGCACTCTCCGGAAGTGCTCCAGGACTGATGCACAGAAGCCAAGGAGGTGCAGCGTGAGGCTCTGCTAGCAAAGCTCCCAAGGAGACGGGTAGCCAGCTTTCTGTACGGGAATTGGAATATAGATTCTGTCATTTATTCACCAACAGTGGCAAAGGAAAAAGTGGTGCAATTATGCAATCCAGTTAACACATTACCCTGAATAACTATGGCCAGCCGTTCGTTGGATCCTTGATTGGGTAGTCCTGAAATCATACATGTTCCTGTAGAAACCATCTTTTTTTAATTTTTTAAAATATATTTTTATTGATTTCGGAGAGGAAGGGAGAGGGAGAGATAGAAATATCAATGATGAGAGAGAATCACTATTTGGCCACCTTTTGCATGCCTCCTACTAGGGACCGAGCCTGCAACCTGGGCATGCATGTGCCCTGGCCGGGAATCAAGTCTCGATCTCCTAGTTCATAGGTCGGCAGTCAACCACTGAGCCACACTGGCCCGGCCCTATAGAAAGAATTTTAAGTGAGGCTGCCTATGCATCTATCAAGAATAAAGAGAATAGATTGTATCAAACACGGCAGGGAAAATCCTTCAGCAATTCTAATCCACTTTGGATTTTCTGCGATATATATACATCTAAAGCAATAGCAGACTAGAACTGAATTCTACACTGTCAAATCACAACTGTGGGATTACAGGAATTCTGGTTATGATATTAAGATGAAATAACCAAAACACAAATAGCCCCATTTTAACAGTTGACATGAAAAGAACTTTTAGTAGGAGAACCTGTAACTTCATTTTGGAACTCTTTCTCGTGACATAAGGGCTTCCCCCATCATTTAAGGAGCCAGATGAATTAGAAGCCGTAGAAAGAGGCAGCTGTAGAATTTGATCTTCCAGGTACCCTGTTTACCTTATTGAATTTAATCATAATACGTCAAATTGCCACGGTCTCACAAAAGGATTTCTATTTGCTGTCAGTTAAAAATAAAACCCTGAGTCCATTTTTACCAGTACATTTTGGAAAGTCTACGAAAATTGTTATTCCTGCATCTGACAGCATTTGTCCCAGAATATTCGTGGTGTGTTTTTTCCTCAGGTTGCAATCACCGTGTGCGGAATGCTAAAGGTTTGTGGACTGGCTAAAGCACTGGCATAGTGAACACGCATACACAGGTTTTGTGTACTTGTCTGATTCACTCCTGTGATAAATTCTTAGAAATGGAATGGCTGGGCCAGAGAGTAAGCACATTTTTAAGGTTTTAATAAATATCACCTAACTCCTATGGAGAACAGTTGGGCTGTTCTGCTCTGACCAAGTGTATTTGAATGAGCCTGTTAGAATCGCACTCGTTTTGTTCCTAGTAGCCAGTTTGCCCAAAAAAGGGCATGTCTGAAGTCAGAAACTTCTTTCATGGGTCTCATTGGCCATTTGTAATTTTAGGTTATTTGCCCATGTTACCCAGCTTTCTTTTGGCATGCTTCCTTTCTGGTAACTTAGTAAGGACTTAGAAATGCATTGTTTTACTTTTTTCCATCACATTCTTTTCTAGGTTTTAATTTGCTTTTCATTTTTATTTGGGATATTTTTAGTGTTATTCATAGTAAGTCCTTTCCTATCCCTGAATTACATAAACTGCTCTAGTTAATTTGTTTTGTGCCATATTTAAGACATACATACTGTATTCATATTATAGTGTTAATGATAATGGGACTTGTTTTAAAAACAACCTAAAAATATTAAATCAGGATTCATCAAACCATTATGTTCAGCAGACCACTCTGGGCATTCACTCTAAACCTTGTGTTAAATATATAGACCTAGAACTCAGGAGTGTGGAGAACATAAGTACTGCCCTAGGAGAGCTTATAGCCAACTCTCTCAAAGGAACCAGCAAACGGGTATAGTACAACCCCACTTTAACTTTCCATCTGCCCCAAGTGTCTAGAGGGAAGTCTTTTATAGTTACTGCAGAAAGGGCCAGGTTATAAATCGACTTCCTTACTGCCTATTCTTTTATTTTTGAAGCCTGTGGAGTCTTCCAGTTTGGCCTTCTAAGGAATGTGAGTTGCTCTTAGTCTTCTGTGTCACAGAAAATTGTGATTTATTGGCAATAGAATCTGAACTTTGCCCACCAATTTCTTGCCTTTGGAGTTAACAAGGCATTGGTAACAGCTCTTTCTGTCTTCAGAACTATATGAAGATAAAAATATAAACATTTATATAAAGGAATATATGGACCGTGAGGAATTGATGTGTTAATCCTCACCTGAGGATATTTTTTCCATTGATTTTTAGAGAAAGTGGGAAGGAAAGGAGGGGGAGAGAAACATTGATTGGTTGCCTCCTGCACGCATTCCCGGACTAGGGATCAAACCTGCAACCCTGCAGTGGGTGGGCTGGTGCTCTAAGCGTTAAGAAAACTGCCAAAGGCAGAATTTGTTCTGTCACTAAGGTCTTGTTTTTAAAAGTTGGGTTAAAAACTAAGTGTGTGATATGCATTTGTCTTTCAGCCTTTGCACAGATATTAATCCTCACCAAGTCCTTGTGAAATCACATATCCCAGTTGGAAAGCCAGAAAATTTGAAATCATGTTGTTTTAACTAAGTAATTAAGCAAGTTTACATTAGCACCTAGTTTTGTTACCCATTGCACCATTCCTTATAAAGGGAGGGGGGTTTTTAATATGTAATAAATTTGATTTTATATTCTCCCAAGTTCACTTTATCATAATCTCTCTTGTCAATACAGACCTGGCTTTTGTTCATTTTAACACAACAGTCCTTGTCCTCCAATAGGCAGAACGAGGCTGTATTTCAGAAGGTGCATCAGCTGCCGACAGTTGGAGCTATGTTCTTAAAAGTTGTGCACCTAAAATACTGCATTGGTAGCTATGGTTGTACCAAATATAGAGGAATGCCTGGGAATAGTGGACTCTATTCTAAGTCCTCTTGAGGTTAGATAACAAAAGTGGGGGAGGGGGCTTTCAGGATCAGGACCCTTGCATCTCGAGCAACTTCATTACAAAACAAACGTGTATCCGTCAGCAGCATATGAGGTTACTAGAATCTAATCTTTGTTCCAGTAAAGCATTCTGGTAAACGCCTATCCCAGCAGGAAATTAAAGTACTTAATTATGACACCAAAAAATAAATTGGGTAACTGAAAACCAATTTTAAAGGACCCCAGTGACTCCTCCTTCCTGTTATTCACACACTTATAATCCCCTTGCCTTGAATGTGGGCTGGACTTTGTGTGACTAACAGATTAAGGCAAACATGACAATGTCATTTCTGAGATTGGATTACAAAAGGGCTGTGACTTCTCTCTGAAACTTGCTCATCTCAGAACCCTTGCTCTGAGGTGCCATGTGAATACGGCTGTGAACCCATCAGTGCAACAGCCTCTGAGAAACAGCCCTGCAGACAACCAGAGCTCGGAATCCCTTCCAGCACCTTCATTGCCGCACTAAGGAGACTTGGCTGAGACTTTCCAGTCCCAACCCACAGGAACTGAAATGGTTGGTTGGTTGGTTTTTTAGAGAAACGTCTTATCAGCTGCCTCCTGCACACACCTCACCTGGGACCAAGCCTACAACCTGGGCATGCGCCCTGACCAAGAATCAAACTGGCAACCTCTTGGTGCACAGGACAATACCCAGCCATCTGAGCCACACCAGCCAGGGTGAAACATTTTAAAGCCACTGAGTTCTGGGTAGTTTTTTTTATGCAGCAAAGGTAATATACAGGGATGTAAAATAATGAGAACATTTAGGGTATCTTTCCAGTCCACACTTCAGGTATAAATGACCAGTGCTTCCTCTCTTGGCCATATCTGTTAGTCATTGTTGGTGAGGCTTGGGTATCACAACTGTCCCTAGCCCCAGGCAAGACAGGAGTGAGTGAGCAAGGAATAAAGTAACTTGGTTAGAGGAGTCTAGTTTTATTGACTTTCTATATACTTTCAAAGATGAGATTGGAGGTGCCTTTTTAAAATGTATTAAAGGTAAAACCACTTGAGAGAGCTGATAAGCAGTTACTGAGTATCAACAAAAATTATTACTAACATTGGAGAGGCTGAGTTCTGAGTTTCCCTGAAGATAGAGCTGAAGGGGAATGCTGGGTGGTGACTCATTTGCAGTTTCTTCCCAGCACTGAAGCTCGCTGTGCCCGGCAGTGCAGGTGTCAGCTGTTGAAGGTGCACCTTCAGCCCCCAGAAGCTTCTGTCAATAGTTGCCATTTCAGTGAGAAATATTTTGAAGGTGGAGAGGCTTTTAGAAATGTTTGTGTTTTGTTTTGTATAAAATAAATGAACAGCGCTGGCCAGTGTGGCTTGGTTGGAGCGTTGTCCTGTGCACCAAAGGTCGTGGGTTCGATTCCCGGTAGGAGTGTGGGAGGCAGTCAATCGATGTTTCCCTCTCTAAAATCAAAAACTTTTAAACTTTTAAAGGAATAAATGAACAAATATAGATAGAAAACTCAGCTACAGAACTTACGGAAATTCTGTCATTCATCAAGCTTGCATAAAGTAGGTGCCTGGCTCTGAAATAATTTTTTCAGCACTAGAAAATATGAATGTGATCTTCCTTAAATCCCATTCCAAAAGTTCCCATCAGCCCAGTTGGCGTGGCTCAGTAGTTGAGCGTCAACCTATGAACCACAGTTTCAATTTCCAGTCAGGGCACATGCCCAGGCTCAATCCCCAGTGTGGGACTTGGCAGGAGACAACTGATCAGTGATTCTCATCATTGGTGTTCCTTTCCCTCTCCCCTCCTCTCTGAAATCAATAAAAAAAATTTTAGTAATAAATTTTTCCATCAGCAACAATAGGGACAGTACTGGGAGGCTCTCACCCCTCCTCAGTCCGCACTCGAGAAAGGTCACTGCCCTGACTGGGCAGGTGGTCGGAGTGCATTGGTGCAAATGTCATGCGCTACAGCCCAGGAGAATGACACCTGACTGCTGCTGGACCAGCTGGGACGAGGTCCCCCACAGCCTGTTCAGCATTTACCGCGCCTGTCGGGGAACCCGCCCACGCAGGACACACCTCTTCCTGGGCATCGATCACCTCGGATAATCAACAAGACCCTGTTTCTCCGCATCATCCCCCAGGCAGGAAACAGCCTGAAGAGCCTGTCGTGTTGGCACTGCTCCAGTGACGTGCCATCCAGACTGCGTGCCCCTCTGGGGCCTGCAAAGCTTTCACCATTTAGTGTGCCAAACCCAGTGTTTTACAAGATGTATCAGTGGTTATAACCAATTGCTTGAACACAGTAGATTTATGAGTCTGGGATCCAGTTCTGATTGGGTCAGTGTGGGCTCTGTGAAAAGTGTGATTTGGGGGGTCCCACAGGAAAAAGTCAGTCTCAAGTTTTTAGGTCCTATGTTCACCCAGTCTTTATTAGGATTCCTAACGGCCTCGGGTTCCAGAGGCCTCTTCCTCACCCACCTCTTGAGCATCAATAAGGAACAAAATGTAATAAGACGCAAAGGCCCCCTCAAAACTTCAACCTGAGGTGATCCAGCTCGCTTAGCCACCTCGTCTTCAGATGCCCTTGAGAGCCGGGCTGTGACCCACGTGCCTGCCCTGGAGGCCTTCAGGTAATTGGCTGTGGGAGTCAGACCTGGAGGCGCCTAGACATGGACTTATTCGCCCTCTCCTTTCACAGAGGTCTCAAGAGGGAAAATAATTTGCACATATGAAGGGATCGAAAAAGAACTTGGGGGCCCCGATCAGGAGGGAGGGACTGAGTCTGAATATCGTTGGTATGGTCACTGCAGTTCTGCTTCTCTGGAAAGTTCTGTAGACAGTGGGCAGCCTACCTCAGGAGCCCACCAGGTTCTAATCCTGCAGCAAAGGGTTTCGGACAGGAAGTGGGCAGGAACAAGTTCATCTCTGAAGAATCCTACTCCGGAAGTTTCCAGTGTCACGGAAATAGATGACCTGTGATCTTTAAAACAACAGTTTGAGATTGTGAAATTTGATACTTTTAAAGCCAAGAAAAAGCTCCATGAATGCTCACATTTTGATTCATTTCTACCCAGGCATGCATCTTCCTCATTCGTGTATGAGAGTATTCAGTGCCCCTCAAGAAAAAAATTCATGTCTGTTAAAATGTAAATGTAGTGCAAAAAAGGGGGAGCAGACATAGAGAGGCAGCTGCCTTTGACTCTCATCCCACTCCAGAATCTATCGGAAAGCTGTGACGGCAACCCCAAATGGCTGATAACCACAGTCCAGTTTAGCAATTGGCAACTTTTAAAGTCTTTAATAATGAACATTGGGAAAAGGGAAAATTATCTCTAACAGTTTGCTCCTCGAAGTGTGATCCCGATTCCCACAGCCATCACTGGAGAGCTGTTAGAAGGCAGTGTCCGCGGCCTGATCCCAGAGTCAGAACTTGCACTTGAACAAGATCCCCAGGCCATTGGGTGCAGATTAAAGTCTAAGAAACATCTAAAGAGGTGCAATGCTGACTTTAAATTATTTAAAAAAGTATATGTACGTGGTCACAGATTGGAAGGTGATTTGGAAAAATTAACATAGTTTGAAGGGAGATATTCCCTCCCACCCACACAAATGCCTGCCCCGCTGTAGGGAGGTCAAGGGCGGCTGTGAGGGAGCTGACCCTGGGCTTGGCTTTATTGTTCTTTAGAACGTGTTCCTTAATGTTCTCGCTCAATCACAGTTTGGAAACCTAAAGGACAATGAGGATATTGATGTACCGTGCTGTTTTCCAGGCATACATTAAAACTAGTTTTCTTTCTGCCTCAGCTATCCGGAAGCATGGGAGTAAATGTAATACCAGTACAGCAATTCTATTTGCCTAGCTTCCTGGGATATTTGTTTTCCTCTTACGTTTTCTATTTTATTAGGTTTTTCTAGTAAATGTCTTAAAAATCACTTCCAATTTCTTAACGTCAGAGCCCACATTACAGTCATGACTTCTGAAAGGCATTCTTATCCACCACGCTCCACGAAAAGATGTTATGAAACTGTCTATTGAATTCTCTCCTGCTCTTTTTCCACTTCTCACGACAAAAGCAAAACTAAAAGGCTGCCGTTTAACCCTCAGTGAAGGGCTCAGATACCAGCCAAGTCCTACCTGGGTGGTCCCCAGGCCACCTGGCAGCCCCCACAGCCCAGCCCCATGAGTCATTCCGGCTGAGGATTCAATGAAGAGGCAGAAGCCACAGCCCAACCGAGGCATGCAGACCACCTTCCTGTGGTGTACTCACCGCCCTTCAGCTGCTTCAGACTTCCTCTGCAAGGAGAAAGAGAACACAGCGCTTGCTTACAACCAAGCCTTGTTTTCGGGATAATTCCCCATCAAATTCCTCATTTGTTCTCAAGAAAGCTTTGCTTTTCTGTTCATAACATTTATCAGTTTATAATTCCATATTGCTAGATGGTCTCCAGCATCAGGCCTCAGGTCCAAGTTAGACTTCTCCCCTCACCACTGCACCCCCAGGTGTCTGCGCAACTGAGCACAGAGTCCTTAATTGGTTGGGCAAATGGATGATGTGAAACGTGGGGTTACCAGAAAGAAGGGGAAAGAGAACTAATGTTGATTAATCAGCTATAACATGCAGGCAGTGTTAGTGTTTTATATGCACTATCTAAACCTCAGCACAATCCCTTAAACATAAATTTTACTCATTTAAAGTGTACAACTTGGTGGTTTTAAGGATATTCACTAGGTTGTGCAACCATCACTGCTATCTAATTCTAGAATGTTCTCATCCAAGAAACTCAGTGCCCATTAGCTATCACCCCCAACTTCTCCCTCTTCCTAACCCTAGGCAACTACTAAAATCTACTTTCTGCCTCTATGAGTTTACCTGTTCTGAAAATTTTTTTATAAATGGGGTCATGCAATATATGGTCTTTTGTGTCTGGCTTCTTTCTCTTAATATAATTAGATGATAGATAGATAGATAGATAGATAGATAGATAGATAGATTTCAGAGAGGAAGGGAGAGATAGAAACATCAGCGATGAGAATCATTGATCAGCTGCCTCCTGCACACCCACACTGGGGATCAAGCCCACAACCCTGGCATGGGCCCTGACCAAGAATTGAACCGTGACCTCTTGGTTCCTAGGTTGACGCTCAACCACTGAACCACACCAGTGAGGTTAATGTTACTTTTTCAAGATTCACATGGTAGCAATTTTCAGTATTTCATTCCTTTTTGCGACTGAATAATATTTCATTGTATGGATATATACATATTGTTCACCATTCATCAGTTAATGCACATTTGGATTGTTTCCACTTTTTTACTATTATGGACATTCATGCACAAGTTTTTATGTGAACATGTTTTCAGTTTTCTTGCATATACACCTAGGAGTGGAATTGTTGTGTCACATGGTAACTGTTTAACTGTTTGAGGAACTCCCATTCTGTTTCCACAGCAACTGCAAATTTTACATTTTCACCAGCAGTGTATGAGGGCTCCAAGGTCTCACATGCTCACCAATACTTGTTCATCTTTTCGATTATAGCCATCTGGTAGGTGTGAAATGATATCTCATTGTGGTTTTGAATTGCATTTTCCTACTGACTAATGATGTTGAGTATCTCCATGTGCTTATGGCCATTTGTATATCTTCTTTGGAGAAATGTCTATTCAAATCCTTTGCCATTTAAAAAATTGGGTTATTTGGCCGAACCGGTTTGGCTCAGTGGATAGAGCGTCAGCCTGCGGACTCAAGGGTCCCAGGTTCGATTCCGGTCAAGGGCATGTACCTTGGTTGTGGGCACATCCTCACTGGGGGGCGTGCAGGAGGCCGCTAATTGATGTTTCTCTCTCATCAATGTTTCTGACTCTCTATCCCTCTCCCTTCTTCTCTGTAAAAAATCAATAAAATATATATTTTTTAAAAAATTGGGTTATTTGACCGTAACTGGTTTGGCTCAGTGGATAGAGCATCATCCTGTGGGCTGAAGGTCCTGGGTTTGATTCCAGTCAGGTTGCGGCCTTGATCCCTAGTAGGTGGCATGCAGGAGGCAGGCAATCAATGATTCTTTCTCATCATTGATGTTTCTAACTCTCCCTCTTCCTTCTTCTCTGAAATCAATAAAAATCTATTTTAAAAAAATAAAAATTGGGTTATTTGTATTCTTATGGTTGAGTTGTAAGAGTTCTTAACATATTCTGGATACTGGAATTATAATTATGATTTGCAAATATTTTCTCCCAATATGTGAGTTGTCTTTATTATCTTGATGGTGTCCTTTAAAGCACAAAAGTTTTCAATTTTGATAAAATCCAATTCGTCTATTGGGGGTGGGGGTTGGTTTGGTGGCTTGTGTATTAGGTGTCATATCTAAAAAACCATTGCCTAATCCGAGGTCATGAAGACTGACACCTATATTTTCTTCTAAGAGTTTTATATCTTGCAATTAGATCTTAGATCTATTTTGAATTAATTTTTATATATGATGTAAGGTGGATGGTCCAACTTAATTTTTGTTTTGTTTTGTTTTGTTTTGCATGTAGATATCTGGTTGTTCCAGCACCATTTATTGAAAGACTGTTATTTCCCCCATTTAATGGTGTTGGCATCCTTGTTGAAAATCAGTCAGCACTAGATGTTTGGGCTTATTTCTGGTCTCCGTTTTATTATTCCATTGATCTGTATGTCTATTCTTAGGCAGGTGCCACACCATCTTGATTACTGTAGCTTCTTTAGTAAGTGGTGAGATCGAGATAGATCATCCTCTGACTTCGTTCTGGAAGGTGGTTTTGGCTATTCTTGGTCTCGCATTTCCATATGAATTTAAGATCAGCTTGTCAATTTCTGCAAAAAGCCAGCTGGGATTTGTATAGCGATCACATCTAATCTGTAGATTAGTTTGGGTAATATTGCCAGCTTAACAATATTAAGCCTTCTGATCCATGAACATGGATGTTTTCATTTATTTAGGCCTTTTTTTCAACAATGTTTAAAATTTTTCATGTATATACTTTGCACTTCTTTTGTTAAATTTTCCAATTTTATTATTTTTATGCTATTGTAAGTGAAATTTTTCTTAATTTCATTTTCATATTGTTCATTTTGAGTGTATACAAATCCAATAGATTTTTGTACATTGCTCTTTTATCCTGCAACCTTGCTGAAGTTGCATATTAGCTTTAATAGTTTTTTAGTGGATTATTTAGGATTTTCTATATACAAAATCATGTCATCTGTTAAAAAGTAATTTTTACTTCTTCCTCTCCAAATTCAAGTTCTCTTATTTCTTTTTCTTGACTAATTGCACTGGTTGTAAACTCCAGTACAATCTTCAATGAAGTCACAAGAGCAGATATTTTTATCTTGCTCCTGAGCACAATCTTTTGAAGTAGGTTACTTAGCCCCATGGAAATGAGGCTCAGCTGAGGAAATTGAGACTCAGAGACATTAAGCAACCTCTACAAAGTCACACAGCCGGTTAACGATGGGCCAAAGCTTTAAACCCCGGACTGACTCTAAAGCCCATACTCACTTACTTTGCTTCCATAACCTCTAAAGGGTAGATTAGCAACTAGATATGGTGCAAGTCTTCCTTTCTGCTTTCATTGTTTCATTTATGCCGCACAATAGGGGAGGTAGCAGAACAGGGGTTCATGACCCCCTTTGTCCTGGAAAGGACACTGTAGTAGTGTGGCTCAGAAGAACGGGGATTCAGACTGCTCTCCTGGCCCAATGCTGTGCTTTGTCAGCAGCAATAACGACTTCCTTGAGTAGTTAAGAAAGCACTTTAAAGAGGAATTCTGTGAGTAAAATTTCTTTCTAGTTCAAAGCATTTGTTCTGAGAAAAGAATACAAATGAGCCCTGGCCGATGTGGCTCCATTGCGTGAGCATCGTCCCATGCACTGAAGGGTCACCAGTTTGATTCCTGGTCAGGGCACATGCCCAGGTTTCGGATTCATCCCCAGTAGGGTGGGTGTGGATGGAAACGGATCAGTGTTTCTCTCCCTCTCCCTTCCTTTCTCTCTCAAAACCAGTAAAAAACATTTTCTTTTCTTTTTTTTCTTTTTTTAAAATATATTTTATTGATTTTTCACAGAGAGGAAGGGAGAGAGATAGAGAGTTAGAAACATCGATGAGAGAGAAACATCGATCAGCTGCCTCCTGCACATCTCCCACTGGGGATGTGCCCGCAACCCAGGTACATGCCCTCGACCGGAATCGAACCCGGGACCTTTCAGTCCGCAGGCCGACGCTCTATCCACTGAGCCAAACCGGTCTCGGCCAGTAAAAAACATTTTCAAGAAAGAACACAAATGAGTGATATAAAAATGCTCTGTGCCTGTGTCCAGACAGATGGCCCTGGAAGCTGAGAGCTAGGCAGCCTGACTCCAGCAGCTCCTGCTGAGGCCTCCCTGGAAGAACCCTTGATGCAGAAAGCTGTGTAGATTGCTGGGATCCCCACCCCCAACCTTTCCTCATGAGGTTGCTGTGAAGATTAAATAAAATGGCCCCTAAGAACCTTGCATCACTCCTGCACACAGAGGAGGCTCAGTAAATACTGCTTCCATTTCCCTTCCCTTTACAGGGTCTGCAAGGGACCCAGGCCCTCAGCATCCCCAGGACCCATTCTCTCCCCCTTGGCCCAGCTCTTTCCAGTAACTTGGTTTCCATCTTTAACCACATGATTGAGGTTTGTGTGTCTATCAAAGGTTGAGATGTTTCCAATCATTTCCCTCTAGAGAAGTGGGCCCTGGGCTGAGCCAGAGAAGACCCGAGTTCTGTGCCCCTCTTTGCTTCCTCCTCTCTGAACTTCCAGGTGGTCTCCCTGGAGGGCTTCAGTCCTTCACCTGGGAAGGGTCTTTGGTCACAGGGGAAGGGAGTTTGCATCTTCTAGTTCAGGTCAATGGGTGATATGAGGACGGCTATGGGGAACAAGACTACAGCGGTCTCTGAGGTACGACAGGCCCCGGATAGTGGCCACCTGCTGGGAGTAGGCGCTTCAGGACTGCGGGGTGTGAGACAGCCTTGCCCTGTGACAAGGAGGCGAAGTGCATGTGCTGGAGAGTTGGCCCCTCCAGGCAGCGGAAGGGCTTAATGAGAGACAGGCGCCCGGGAGGAAGGGAGGCCACTGGGAGGCAGTCTGGAGGCTTCCCGGACGTCTGCCCGGCCTCCAGGGTCCCTTCAATGCCTTCTGTGACTGCGGGGTAGGATGTGGATGAGAGGACACAAACAGGATGGGCATATGGAGAACCCCCACGCAACCCGGAGAGCTCAGGCTCCCCCCTCTGCAGTCCAGGGCTGTCTCTAGGGGAGGCAGGCCTGGCTCCCAGCTGGATCAGGACTCCCAGGGGGCAGGGGGCACCCTTTTACATGGACAGCCTCTGCCCCCCAGCACTGCCCGGACTGCAACCCTCCGCATTTTATTTGCCTGAGACAAGGGCTGTGTCCCCATCTCTGGGCCAGGGCCCAGCCAGGTGACTGGCTGGGAGGAAGCCCCGCCTCCCTGGGGAGCGTTACCTTGTCCATCGGCCGTGTAGTCGTCGGGGAGCAGCTTGTCCTGCCGGTAGCCCAGCACGAAGGCCAGGAAGGACAGGATGAGGGCATCCCCGATGCTGAGGATGGCCAGCATGAAGGCCCAGCGGATGGTGCAGTGGCCCAGCGTGTACTTGCCCGTCTGCTCCCCGCACATGCGCCGCACCTCGCTGGAGTCCCAGCCGTCTGGGTAGACCAGGCAGCCAATCATGAGGCCTGTGGCTGAAGGGGCAGAGGGCGGGTGTGGGTTGGGTGTGCTCAGCCCGCACCAGCCTCACACTGTTGTCACCTTGCCACCTCCCTTCTCCTTGTGCTAACAGCCATGAGAGGCACACGGGCAGCTCCTGCCATCTTTGTAGGACACCGGGCAGCTACCGGCAGCAGCAGGGAGCGGCTCTGAGCCCAGGCGGGTTCTGCACAGGACAAGGGGTCCCACCAGGCTCAGCTGGCTCACCCGGCCTCCAAAATCCGGTCCGGGCCCAGAGAACTCATCACTCCTAAGACGTACCTTTGTTCACATTTCAACATCTCTGAACCCGTGGTGAGAAAGGTCAGGCCATCACTTATGACAGCGGTTCTCAACCCGTGGGTCGCGACCCCTTTGGGGGTCAAACGACCCTTTCACAGGGGTCACCTAAGACCATCGGAAAACACATATCTAATTTCATATTGTTTTTGTGATTAAGCACTATGCTTTAATTATGTTCAATTTGTAACAATGAAAATACATCTTGCATATCTGATATTTACATTACAATTCATAACAGTAGCAACATTACAGTTATGAAGTAGCGACAAGAATAATTTTATGGTTGGGGGTCACCACAACATGAGGAACTGTATTAAAGGGTCGCGGCATCAGGAAGGTTGAGAACCACTGACTTATGAGAAGTGTTTTCCTTTTACAGCAGGAAGGGTAGTGGCGTGTCCTTCAGCCCAGGGATTTAGATTCACTGCGTACAGAAGCCCAGCCCGGCTCTGCCTGCTTCCTCATGAACCTTCTGTTCAAGCATCAGGTCTCCCCACCCTCCAGGGCAGCACCGTGCAGCTGCCCACACTTCCTGAATTGGAGAATCCCCTGGCATATTCGTTTAACGCGCTGGTTCCAGGTCAGGGTGGGCTCGGGACGCCTGCTTTGAAAGCTCTCCTTCGGGTGGGCGGCTGTCTGAGCAGGAACAGCTCACTGCCAGCCCAGCTCTGGGCTAACCAGCCGTGTGACTCCAGCGAGCTACTTACGCTTTTTGCCTCAGTTTCCTCGTTTGTAAAGTGGGGGTGATAACAATACCCAGCTGTTCGCCTTGCAGGGAGAGTCCAGCGAGTCAGGACTGGAAGGTGCTCAGCACAGGGCCGCACCTACTTGGCACCGAGCGTTCTACTGTTCCCATCTGTGACAGTGTCCACAGCCCCAGAGCCCACTCCCCGCCTGCCCCCCCTCTGCCCTGCCTCCCCACGCTGCACAGACAGGTGACACAATCCTGGGATGTGACTGGGGTGACCCCAAGCACAGCCGCCAGGCCGGCCAGGGGGCCCTTTCCGCCCCGGGCCCCGCTCCACACGCCTGAGGCTCTCTGGTCTCAAGGCTGCGCCTACCCGGGCGCCCCTCACAAAGTGCCTCACAGGCCCCAGCATCACCTAAGGTGGCTCGGCTGGCTCTGCGAGGAAGGCCAGCGGCTCAAACGAGTGCACGGGGACGTGCGTGATCAGGGTCCACCTCCCCACAAGTCCATCGCCTGCCTTTGGTTTGTCTGCAGGAGGAAGTCATATATGTACTTCTTTTCTAGATCACAAAATGCTTCATCTTGCATGTTTCTCTTGACCTGAAAATAGTTCTGTGAAGAAGGCCATGTAGTAATGTCCCATTTGTAAGGTTGGAAAACTGAGGTCTCAGAGAAGCCAAGTGCCTTCTCATGGCTCCTGACTCTCTCGACTTCAAGGTTCATTCCCTCTACTCCCAGGTTGTGACATCTCCGAAGAGCTGGATGTGTTTGGCGGTGACATTTCAGACTTAGCGACAAACTGAGAAGTGTTTGAGGAAGATATTTAGGGTTGGGGACCCTCCCAGAGCTCTTTGGTAAAACTTGTGCGCTCCCCCTGTTGGTATGAGATCAGCCTGGTATGTGTGCATTTCTAGGCCAGAGCATTTAACAGCTTGGGGGAGACCTTCCGGAGCCCCCTCTCCTCCAGTGACAGGTGATGCTCGATCAGCCTGGGTTCCAGAGAGCACAATTAGGGCAGAGCCCCCACCCGACCCTCAGTGAGCGAGAACCATGTTTTGCATGCATTGCATCATCCCGTCCTTGTAAGAGCCATGCAGAGGGTTCTGCTGCTACATCATACAGATGAGGTTACCAAGATTCCCAGAGACAAGCAATTGGCCCTGCCGCGTTGCTAGGAGCTGGGATCACACAGCCTACACCTGGCATCCAGAGCTCTCATGTTGTGAAGGTTTCCCTTCTCCTGCTCCCTTCCTTGATCCCAGGCTTCTTGGCAAGGTCAAGCTAACCAGCCAAGGCCTCATCAAATAGATGCATCTCCCAGCTGCTGGCTGTGGGACACCACCCCCCGCCTCCCCCACCCCCCATCTCTCCCTTGGCTCATCTTCCCTTCCCCAGCACTGAGGGAGGGAACATGACACCACCTTTGCTCCCCCCCAGCATAAATGTTTCAGGGGACAGCACCCGGCCACTCTGCCAACAGTGTCTCCAGTTCCATGGCCCAGAGTCTGGCTCAGATGGCCTGATAGCCCCTCCCCCACCCAGGCCCTCCCAGCAGGGCCTGTTCAGCAAGTGATACCTGTTGCGGCAGGCTGGGGGAGGGGCAGTGCAGAGAATGAGAGGGGTGCTTGTGTCTCTAGCATCCCATAACTCTAACATGCAAGGCCAGTTGGCAAGCATGTCAAGGTCCATTCTACTCCTCTTTGTCACAAAACTGCTAAACCTTCATTCTCCCTTCTTCCTCCCCACTGCCCACCGAGGCTTGCTTCACCGCTGCCCCAGCCTTTCCCTCATAGAGAGACTACAGAGGAAAG
>NW_006287260.1:1005670-1007527 GCF_000327345.1 Myotis davidii | reverse complement strand
GGGAGGTGAGGTGGGGGAGGCGCAGGGTGGGAGGCAGCTCTGAAGCTTGCTGAAAGGCCTGGGTACAAGATCTGAAGCCAAAGGCTCTGTCCCTCACCACCTGTGTGTGCTCAAAGGCAAGTTACCCGCCGGAGCCTTGTCTGTAAAACGGAAGGAATACCCTCCTCACTGCGTCATGATGAGGGTCCTCGAATGATACACGCGAGGGCACTCTGCAAATCATCGTACTGCGTAAACGTGCGACTCTGTCCTAGTTCTCCTAAGCTCTCGGTGGCCAGCTGACCTGCTACAGCTTGGCCAAGTCTTATCATCTCTCTCAGCCCGACTCCTCATCTATCGGGGGGCAGAGGCCTCAGCTCTCTGGAGTCCACTCCAACCCTGACAGGCTTGAGTCTGTTTAGTTGTCTGGGATTCTGACTCCTGTTTCATTCCCTCTGTTAAGGGTAACACTACTGCTCATTCTAGCCAACCATGTCAAAGCAGTTTCATTCTGTCCACAGTCCCCAGCTGTCCTGGACATCTTCCCAGTACGGACAGGCTGAGTGAAGTCCTAGGGGTGGGGAGGGGCCAAGGGCTGCGGACAATGTCTTAGGCCATCTTTTCTTGTGCTCTGGGTGAGATTAGGACCCGCTGGCCCACTGAGTCCTGCCGGAGCTAGGAGCAGGGAAAGGGGGCTTGGAAGGTCTTGCCTCTGAGCACCAATAGTAACCACCTGCCCTACACAGTCTTAAAGCCCCCACACAGCACCCCTCCACATCACACAATGTCACTTCCGCTTACTACCTCAAGCATGGAATCCTATCATTAGGGAACAGAGACTTCCACTCCACAATGAAAGAGAGAACTTAAATGCAAGTCTCTACGAGAAAGGTCACATGCACGTAACATTTTAAATCCATGGCTGACCTTAGAGTCTCCCCTGAGAGCAGTTTGGGGTGGGAGGGAAGGAGTGAGGGCAGGGATCTGGGGATCCTTAGAGGAGACGGAACAAATACTCAGACATGGGTGATGTGGGCCTCTAGAACGGGCTTGACTGGTGTCACTATCTGCCTTGCATTGGGGTGCATTCCCACATGGCGGACAATGGAGGCTTCCTTTTTCCTCCCGCCCAGAGCAGCAGCAGTCTCTGGTGTAATGGCCTGGGAGTCAGGACACCTGATTTCTCCTACCAGCTAGCTCTGTGCTCCTGGGCAAGTCACTTGCCTGCTCTGGGCCTCAGTTCCTCGTCTGCAAGATGAGGCGGTTGAACAATCTGGTCTCCGAGGTTCTCTCCATCTCAGCGAAGCCGCTACTTCTCAGAAGCTTCTAAGAGCATCGAGTAGGGCTGGGCTGAAGGAGGCGAGCCGAGTAGGGGACTCAGAGCCTCCACAGAGGATGGGATGGTGCAGCTGCACCTGTGGCCTGGGGTGGGCCCCTGCCCGCCCGCCCACGAGCCCCGCTCACCCGCAGCCAGCTGCATCCATGCGCAGATCTTGTAGACCGTGGCCGTGTTGCAGACGAAGAACAGGCTGAAGCAGATGATGGAGCCAATGATGAGGAACATGCCCAAGGCCACGAAGAACATGGCAGTCTTGAAGGCTCTGGAGGGGATGGAGGAGAAGTCCAGAGGGCCGCCCTTGCAGATGAGCTCGGAGGACAGCACGTTGCCCACGCAGTAGGAGAAGAGGCCGAAGTAGCCCGCCAGCGGGGTGTTGACGCTGTCCCCGATCCAGTAGGGCTGGATGAAGAGGGCCATGACCAGCACCGAGAAGCAGATGGTCAGCGTGCCCCACATCACGCCGATCGCCCTGGCGTTGCGCACGTAGTTGGTGTGGTAGATCTTGGCCGCCTCCTGGGCGGGGAGCAGCTTCACCATGG
>NW_006287260.1:994989-1005351 GCF_000327345.1 Myotis davidii | reverse complement strand
CGCCTCCCCGACCCTGCACTCCCCGAGGCCAGCAGAGCCTGCTCTGATGTGATCTTCGGTCACCGGTTTCTAGTTCCCGTGGCTCCACCAGCAGTTACTAAGCCCTCTGTTGGAGGGTATCTTCCCCGAGCAAGAACCACAGAAATAAAAAGGGCGGGCCCCTGCCCTCAAAAACAGTGAGATATTTACATATATGCATGGTATTTACATGTTATTTATAAATAATATATTTTGTAATTATTTATGAATACATTATGTATCATGTTTAAAAAAACATCGATGAGAGAGAAACATCATCTATCGGCTGCCTCCTGCACGAGCCCACAATGGGGAATCGAACCGGTGACCTCTTGGTTCATGGATGGGTGCTCAACCACTGAGTACACAGGCTGGGCTCTCATTGATGTTCCCCTCTCTCTCTCCCACTTCCTTCCCCTCTCTGAAATCAATAAAAACATTTCTTTTTTTTTTTAGCCCTAGCTGGTTTGGCTCAGTGGATAGAGCATTGCTGTGGACTGAAGGGACCCGGGTGCAATTCTGGTCAAGGGCACATGCCTGGGTTGTGGGCTTGATCCCCAGTAAGGGATGTGCAGGAGGCAGCTGATCCATGATTCTCTGTCATCACTGATGCTTCTATCTCTCTCTCCCTTCTTCTCTGAAATCAATAAAAATATATTATAAAAAAAAAAAGATGGGCTTTGGTCCGTGCTGGTTTGGATCAGTGATTGGAGCATTGTCAGTACCCCAAAGTGTGGTAGGTTTGATTCTCCATCAGGGCACATACATTCCTGAGTTGTGTGTTCTTTCTCTCTCAAATCAATAAAAAATATTTTTAAAAATCAATGCAAACATTCTCACATGAGGATTTTTTTTAATTGGACTTTTGGCTTTTAGACAGCCTGGATTTGAATCAGCACTTAGCTCAGGGACCATCCGTGAGCCTCAGTTTCGTCATATAGAAAGTGGGGTGATAATAGTTCCTGTCATATAAATGTCAGGTAAATAATATGTGTAAACTGCTTAGCCAAGGGCCTCACATACAAAGTGCTCAAAAATGTCTTTATTCCTATTTGTATATTATTATCATTACCTCTGTTAACATTTCGGTGTATTTCCCTCCTTCTGCACATATTGCATTACATTGGATGATAATGTATGTACAATTTAGTATCCAATTTTTTCACTTTGCATTACACCACTAATATTTTCTCATATTACCATTTTTTCAAAAGCAGCATTTTAATGCTTGTGTAGTAATTGTGAAATCATTTCCCCTTTGGGGGTGTTTTGGCAGTTTCTGGTTAAAGTTCACCCCACCACACTGGCTCAGGCTCCTAGCAAGGTGTCCATGGGGCAGATGGAGACAGTGAACAGATCTGCCCCCAGGCAGACGCAGCAGTTGCTCTGACTCCCAACGACCTCAGCAAACCTTGAGCCCCTGGGGCGGCATCTGTTTCTCTCAAAACTCAATCATCAGAAAACAAGCCAATTAGAGACTGGCTGGCAAAGACTCTGACAAACACTTCCGCAGGGAAGATGTTTGGGTGGCACTTAACACATGAGGAAATGCTGGCCATCATCCGTTGGCAGGAAATGCACATGGAACCACGGTGACCTGGCACTGCACGCCCAGCAGAAAGGCAGAGTTAAACAAATCGCCTGGCGATGCCGAGTCCTGCTGGTGGGGACCCACGCTGGGTCAGCCACTTTGGAAAGCGGGTTGACATCTCTTAGAAACTGAAGCCAACGTTTGCCACGAGACTGGGCCATCTCCTTCGTGGGTATTCGTCCCAGAGAAGTGAAAACGTGTGTTCACACGAAGACCTGTGCATGAATGTGTAGCATCTTTGCTCATAACTGTCCCAAACTTTTCAGAAATAGCCCAAATGTCCCTCAGGGGGAGGGACAGGCATGCTGCGGTGCCACTGTGACCACGGGTCCAGCAACGTAACGTAAGGATCTACGGACCCTGGGACAGCGGGCGCAGATCTGACACCTGTGCTCAGTAAAAGGAGCCAGGCCCCCAACAGCATGTGTGCGTTCAGCATATCACATTACGGGAAGGGCAGACCTGGAGGGAAATAAAACAGGTTGGTAGGTGCCAGGACCTGGTGGCAGGGTTGGCTACCAAGGGGCAGCACCAGGGAGTGTTTGGGGTATGGAAGTGCTCTCTCTATTGGATGTGGTGGTAGTTACATGGTGTCTGCATTTGTTAAAACTCATAGAACTGTAACTACAAAGGGTGACTTTTACTGTGTCAATTATACTTTAATTTTTAAAGGGGGGGCAGGGACTAACATTGGTAGGGTGCCCAGAGGAGAAGGGTGCTGCACACGAGGGAGAGGAGTGTGTGTTGAACTCATAACCCCTGGCCTGCCTCCTGTTACTGTCAAGTCCAGTGTAAAAGTTAATGGAAAAAACGTTAATGAGGACTTTGTCACCCAACACAGGGCAGGCCCACCAAGAGCCCAGCTGCCTCAGGAATCGAAGGTCTGGGTCATACGGACCCTGGTCAGCAGAGAGCAGGCACGTGGGGTGGGGGTGGGGGGTGAAAGTCTAAGAACTACCCGCAGGCAGTAGCATCTGCAGAAGGGACTCATCACCCGGCTTTCCTTCTTGCTGTTTCATGCCTGTGGAGGGGGGCCCCCAAAATGTTTACACACTTTGAATGAGTATAAAGCCAGTGTTTATTCACATACAGTTCACTTTCAAAATTTAAAAGAATCTACAGAAATGAATAATTTTCTTTGTCAAATCCTGTTTTCAAACTGATGACCATCCTGGTCCAGGCCCTGCTGATAACACGAGGATATGGAATCGCAAACATCAAGAATCGTTTCATTCCGTGTTTGTGAGCCCTCAGCTGTTGCCAGTTTGTAGTGTGAACTTTATCTGTTCTGTATCCCCATAAAAAGGGCTGGTGGATAAATGTTCTCTGTTCAAAGCTTAGTCTGGCTTCACCTATCATTTCAAATCAGTTAAACCTGAAAAGGAGTGAAAATGGAGTGAGTTATCAGCTGTTAACGTGTGTACACACTTTTAGGGACACCCTGTACTTATGTATCTTATAACTCTCTTCTTTCTTGGTGGCGGCTAACTTTACAATTCAGCCTCTAAGTTACAGAATCCTGAGATGTGGTCGTGACCAAGCTAAAAGGGGGTGACCTCACAAAGACATCCTGGACAGCCCTGGGCAGCGACTGGGGAGAGGTGGGCCAGGCACGCACGTTGGTCGTACAGAGGACAGTGCGGTGCGTGTGAGGGCAACACCGACAGGGAGTGGGTCTTTGAACGTGGAAAGCGGGTCCATGAGGCTTTTCTCCAGCTGAAGGGAGGGACCCACTGAGACAGAGCCGCAACTTCAGGACCAGAGGGTGAGGGAGAACAAGGGACATGGTCACAGCAGCCACAGAAGACCGTCCAGGCCCCTCCCTCTCCCTCCACTCCATCCGGGCCTGGTCAGGAGAGCGGGTGGAGAAGACCCTACAGGCCGAGCCTCACTGCCGCCCTCACTAAACAAGACGGGGCTAGATAATCAGAGGAAATGGGAAGTTACAATTCTGGTGCCGCCCAGCTGTCATTTGAGCTACTTCGTGGGGAAGGAAGGCTGTCTGTGGGCTGGGCAGCCTGCAGTGGATGGAGGAGGCATTTATTGTTTGCCCGGATTCCCGCCCTTTTCTCGGTAACAGACCCCACTCTGTTCGGGGAGCTGCCCCTCCCCACGTGGCTCCGGGGCTGCCCACCCCAGGGCTCTGCCCAGGACCCACCACAGGGAGGGGTTTGGAGGACACAAGCTGGGCCAACCTGAGTCTCTTGGTGGGGAACCTGAATCTTGAGGGGATCCCTGTCTCTCCCCGCTCTGACTCCTCGGTTGCCACGCATCTGGCCTTGACCCAGAGCCGTGAGCTCTTTCCCAGAACTGAGATGTCTGTGCCGGTGGCCTCCGCCAGGGGGTGTGTTTGAATGCGCGCACGCAAGTGTGTAACCAGGACCGGGACCTCCATCAGGAAGTCAGGGCATGGCTGCCACCACCTCTTCCTGAATGGCTAAGCCAAGCATGTCAAATTCAAACTCCAACACGGGCCAAATAAACAAGGTTGAAGTTTCTGCAGGCACAAAAAAACGAATGCGCGCACGCAAGTGTGTAACCAGGACCGGGACCTCCATCAGGAAGTCAGGGCATGGCTGCCACCACCTCTTCCTGAATGGCTAAGCCAAGCATGTCAAATTCAAACTCCAACACGGGCCAAATAAACAAGGTTGAAGTTTCTGCAGGCACAAAAAAACCAAAAGCTTCAATTGTCATAGAAATGTAAGTTTATTTTGATAGAGACATGCTGAATACAAAGGGCTGAAATAAATGAGTCATCATTAACATAAAATAATAGAACAGCCACACAGGCCAAATAAACGAGGTTTAAGTTTATGTGGGCTGCAAAAAAACAAAAGCTTCAATTTTCAGAGAAACATAGGTTTATTTCGATAGAGACATGCTGAATACAAAGGGCTGGAATAAATGAGTAATCATGAACATAAAATAATAGAACATTTTAATAAAAATCAATATTTTTTCTTGAACATTAATTTACCAGACACTGAATAACTGCACAAATTAATAAGTGTAATGCAAATAAAACCTATTTTCCCTGTTCTCAAAAGTGAAATATTTCCTGCTGCACACACCAAAAAGTCAGTTCAAGACTAATGGCGTGGCCATCGGCTGCTAAAATATTTGCTGCTGGTGTTAGTGGAGAGAAATGGTGCGCCTGCGGGTAAGGCATGTAAGGGAAATGAATGCAACACGATTATAGTGATCAGTCATTAGGGAATGTTGTAGTTCATTATTAATAATTATGTATAACAGGATATTGTAAAACTTAAGTTATGAAATTTTTATTAAAACATTTCTCACATACCGTTACATTGGCTGGGCAGCAAAAATATTCATTGCGGGCCGCATGCGGCCCGAGGGCCGTGAGTTTGACATGCTTGGGCTACTCCATGCTTCCTTCCCTCTGCTGACCAGCTTTCTCCTTTTCCTCATCAGCAAACTGCCTTCCTGGGCTCCCTAGTTCCATGTCTCAGACCCGCTGGGAAGGAGCTACATCCGGTTGGGCACAGGCTGCATCCCAGGAGGGGGGCTTGGGCCAGATGCCCAGCCCTGTCCTGTCCGTTGTGCGGGGAGCAAAGACGGGCTTGTTTCCTAGCGTGGCGGCCCGAGGCCCACCCTCGGGTATCTGGGGCCCATCGTGGACAGTGGAGACTGGGAGACACCCAGGAGGAGTTGGCCCCATTTCTAGGTTTAAAACCACTCCGTCCCCACCCCACTCAGCAGGAGGCCTGGCACCACCCCAACCCCCAGCATCCCAGTGGCAAGACTTGACCAGGGAGAACTTTGCTCCATTTTTTGTTTGTTTTTCAACTGAGAGGCAGTGTCTACATCACATGCAGCGATGTGCTACTGACACCCCAGATCAAGACGTAGAACAATCCCAACACCCCAGAAGGCCCCCACCGCCCCTCCCAGTCAGGATCCCTCCCTGAAGCAGCTGAGGACTCTCATCACCAGGGGTTAGTTCTGCCTCTTCCTGAACTTCAGGTAAACGGCATCACACAGTCTGTATTCCCTCGGTCTACGGCTTTTCTCACTCATGCCTGTGAACAAAACCCTAATGACTGCATGTGGGAACCAGAACTCAGTTCTTTTTTAAAGGGGAGCCCCGAAAGCAAACAACTCCTTGGATTGGGAAGGGCTGGTTGAACCTTGTGAGGTTTGGCTGTTGTTTTTAATCCTCACCCGAAGATCTTTTTCCCCACTGCTTTTTAGAAAGAGTGGAAGGAAGAGAGACAGAGAAACATGGATGTGAGAGAGACGATCGATTACTTGCCTCCCCCGACACACCCTGACTGAGAAATGAACCTGCAACCCAGGTACATGCCCCTGACGCGGAACTGAACTTGCGACCCTTCCGTACGTGGGCTGACGCTGTAACCACTGAGCCACATCGGCCGGGACAAACACTGTGAGGTTTGGATACAGAAAGCACTTCATTCTTGCTTAGCAGTCTGGAAGCACAGCCTTGCCCACGCTCTCTTAATGGGAAAACGCCATTCTCTCTTCTTTGGGAAGCTGGCCGCTAGCAGATGGAGACAGGCTGGTGCGTTTTCACAGCTTCATTCACAGATGGAAACAGCTCCTCACTGTGGGAAGGGAACCTTAATTAGCTTCCCTGTGGCTCAGCCCCCAGGAGTGTTGGGGTGAAGGGGGGAGGAGAGCAGAAGGAGCCAGGAGGAGCTCGGGAAAGCGTTGTTAACCACTGAGTTCCATAAAAATAAGAAAGGGCAGTGTTCCTTTAATCAATATTATTTCCGTGTCTCCGGAATTGGGTGGGTTTCTCTCATTTTGAGGGCCTCCTGGCTGGCCCCCACAGTTGCTCCCTTATATTTCGCCCTCATTTGATGTAAGGGGAGGGGAAAGGGCAGGTAGTACTCAGGTTGAGCACCTACTATGCGCCAGGCACTTCCATGGGGGTTCTATACACACTGTCTTTTTTTAAATATATGTGCTGCCAAAGTGAGCACCATTATCTTTTATTTAAATGTTAATTTTAATTTATTTTATTTTTTCAATTACAATTGACATTCAATATTATATTAGTTTAAGCCCTAGCTGGTTTGGCTCAGTGGATAGAGCATCAGCCTGTGGACTGAAGGGTCCTGGGTTTGATGTCCGGGTTGCAGGCTCGATCCCCAGTCATTGATGTTTCTAGCTCTCTCTCCCTCTCCCTTCCTCTCTGAAATCAATAAAAAATATATTATACTAGAGGCCCAGTGCATAAAATTTGTGCAAGGGGCTCGGCCCTCGCAGCCCCGGCGGCTTGCCTTGGCCCTCGAAGCCCCGGCTTTGTCCAGAAGGTCGTCCAGAAGGATGTTTAGCTGTCCGGCCTAATTAGCATATTACATTTTATTAGTATAGATTAGTTTCAGGTGTACAACATAGTGGTTAGACATTTGCATAACTTATGAAGTGACCCCCCCCATAAGTCTAGTGCCCAGCTGGCATCACACACAGTTATTACAATGTTATTGACTATATTCCCTATACTGAACTTTACATCCGTGACTATTTCTAACTGCCAATCTGTAGTTCTTAATCCCTTCACCTTTTTCACCACCCCCTTCCCCTCTGGCAACCATCAGTTTGTTCTCTGTATCTATGAGTTAGTTTGTTTTGTTTGTTCATTTATTTTGTTCATTAGATTCCACATGTGAGTGAAATCATATGGTATTTGTGTTTCTCTGACGTATCTCACTCAGCAGAATACCCTGTAGGTCAGCCGTGGGCAAACTACGGCCCGCGGGCCAGAACCGCCCCTTTGAAATGAATAAAACTAAAAAAAAAAAAAAGACCGTACCCTTTTATGTAATGATGTTTACTTTGAATTTATATTAGTTCACACAAACACTCCATCCATGCTTTTGTTCCGGCCCTCCGGTCCAGTTTAAGAACCCATTGTGGCCCTCGAGTCAAAAAGTTTGCCCACCCCTGCTGTAGGTCCATTCATGGTGTCACACCACAGACCTGGTCTGAATCAATCCTGACCGAATGAAGGAGCCCTCGCCCTCCTCAGACAGAGGCGGAAACGAGCTTACACATGTAAATCCCTGTCCAAGGCCATGTAGCTGGTTCGTGCTGAGTTTGGAAGCCATGTCTGTGCGGATCAAAGCTGTGCTTGCAGCAACCCCACCTGGGGCCTCCCAGGGGAGCTGATTTCCACTCCCTGGGCTGGGGGGGGGGGTGGGGGGGGGGGGGGGGGCCTGGCTGCTGGCCAAGCCTCCAGGGAAAGCTGCGCTGTCCACACCTGAGCACACTCAGGCAGCTGCACCCTTCCCAGGCTCTACCCTGGGCCCTGAGCTCAGACCTCCCCCCACTCCCACGTGGCCTTGGCTAGGGCCAGGGCGAGGGAAGCCTGAACTGAAGGGGTGAGTCTTAAATGCTGGAATTGCAGGTATTAAGTGAAATGAAAAGGAAACTGGAGAGAATCGTCAGGACTTCCTAAGCGCCTCTGGAACTACTCTTGGAGACAGCCGGTGGGGGCTGGGGGAGGTGCTCCCAGAGCCAGACACAGGGACATAAAGAGGCCTGGGAAGGGCTCCTCACCCGAGTCTGACATGCCAGGTGCCTGGCTGTGGGTGGGGCCAGAGCAGGGCCGGACGAGGGTCAGGAAAAGAGGGGCTTCGGGTGAAAATCAAGGAGGCGCTTACACCCGGGGCCTCTCTTCCCTCACCTTCGTCCCAGCCCCGCTGAGGAGCTCGGGCGCTAGACGTGAATGAGTGGCAGCAACAGTCGCCGCAGCCAGCACGCACTGCTCACATGCGCCACGCCCTGTCCTGCGCTCTATCTATCTGTTAATATATAATATAAATAACACATTAACTCAATTAACCCTTACAGATATATTTTTTAAGATTTTTAATTGATTTTTAGAGAGGAAGGGAGAGAGAAACGTCATCCATCGGCTGCCTCCTGCACACCCCTTACAGGGGATGGAGCCCACAACCCAGGCATGAGCCCTCCCAGGAACTGAACTGCAGGACGATGCCCAACCAACTGAGCCACACCGGCCAGGGCAGCCCTTACAACTCTTGGAATTATCCTCCAGCGGACAGATAAGGAAATTGAGACGCAGAATAGATAACTTGCTCAGTAACTTGTGCGGGTAAAAGTGTCCCAGAACCCACACTCTGCACATGACACAGTATCACCGCCCACCACCCACACACAGCCAGGTGCCCAGGTGCCACCCACTTACCTTATCAGGACCTCCCCCGCCCGCTCCCCCCAAGCGGGTGCCACAGCTGGGCCTCTGCTCACGGCAGCCCTGTGAGACGGGGAAGGTGGGTCACATGTGGACAGGGCCTTTTATAGCCCCAGCACCCCAACTGGCTCTGTCTTCTGCCACCTGACCTGCTGGCTGCTCCCTACACCAGCTGTGCCCATTCACCATGGAGAAGATCCTTGTCCTTCTGCTTGTCACCCTGGCGGTGGCCTACGCGGTCCCCGACCCCCGGGGAATCATTGTCAACCTGGTAAGGCTGGCTCTTGACCTCTGGGTGCCACCGGGGGCTGCCCAGGGCTGGAGGTGCCCGTGCCCTGTCCTCGCCTCCTCCCCAGAGGCCCCAGAGAAGCTGACCAGCTGGGCACATGCTCAGAGCAGTGGTCCAGCCTGGCTAAGGGAGTGTGCAAACGAGAGCCCTCGGCACCGTCCTGAAAGCCTGGCTCAGAGCCCAGGGGTTTAAGCTTCCCCAGTGACTGGCTCCAACCCCAGCGCCCAACCCAGGGACCGGACAGTTCTCAGAGCCTCACGGACATTCAGTCATCACACGAGCGACCGGAGAGGGACCCTTCCTATCAACCTGGACAACCATCAAGAGCAAGTGCTGCCACCGGACGAGCGGGCTGAGCCTGGCCCGCTGCGCGCCCAAGGCCAGCGAGAACAGCGAGTGCTCTGCCAAGGTGGGTCCGAGGACTGGGGGCGGGGGGCACCCAGAGGGAGGGCCTCCAGGCTTGGGGATGGATGGGAAAGGGGTGGCCGGAACCTCCAATGTTGGGGAGACAGAGGAAGGTCAACGGGCCTCCAAGCCCTTTCCCAGCCCAGGGTCTCAGCTGACCAGGGGGTGCGCGGGGGCAGGGATCTGGTACCCACTTCGTGGATGGATAGAGAGAGGCTCCGTAGGCAGACCTGGTTTTATGTTATATCTAAAATAAAAAATGTCGTTGGGGCTGCTTCTTGCCGGTAGCAGCATCCTTATGCAGCTCTTTGCATGGGCCTTAAAATAGAGCCCTCGGCACCGTCCTGAAAGCCTGGCTCAGAGCCCAGGGGTTTAAGCTTCCCCAGTGACTGGCTCCAACCCCAGCGCCCAACCCAGGGACCGGACAGTTCTCAGAGCCTCACGGACATTCAGTCATCACACGAGCGACCGGAGAGGGACCCTTCCTATCAACCTGGACAACCACGCTCTCCCCGCCCCCCCAAACACCGCCTCTCCCCCCGAGGACAACCCCCCTCCCCCAGAGATCCCTAACGGGTGCCACGCTCGGGCTTGGGGGCAGGTCCCGCGGAAATTATGTGCAGAGGTCCCTCAGGGAGGGAGGAGTTTTCCAGGGAGAAGGTCCTTCATTTTCACAGGCTCCTTCCTCAAAGACCTGTGGGACCCAGAGACTTGGAGGCCGTTTGGGGGCCACACGGGCACCCTCCATGGGAGCGCTGAGGCAAGGGACATGGTTCCAGGGCACCCAGGGAGCTGGTGGTGCAGCCCTGCCCAGGCTGCCTCCCTGCACCCACCGCCCTTCCCCACGGG
>NW_006287260.1:989825-994561 GCF_000327345.1 Myotis davidii | reverse complement strand
TGAGGAGGAGCGGAGGAGCCAGAGAGGGAGCCAGGACGCCCGGGGGGCAGTCAGGGGGCAGCACCGCAGGAAGGACGGGCTGCCCCCTGGTTCTGGCGTCAGATCCAAGGCAAGTGATGCCCGAGGAGCCCCCACAGCGCGTGACTCCCCTGGCGCCCTGTCTCCGCAGACGCTCTACGGGGTCTACTACAAGTGTCCCTGCGAGCGGGGCCTGACCTGCGAGGCGGACAAGTCCATCGTGGGCTCCATCACCAACACCAACTTTGGCACCTGCCGAGACCAGGGCCGCTCCAAGGAGTGTCTCCAAGGAGTGAAGCCCCAGGGGCCGTGCCCCCGGTCCGGCCGGGAGGGTGCCCCTCCTGTGCCCCTTCTCCCCGGCCGGCCGCCCGGGGCCAGCACCTCCATGTCCTGAATGGGTTCTTGGCCATTAAAGCCCGTCCTGCAAACCTCCCCCGAGGCCTGGATGTCACTGCTGAGTTGGCGTCTTCCTTTCACAGAGCCTGTGCCCCGCGGAGCCCGCAGCAAACAGGCCGGAGGAGGGAGGGAGGGGGCTGCACGGGCAGGCAGAGGATCTCCTCACTTCTGGGGAGCAATCCCTCCTCCCTGGGAGCCCTCCTTGCCCCTCGAGTTCTCAGACAGAAAGACAGGCAAGCGTGTGCTTGCATACACACACACACACACACACACACACACACACACACCCGCGCACACACTCCTCTGGTGGGCGCTATAATGACCCTATTCTTTGCCCTGCACCAAAGCTTACCCGTCCCCTGTGCTGGGCTCACACCTCTGTTCTGGGCCCCAACTTTCAGATGTGACAACCAGAGGACACACGCGTGAGTGAAGGGTCAGACTGTTAGGGTCGCCGAAGGAGGAACGCATGAGGATAAAAGGGGTAAAGAATTATGAACGTATTAGGTCATCTGGGCACCAGATGGGCTGAGCCCCAAAATGGGGCCAGCTGCCGCAAAGACCGGGAGTCAGAGGTTTTTAAAGGGCTCTGGGCTTTTTCTGGGCGGAGGATTCTCTGTGCAGGTCCAGATCCTGGGAAACTCTGGAGGGGAGAGATAATGGTCTTAGCAAGTGGAATTCCATTGTGAAGGGGCCTAAAGGTCAGTTCCCAGGGGCGGGGGGGTGGATCAATTATTTGATCAGACCTAGCACAGACACCAACTTCGCTGTGGGCTCCCTGTGCTCACAAGTCAAACCCTCAGGGTGATCCTGGGAGAATGGTTGTCTCCACTTTACAGATAGAAGACTGAGGGTTAGAAGGTTCGGTGCCTTGCTCGATGTCACAGAACTAGGAAAAGTTGGCGCTAAACCCATCTCACTCCACCCCCCACCCCCTTTTCTACAATTCCCTGTTCTTTCCCAATTATCTATATCCAGACAAGTGGGTGGAGTTGCAGGGAATTTAGTTTTGGCTTAATATAAAAATTTCCTACTCCAACCTGGGGTCCCGTCTGAGATGTGCAAGTGGAGGGTCACTGAGTGGGATGCTGGAGAGGGGATTCACACAGAGACTGTGGGAGAGGCAACTCAGTGAAGCTGAGGTCCCAGGATTCTGTAGTTCCGGGATCCATGACCCCTGCAAGTAACCATTAGGTTTATGAGTTAGGGACTTGATTCAGCTGTAACAACAACAACGACTAAAAAACAAACAAATAAACAAATAAAAAGAAAACAAAGTAATATGGCTTTACACATGGGGCATATATTTCTCATGAATCAAGAAGTCTAGAGCTGAACCGGTTTGGCTCAGTGGATAGAGCGTCGGCCTGCGGACTGAAGGGTCCCAGGTTCGATTCCGGTCAGGGGCATGTACCTGGGTTGCGGGCACATCCCCAGTGGGGGGCGTGCAGGAGGCAGCTGATCAGTCTCTCTCATCGATGTTTCTAGCTCTTTATCCTTCTCCCTTCTTCTCTGTGGAAAATCAACAAAATATATGTATTTTTTAAAAAGTCTAGAGATAGGAGGTGCTGGCATTTGTTTGGGGGCTGGCAGATCAGCCATTCTCTTGACCTTCTCACAGGGCAAACGCCTGCATAGCAGCTCCTAACATCATATCCTCTCTCCAGATGCTAAGTGAGAAAGTGCAGAGCAGAGGATGGGTGAGATAGGGAGTGAGGGCTGGTAGGTCTCCTACGATACTTTCTTGCCTTGTGCTAAAGCCTCCAGGCAGACTTCTCCATATCTCCATGTCTATAATAGGTCACCTGACCACCTCTAGCTGCAAGGGAGGCTGGGAAAGCAAGTATCGGGCAATGGGGATGTGGATGCCATCACAAGGTTAGATGAATCATGCTCCCTCTCCAGGGGTTGGACACATTATTACTCAAACAATATTGGGGTTCAGTGAGCAAGGAAGGGGGGCAATGGCTGGTTCCAGTGTCTGCCACACCTGAGTTAGTGCTCGACCAGAGGTGCTTTCAGCATCCTAACCCAGCAGGGGTCTCGGGCCCTGGGGCAGGGGTAGGGCATACTTCTTGGCGTCCAGAGTCAGCCCTGCGGGGTCTGCACTCATTCACTTCTCCACACAACTGCTGAGTGACCGCCGTGCCCAGCACTGTGCTACAGGCCGTGGGGACACGAGGAAAACGTCCTGAGTTTCCGGGAGAGAATAGGGGCTGGGCTCTGCAGAAGCAAGTGGCCCAGACCCCTGCTCTCTGTATAAATATATCCCACCTGAAATACCTGCCATACTGAGCCTGGCTAATACAAGACTGCTGGGCAAAGAGGAGCCTGGGGCTCTTGTTGCTCTTGTTCAAAAGAGCCTTTCTCCCTCTAAGCCTGAGCCCAGAGCCTCACCATTTCCTAATTCACATACAGATGTCCTAGGGCAGTGGTTCTCAACCTTCTGGCCCTTTAAATACAGTTCCTCATGTTGTGACCCAACCGTAAGATTATTTTCGTTGCTACTTCACAACTGTAATGTTGCTACTGTTATAAATCGTCATGTAAATATCTGATATGCAGGATGGTCTTGGGCGACCCCTGTGAAAGGGTTATTCGACCCAAAGGGGGTCGCGACCCACAGGCTGAGAACCGCTGCCTTAGAGGCACTCACCCCACCCCGCTCTCTCCAGGCCCTCTATACAGTGATGATGTGGCCTCTTTTTTAAATATCTCAAATAATTTTTACATGTTGAAATGAAAAAAAGCTTTGGTTCAAAATTGATTCCACCTGTTTCTTTTTACCTTTCAGTATGGCTATTTGAATATTTGAAATTACATGTATAGCTCCATTTTCTTTCCACTGGACAGTGCTGCCCTAGAGAACTGACTCTTCACAGAAGAAGCACCGTCTTACACCTCGAAGCACAGGTCTCTAGGTTCTGGCAGCAGTATCCTCACCGACCCCTCTTTCCTCAGGGGCAGCTGAAGATCCATGGCTTGTGAAGGGATCCAGAATACACCGCTGTAGCATTACAATTATTTTGAACAGAAGGCATTTGAGTGTAGGCATTTTTTCTGAACCCCCTTATCTACCTAAAAGCAGAGTCTCCCAAAAACTCAATTGTCATAAGTCCCCTCCTGGGAGGCTTCTTATAACCAGCAAAGATGGGCTGTTGTGCTGTATTGGCTTCCTTGTCGGAGAGGAGATGTTCGCACCACACTAAGTGGACACTGTCACACAGTTCTCATATCTCTCCCATTTACTCTCCTACGAGCCCATTTACCTTTCCTAAAGCTCATTTGTCTCCCATAAATGCCCTCCCCCATCCCTTCCCCTGTTAAGAAGTCATTTTCCAAAGTGTCCTTCTCTGCCCTGGCTGGTTTGCTCAGTGGTTAGAGCAGTGATGACGAACCTATGACACGCGTGTCAGAGGTGACATGTGAACTCATTTTTTTGGTTGATTTTTCTTTGTTAAATGGCATTTAAATATATAAAATAAATATTAAAAATATAAATCCTTCCGCCCCCAATTTGGATGGTATATAAGCCCCAAATTCTAACTGCCTCATTAAGTCACACTTTTCTGTGAACTCCCCCATCTATCTATACTAATAAAAGGGTAATATGCTAATTAAACCAGATGTCTTCCAGACGTCCTTCCGGATGTCCTTCCAGACAAAGCCATAGCGGCTGCAAGGGCCGAGGGTCAGTGGTGAAGGGACAGGCAGTGGCACGGGAGGAGAAGGCAATTACGGCAGGCGCAGGAGGAGAACGGCTCTCCCAGCAGCTGGGGGAGGAGACACAAACATTCCAGTGCCCAAATTTTATATAGCTCCCTTGCAGCTATATACAAGCCTAAGCGACCGGACGACTGGATGACCGGATCATTGGCCGGTGCTGTGACACACACTGACCACCAGGGTGCAGACGCTCAACTCAGGAGCTGCCCCCTGGTGGTCAGTGCGCTCCCACAGCCAGAGCACCACTCAGCTGACAGATGGGCGCCAGACACCAGGCTCACAAGCCTCTCCCGAAGACACTCCCCCTGCGTGCCCGAGCAGCGGTGGCAGCAGGGCCGGGATGAGTGGGAGAAGTGCTCCTTCCCAGCCACCTACTGCTTCCCGCACTACTCCGCGCTGTGCGGGATCGACACGGACAGGGGGCTGGAGCCCAGTGAGCTGGTGGGTGAGGCTGAGCTACAGTGACACAGAGGTCCCCCCACAGACCAGGCCGAGGGACCCAACTGGTGCACGAATCCATGCACTGGGCCTCTAGTCCATATATATATGCCTAATAAGCAAATTGTCCCCTGAGTAGTTCAATCAGGAGACAGGGA
>NW_006287260.1:986797-989811 GCF_000327345.1 Myotis davidii | reverse complement strand
CGATGACGTGCACTGTCCACCAGGGCACAGACTCTCAATGCAGGAGCTGTCCCCTGGCGGTCAATTCCCTCCCACAGCCAGAGCACCACTCAGCTGACAGATGGGCACCAGACACCAGGCTCACAAGCCTCTCCCGCAGACACTTCCCCTGCGTGGCAAGCAGCGGTGGCAGCAGGGCCAGGATGAGTGGAGAAGTGCTCCTTCCCAGCCACCTACTGCTTCCCGCACTACTTCGTGCTGTGCGGGATCGACACGGACAGGGGGCTGGAGCCCAGTGAGCTGGTGGGTGAAGCTGAGCTGCGGTGGCACAGAGATCCCCCACAGACCAGGCCGAGGGACCCAACTGGTGCACGAATCCATGCACTGGGCCTCTAGTCTATATATATGCCTAATAAGCAAATTGTCCTCTCAGGAGTTCAATCGGGAGACAGGGAGTTCGATTGCTCGCTATGACGTGTGCTGACCACCGGGGGATGGCACAGAATGAAGGAAGGTCCCAATCGACCCTGATCACTGGCCAGGCCTAGTGACCCTACCCTTGCATGGATTTCGTGCACTGGCCTCCAGTGTATAAATAAAGAAAAATCTGTCTTTTCCCTTGCTAATCTCTTCTGTCACTTTAATTTGCAGACCTCCAAACACTGAACCTAAGAGGGTAGAAGAAAATTTTTTTCTCCACAACACTTAGGACCAGTTTAATCATATCAGCAGCATTTCTTTTTTTCCTTCCCTTCAACTTCTAAGGCGTTGATTATTCCTGGAGGCTGGGCTTCCAGCTTGCAAGCTCTTCTGCCACAGCTGTTTCATTGACTTTCTCCAAATGGGAGAGCTCATGTAACACTATGAACTCTAACAGTGTGTATCTGTCTTATGTATGTGTAACACTATGTGTATGTCTGATATGTTTAGTACATATTCTACCAAGTTATGCTTTACACTCTTGCTGATTTATAGGGGCGTGCTCTTGCACCATAAGCCTGGCATCCTGGACAGCACTCTTGCTCAGGTCTGGAGGCTTAACTTCAATCAGAGGCATGCCTGAGCATGGAACCGGAGGTAGGAAGTGTAACCTGAATATAACGGCCACCCTGAGCCAGCCTCTGCAGAGAACGCACTGCACTGTCCACAAGCCAGCAAGCTAGCCTCTGGCTCTGACAGCCTCTCAACATGCAGTGCAACTTCCTAAAGCTCCTCTTGACTCCTGCTCTTCCCATCGGCACGGTAGGTGCTCCAGTCTTTCTCCCACTCTCCTCCTTATCCCCTTCTTCTAACCCGATGTCCCTGAAGAGTCATAGTCATCGCTCCCAAGCTGTGTGACCTTGAGCAAGTTGCTGTGGGCAAAGAAAGAGGTTCTATGGAAGGTAACCTCACAGGATGATCTGATCACAACGTGCTAACTGGGCAGGTCATGGTGGGTAGTCCTGTCCCAGGCCTATAAAAGGTTGGTCTTAGCCTTAAGCACTGTTCCTGTGCATCTACGTTAGCAAACCTTTGAAACGCCAGAAGCAATCCTCTTTCCCAGGCCCCTTTGCAGGCATAACCACCCTCAAAGGAACACATACTCTTGTTAACTATCCTGTAATCCAGCCATTTTCAACTCTCACATCTCATGGCACACATAAGCTAATTACTAAGATTCTGTGGAACTCGAAAAAAGATACTGTATTTTTGGCCGATCTGACGAAAAAATAAGTATTATTTTTATTGACTTGCAAAAGAATGATAATAATAGTAATTTAATTACCTACCCTTTTTGCTCCAAAGTGACTTTAAAAAAAAAAATCAGATGCCTATACTTGTATATAAGGATTTCTGGTACCAAGAGTTAACCAATCAGATGCAACCTTATTATGCCACAGAACAATAAGATGCAACTCTATTATGTAACCTATATATTTGTGGTTAAAGACAGGGAATTCACACCAGACAGCGATTGCTGTGTTGGCTGTTGTCATTTTTTTGATTTGAGAATCTGAGGGAAGAGGTCAATGCCCTGGCTAAGGTATCGGATGTTTTAAAAATTCTCGCCCAGCCGGGTGGCTCAGTTAGTTGGAACCTTGTTCCTTACAAGTTCGATTCCTGGTCAGAGCACATACCTAGGTTGTGGGTTCAATCCCCCGTTGAGGCACACGGGAGGCAACTGATTGATGTTTCTCGCGTTGGTGTTTCTTTCTCTCTCTCTCTCTCTCTCTCTCTCTCTCTTTGTTTCTCTCTTCCTCTCTCTCTAAAAATAATTAACATACCCACAGGTGAGTATTATAAAAAAATATTCTTGCAGCACATCAGTTGAAAATTGCTGCTATAATCTGACCCCCACCTTGCTTTCTCCCAACTTCAGTTACTCTTTCTTAGCGTCCTCAATTCTGTAAACTCTCATTTTAGGGCGCATTTAAGATCTTATCCTCAGTTTGGCTCAAATAAATTCTTTAAAAAATTCTCTGCAGGTTTGGATGTTTCTTATACTGACGTCGCCCAATCCCTCTGTTTCCTCGTCTATAGAACAGGTGATAACAGCGCCTACTCCTCGTGGGTGTTTGTCGGATTAAGTGAGATCATGTGTGTGAGACCCCTGGCATCTAGTGTGTACTCAATAAACATTCCCCCAAGCTGTGTGACCTTGAGCAAGTTGCTGTGGACAAAGAAAGAGGTTCTATGGAAGGTAACCTCACCGGATGATCTGATCACAACTTGCTAACTGGGCAGGTCATGGCGGGTAGTCCTGTCCCAGGCCGATAAAAGGTTGATCTTAGCCTTAAGCACTGTTCTTGTGCATCTACGTTAGCAAACCTTTGAAACGCCAGAAGCAATCCTCTTTCCCAGGCCCCTTTGCAGGCATAACCACCCTCAAAGGAACACATACTCTTGTTAACTATCCTGTAATCCAGCCATTTTCAACTCTCACATCTCATGGCACACATAAGCTAATTACTAAGATTCTGTGGAACTCGAAAAAAGATACTGTATTTTTGGCCGATCTGACGAAAAAATAAGTATTATTTTTATTGACTTGCTCA